>NC_058133.1:162031184-162139295 GCF_016433145.1 Gracilinanus agilis | reverse complement strand
ATGGAAGGAAGGAAGGAAGGAAGGAAGGAAGGAAGGAAGGAAGGAAGGAAGGAAGGAAGGAAGGAAGGATGAATAACCAGCAGTGGAAAGGAGGTCCAGGATTGTAATGTCATTAGTAGGGAGCCAGAACACAGTGAAGGCCAGCAGACAGAAGTTTGGAAGAAAGAGGTTTAGGACAAGGAAAATTTGTTCACTATAGAATAGGAATTCCAGAGGGAAGGAGAAGAATAGAACATGGTTGTGAAGAAGGGTTGAAACAAATGAGCATTAGAGAACAAGAGGTGGGGAATGAGGTCAGTTTGCTATTCTATAGTCAAGGACTATTTAATAAAGCAATAAGGAGAGAATCAGAAGGGGAGAAATTGTTAGCTATAGATGTGAGAGGCAGATGAAATATAAAGTTCACCAGTCTCCAAAGGTTATAATGTCCTAGTTACTCATCCCATGAGGCAGGGAAGCTAATTGGTGCTACAGCAGCTGGGCCAACCCCCCTCCCTCCCCACACAGGTTCCAGGTCTGAGCCATCAGTGAGAGGATGATACAAGTAGAGCTCTACAGAGGGTTCTAGGTCTTAGTGTGGCTCTGGCCCAATCCTACAGCTTTTTAAAATGCCATGGTAGGTCCCTGCTTCCTTGTCCAATACAAAGGCTGTGATTTAGGAAAAGTCTGTATGTGGGAGCTTCATAGGAACATAGATGGATAACTGGAAGATTGTGTACTTATAATCTAACAACTCCTTATTTTAAAGCTGAGGAACTGAGATCCAGATTCTCAGTTATTTACCCAAATAACACAGAGCAGAGCAGAGATAAGAAGCCAGATCCTCTGATTCCAAATTCAGCATTCTTTCCACTGACTGGATCAAACTTTTGTGCTAGATCAGTGGGATGGGCACAAGGACACACTGATTACATTGTCAGCATTTACTGAGCACCCCCTGTGCACCCAGATCTTAACTAAACCCTTTAGGGGGGATATGACTTTCCAAATGTTACACAGACTAATTGGCAAGAAGTTGTGGGATTTTAGTGGGACCTTGAAGGATGAGCAGGATTATTATAATCATTGCTGTGGCAAGGAAGTCATTTTAGGTAGAAGGAACAAGAGTGTGAGAAAGGCAGGGAGTGTAACCAAGGGACTCAGTAGAATGTTTGGCTAGATCAGAGTTTGTATAGAAAACCAATGAGAGGTAAGGTATATATATATATATATATATATAGAGAGAGAGAGAGAGAGAGAGATGTAGTAGATTATGGTCAGTTTGTGAAAAGCCTTGAATAGCAGGCACAGGATTAGGTATATTATATATCAGTGATTCCTAAAGTGGGCGCCAACCTCCCCCGGTGGGTGCTGTAGCGATCCAGGGGAGTGGTGATGGCCACAGGTGCATTTATCTTTCCTATTAATTGCTATTAAAATTTAAAAAAATTAATTTCCAGGGGCGCTAAGTAATATTTTTTTCTGGAAAGAGGGCAATAGGCCAAAAAGGTTTGGGAACCACTGCTCTATATGAATAAATGGGAAAATCTGTGAATTTGTCAGCTTGGAACTCCAGGTGTGAGAACTAGGCCCATTGAGGCAAATCACAATCCATCTATGGCAATACATTATTACTTAATGGATTGGCTAAAATATATAAAGGCTAAATAACTTGGAGTCAGAAAGACTCCTCTTCCTGGGTTTAAATCTGGCCTCAGATAGTTAACTAACTGTATAACCTTGAGAATGTCACAACCCTGTTTGCCTCAGTTTTCTCATCTGTAAAATGAGCTGGAGAAGGAGATGGCAAATTACTCCAAGATCTTTATTAAGAAAATCCCAAATGGGGTCACAAAGTGTTAGACACAACTGAAAACATTTGAGCAACCAGTGTTTCATAGAAAAGATCAGAGGCAGGATTTTAGCATAGTTCTTCCTGACTCCAAGGCCAAAGTCAGCATTGTATTTACTATGCCATTTCTGTATTCAGTATACCATTCAGTATGCCATTTTGATTTTGAATGTAGGTCCCTCTTTTCCCTCTAAATTGAGCTTATACAAAATGAGTAGCCTATAAGGTATTATTTTTCATTGCATACATATATACATATTTATAATATGTATATTTTCTTTTCAATGACAGTCCATTTTTAGAAAGATGGCTTATAATACAACAGGGAGAATAGCCTATACTTGGACTAATTAAATTAGATAAGGGAAGTCCACTGAAGAGCAAAAGGGTTTAAACCTCCTTTTACAGCTAGGTGGCACAGTGTTGTAGTTAGCAAGACTGCCAGGGGCACAATGGATAGTGTTGGAATCAACCAAGCAGCTAGGAACATAATAGATAGTGTTCTAGATGCCTTGAGGGTATAGTACAGCATTGGTGAACCTTTTAAAGATCACTTACTCAAACTGTACCTTCATGCTACCTGTGAGCCCTGTTAATTAGGGTAGTTGTAAATTCTGAGAATTATTATGGTTTCAAGGTGTCATCATAGATAGTAATGGACTTCTATCAGAGTTCTCAGAGTTGGATCTTTCCTCAAAATACTTAATGCTTATGTGATTATAGACAATTCATAGATCTAGAGATTGAAGTGTTCTCTAGTCCAAGCACCTCGTTTTAAGGGTTAGGACACTGAGGCTCAGGAAGATTGATACCCTCTCATAGCCTCAATTTTCTCATCTCTCGAATAGGCATGATAATACCCATAACACTTCCCTCACAAGATTGGTAAAAAGATCAAATAAAATAATGTCTATGAAGCACATCAATTTTTTTAAAACTTAAAACACTAAACAAATGTCAATAGAGAGAACTAGAAATGAAATTAGATAGCTATTGTCTAGAAATAGATATGTTGTGGTATAGTTAGTTAATTGTTGTCTTTTATTCTCAAAGAGGACTAAAATAACATCACTGGTGATGTCTTTTGACTTGTGCATAAGTTGGATTTAATTGTGGAAGAGAGGTATGAAGCCTTCAGCCTTACTCTCTCTTCCAGAGTCATCCAAGTCCAGTGGCAAGGCAAAAGTCGAGACAACTGGTAATGACACTGGATGCAGTAAATGACCTTGGTTTCTTCTATGTCTAACCAAGTTCTGAGCACTCCATAGCATTTGCTTCCACAGCCTCCATATATATATAAAATGCTATTGCTCTGTTAAAATCAACATAACAATATGTATATATGTATACATATATAAATGATGTATTAATAATACAATGTATTGTGCTATAAGAAATTATGACTAAAATAAATACCAAGAAGCAAGAGAAAATTTAGATGAACTGATGCAAAATAAGTAATAAGAATCTCAAAAACAATATACACCTTGAATTTAGCAATGTATACCAAGAAGAATCACAATCAATCAAAATTCAGTGCTTAGAATATAGTAGATATTCATAAATCTATGTTGGCTTGACCTGAGAGAATAATAAAAGTATATTAAAGAAGGATGAAATATGTAACACTACCTGTATTGTCAGACTTTTGACATATGTTGATCAATTTTGATGAGCTTTTTTTTCTTTTTAAATCATTTTTAAAGAGATAACTGAATGGGAGAAAGGTAAGGAAAGCATTGCGAAATGTATGTGGGAGATGTAAAAAAAAAAAAAAGAAAGATATCAATAAAATGTCTGCCGATATCTCATTTGATCTTCACAACTGTGGGAGGTAAGTACTTTTTTTTTTTCTTTTGGTAGAATTTTTATTATCTCCATTTTACAGTCAAGAAAACTGAGGCATACAGAAATTAAGTGACTTGCCTAGGGCCTCAGAGCTAGGAAGTTTCTGAGGCCAAATTTGAATTCAGGTCTTCCTGACTTCTGTCCCAATACTGTACTCATTGTGCAACCTAGCTACCTGAAAGCTAACAAAGGCTTTTGATTTTTTTTTTAACCCTTGTACTTTGGTGTATTGTCTCATAGGTGGAAGATTGGTAAGGGTGGGCAATGGGGGTCAAGTGACTTGCCCAGGGTCATACAGCTGGGAAGTGTCTGAGGCCGGGTTTGAACCTAGGACCTCCCGTCTCTAGGCCTGACTCTCACTCCACTGAGCTACCCAGCTGCCCCAAGGCTTTTGATTTTGATTTTTTTTTTTTTAATGCATACCTTCTGAAGGAGAAGTTAGTAAGGTGAAATGGGTCTGGGAAAAGGATACAGATGTATAGTTGGAAAATCTTGAACCCCTGAAACTACATTACCCAAACTTCCTTTCTGTATTACCCACAATTCCTTTTGCCTTTTGTATATGTGTGTCTTTACACTCTACGAATATAATTTGGGTTCACTCTGCCATTCCCTCTCTCTTCCACGTGAAGTGAGTGGGGAACGTTCTCTGTGTTCTCTAGCTCTCTATTAAATATTAATAAATCTCTATAAATATTTAAAAAAAAAGATAAAAGAAACCAAATCAATCCTACAGGGATTGATGACATTCTGAGCAAAAGAGCACAAAGACTTGATCATGTGTGAGACTTTAGGTTGCGGCGCTTAACATATGTTAAGATGTAGGACTTCCATGTACCACACTCTATATCAAGTACACAACATTGATTATTCTGACTCCATTATCCCTGAAAGTGAAGAAAAGGATTAAACCGGGAAATGCTATTTCCCATTTGTTTCAAGATCTAATCTCTTTTTTCTATTTCTTTCATGATGTGACAACTTACTGTAGTCCAGGCTGCTAAATTGGGCTAGTGAGTGATTGACATTGCAAAGCTTATGGGACATGGATCGCTACAAGAACCTGTTGTGATTTGTGAATTTTTTCCCTTTTTTTCCTAGAATTTTTCTTTTTTCTTCTCATATTTTTAATATTTTATATTTCCCTCAGAGGTTACTTTTTTATTAATTCTTTGGATTCTTTGATATTTTTGATAACTGATTCATATACCTTATGACTTGACCATGTATTCCTGTATCCTCCTCAGGGGGGAATGTGTTATTATTCTCCTCAGGGGGGACTATGTTATTGCTGTGAATTTTAATTTGAATATGACCCTAATTTAGAACAGAAGACTACCTCCCAGAATCTAGAAGGCACCATGAAGGTGCCTGCGGAGACCATCTGCTGCACCAGAAGATCCAGAGTGAACTTCAAGATATGACGAATTTGAACTTTGGGAGGGTTGAATGCATTTATTTTGAATGGACATTCTCATGCCAAAAAGGGGACTGCCTTTTTTATCTTTTTATCTTTTTGTCAATTCACCTAACATTTGTTTTGCTCTTTCTCCCTTTTATTTCCCTTTTATCTCCAAATTATTTAAGTTTTAATTTGATTATGTTTCCATGATCCATTGGGAAGACTGGTCTCCCAAAGGATCATAGGGGGAATGTATAGTAGGAAAATCTTGAACCCCTGAAACTACATTACCCAAATTTCCTTTCTGTATTACCCAAAATTCCTTTTGCCTTTCATATACGTATGTCTTTACGGTCAGTATACAATTTGGGTTCACTCTGCCACACCCTCTCTCTTCCTCGCAAATTGAGTGGTGACCAGTCTTTGTTGACCTAGCTCTCTCTTCCACGTGAAGTGAGTGGGGAATATTCTCTGTGTTCTCTAGCTCTCTAGTTAAATATTAATAAATCTCTATAAATATACTTTGGAGATATTGAATATTAATTTTAAAATCCACACAGACATTGTGAAGGTAATTAGGAGGGCCCTAGAATTATAAAAAAGACAAGATTTTGGATTTGATGGGGAGAAGTTGAGGAAAATTAGGAGAAGCTGAAAGAGGTTAAAAAAAGAGGGGTTCAGTTTGAAGGAGAGGAAATGCTGAAAAAAAAGCACCTGAGGAGGACTCAAGGAGAAGGAGAAGGCAGGTAAAGGAAGCTAAAGTAAGTAAAACCAATCAGTAAGATAAGGTAGGGTAAATGAAGGCAAAGAAAATTAGGTATAACTCGGTTGTTAGGAGATGCCAAAGAGGCTATGAAAGTCTTAATGAGGAACTAATGCTGTAGTTTGTAATCACCCACAATCTATTTTAAAAGCAAGGATCTCACTTTCAGTGAAAAGAGAGAATTTGGAGAAATTTGCAATAATTTACATGGAGAGTGAGATGCACATATTTCTGCCAAGTGGCTATTATCTCTATGTTCAGAATCTAGGCTGCTCTCCCTCATAGAAAAAAAGATAAAAGCTCCCCTTTTCTTCAGGTTATCGGGGACAATGAAGTGAGCCCCCCAAAATTCCATCAGACATGGAACTTCAATGTGAAAATACAGATGGAATTTTAATGTGAAGCAGATCTGAATAGACAGAGGGGAATCCTGACCAACATGTCTCCCAAAGTTTGAGAATAGATAACTGTCCAAGATGAAGAGGAAAGGAAGAAGAATCATTGAACATCTGCAGTTAAAATAAACAAGTCAATTTTAACAAATAAGTATCTCAGAGATATGAGAAAATTTGCATAAACTCATTAATGCAAAGTGAAGAGAGTAGGACCAAATGCACAAGAATTATAGTATTGCAAATGAAGTCTAGGCTCAGAGAAAGTTGGAAGAAATATACTTCCCTCCTTTTTGTAGTGAAATGGAAGGTATAGAATAATGGCTATACCTTCAAAAACAGTTGCTACATCTATTGAATTATGCTCAAAAATTTCTGGGAGATTTCAACGAGGAGGGTATATTGGGAAATTATTTGGACATTTTTTTAAAAGGCACATAATTATGAATGGGGATGAGATGAGGAATTGATTCAATGAAGAGAAAGAAGCTGAATGTTGTCAGGAGAAAACAAAGAAATAATAGCTTAGATCTATGTTATTATCAGAACATGAAGAATATTATTATACAATGGTCTTGTTTCCAACATTTTAACAGAAACTTTTGAGACTTGTCAACATGGGTAACACTTTGGATATCAAAAGAGATGATTCATGTGGGTAATAATAACAGAAGAAACACAGAATGCATTACCAGAGTTTCTGAAATTTGGAGCAAAAAAAGCAAAGCCAATGGAGGCACAACTTGTATTTTCATTATTACTTCCCATTGAAAGCAAGATATGCAGAAAAGTCTCTGAGCATATTTGCAATGTGTACAGCTGGGTTTGATTGTCCTAGGGCAGTGATGGCAAATCTATGGCACAGGTGTCCAAGATGGCAGAGTGCTCTCTGTGGGCATGCAGCCCCCCTTCCCCCACCCAGAGTTCATTACTAGAAAGGCAGAGAGACTCCGGCAGAGCTGTTACCCTTCCACTCTCCACTGTGCCTGACAACATTTTTCCATATCACCCACCCCTCTACCCAGCAGCCTAATGGGAGCTCTTTCTCCCTTCTCTGTGTGGGGCAAGGGGGGGATGGGGTACACCTGGCACTCAGTCTGCGGGGAGCAGGCATGGCATTTGATTCCTGGGGGAGGGGGAAGAGGAGGGACCCAGCACTTTGTCTCCAAAAGGTTCATCATCACTATCTTTGGGTATGGTATTTTGCTGTCAGGCAATATTGGGCATGATACACTCTAGCTAGACCAGACCAAGCTCTCAAAATTGGTAGGTCAGTTGACTTCTGGGTTTTTTTTCAGGGCACAGTAGGTTGACCTGTTCTAGGCTCATTCTTCAATGAGCAGCTACAGTCTTTTCTACTTTCAGTCACTGGGCTTAGGTAGGTGGTTCTACTCTTTTTTTAAAAAAACATTTATTAATATTTATTTTTTTGAAAAGTTAACATGGTTACATAATTCATGCTCTTACTTTCCCCTTCACCCCGCCCCCCGACTTCCCCCTCCTCCCCAGCTGATTTGTATTTCCACTGGTTTTAACATGAGTCATTGATCAAGACCTGTTTCCAAATTATTGATAGTTGCATTGGTGTGGTAGTTTCGAGTCTACATCCTCAATCATGTCCAAATCAACCCATGTGTTCAAGCAGTTATTTTTCTTCTATTTCCACTCCTCTACTCCTCTTTTCAGATGGAATGTTACTCTATGTCTCTTTAACTGGGATAACAATTCTTAGTTTATAATCTGCAAAAAGCAGTTATTTGATTCCTCTAAGTAGGAGAAAGGACTTTTGCCTCTCCTATTGAAGGATCCTTCTTGGTTCATAAGACCTTTCCTTTAATAATCCACCCTACTTGCCTTAGGGTAACTTCAATTTAGCCAGTTTCATCTTCCATACTCCTTTGGGAACTTTATATAGAAATGCTGCTAGGGCAAAAGGTATAATATATAATATAATGGAATATAATGTAATATAATAATAGTTAAGCCATGGAGATAAGTTCTTTGTTTCATTGGCTTCTTCATAGGCAGTTGAGCTATTTACTCACCCTTTCTCTTATAAGAATGTCTATTTTGCATCTGAGGGCCTTCTGCTTTAAGTTTCTATTTCTATTTCTATCATTTAGCCCTGGCAGCCCTTCAACTTTTTTGGAAATTTTAGTGGGGCATCCCCTTTTACAATGTTTACTGAGAGGAAAATAAAATACTTAGTTCCCAGTCTGCTTCTGATCACGTGAGCAACAACATGGTGGACTAGATATTTTCTCCAGGCTCTGCAACCTCTCAAACTTCCCCAAAAAAGAAATTATGCACTAAAGATAAAGCAACTTCAGCTGTTTCCAAGGACACCAAGAATCCAAAACAAAATTAAAAAACAAACACAGATACTAACATTGATTGATTTTAGTTTGTTTAGCACCCTTCCTTTGCCTATCATTCTACTGATAGTGAGGCTAAACTAGCAAAGCCTAACCCATGACACTGGCTTACATCAAAATCTGTTCCAATACCCTGGTCTATCTCTCTCTTTCCAGGGCTTTAGAGACCTTGGCTGCAGGGTGTAGAATTTTTCTGCAGTCTTAAGAGCCAGTTCTGCCACAACCTTTCAGGAGCAAAACCCTACTGAGAGTTGCAACCTAGAAGCATCAAAGCTGCAAACTTCTGAATTTCCATTGCTAACAGGCTCTGAAGTGCTGGTGCTGGGCCAAAGAAATAAGGAATGGAGGGAGTGGGACAAGTCACAGTGTGCTCCACCAAGCCTGACGAAAGAATACATCATCTATTTTGGGACAATTGTGATCACCCTGAAATCAGTTAGGGCAGTGACCTAGGTTGGTGAACTGTGAATTGACCCCTATGGAAGGAGTGTGAGATACTTTGAGAATTAGACTAATTCCACTGGATTATACATGAATTTTTGCTCAAAACCAGTTTCCATATTATTCATATTTGTAATAGAGTGATCTTTTCAAACCAAAACCCCTAATCATATGCCCATATAAATAAGTGATAAATCATATGTTTTTCTTCCATGTTTCTCCTCCCACAGTTCTTTCTCTGGATGTCAATAGCATTCTTTCTCATAGTTCCTTTGAGATTGTCCTGGATCATTGCATTGGTATTAATAGCAAAGTCTATGATGGTTATGGTGAACCTGTGGCACAGGTGCCAAAGATGGCATGCAGACCACTCTCTGTGGGCACACAGCTGCCTTCCCTCCACCCAGAGTTCATTTACTAGAAAGGCAGAGGGTCTTGGGTAGAGCTGCTCCCCTCCCACTCTCTATCGTGCCTAATGACATTTTTTCACATTCCCCCACCCCTCTGCTCAGCAGCCCAATGGGAGCACTTCCTCCCTCCCCATGTGGGGTAAGGGAGCGCACACTGGACACTTAGTGTGGGGGAAAGGCATGGCACAAGGTCTCTGAGATTGGGGACAGGGTCTGGCACTCTATCTCTAAAAGATTCACCATCACTAATCTATTACATTTGATCGTGCCACAGTGATTCTAGAGAAATACTTCCTACATTTCTATTAGTCTGCAGGCACACGGACATTCTGAAGTCACAGCCTCATGAGTCTGTTGTGTGTCAGGTGGTTCACATCTCTCCAGATGACAGCCATCAGATATGAATTGAGCAGAGCTGGGAAGAGGTATATGGAAGTGGACTGGAATATACTTATTTCTAATGTTTTCTTCTCAGAGTCCTTACCTCTACCCATAATTAACAGAAGTGAGTCATAGATCGCTTAATACTAATATGTGTATAATAAGTGTAGCAAGTGGGCTCTGGCCCACCATCCCAGAGCCAGGCTGCCATATGTTCCCCCATAGGATTCTAAGGGTATGCTGAGTGTTTTAAGTTGTTTCTTTAATACCATTAGCTTGAGCTCCCATCAGTTGGGTACACCTTCCCCATCTCAGGGAGGATAAGGGTATCTCAGTTCCATTTAAGCAATTAACATTGATTTGCTATTACAAAGGGATATTTACTTTGAAGACAAAGCAAAAATAAAAGTATGAATATTTTCTGAAACAGCTTGGGGCACATGCTCCCCAATGCCATTTATTAGTCTCTGGAGTTAGTGGACTTAGCAGTTTCTCCAAAGCATTGGTCCCACCAATTTTACATCTGAAGGCAACAGGGCTGGGAGATGAAACCTTATCTAAGCTATTGCTGATCTGAATCTCTAAGGTTACTGCTGAAGGTCAGTCTTTGATCTTTAGAACATCAATACTGGACAAGTTATAAAACCTGGATGCTAGGACGTCATTCTCTTGACCTTTTAATACTCACATTGTGGAAAAGAACAACTGATGAGACAAAAAGATCAATGCTCACTTTTATGAAGCTGCAGGTCAGCCTCACTGGGGAGAAGACTCAAAGTCTCTCCTCTTATAATATTGTCTCTTACCATCCAATGTGGTAGGAGTCTTCCCTTAAGTCTTTTCTGCAAACACTCACGAAGCATGAAGGTTGTCCATCACTTATCCCTTGTACTCTCTAAATTGCAAATGGAGTGCCTTCCCAAGCCTTCCTTTCTCCCTAGTTTTAAAGGAAACATTTTGCTGCATTGAATCAATACATATACATGTCCACAAATGATAAGAAAAATGGGATCTTTTATTCTCTACTTCTTTCATTATGTCCAAGTTGAAATCTCTCCATTAATCACTGGGTCTGGACATTTGATCAGTTCCAAATCTATGTGCTGTTGTCCAGTATATCTCTCTAAGTCAGTGACTTAAGGGAGTACAAGTAATGATTGGCTATGTTGTTTGTTTAGGTTTTTCCCATGCTACGCAACTTTTAACCATTCTTGACACATCTGTATACCAAGTATTTAAAAAAGCTCAATGGTCAAAGGTATCAATGATTGCCTCAATTTGAATGTTCCCTCCATTGATATAGATGATAACCCTTCCATGTCTGTCCATCTTGTGCAACTCCTTTTGACTTCTCATCACAAGGGATCCACCCAACAAACTAGAGGTCTTCCTTGATTCCTCTTGATATTACAAGATGCCAATTGAATATTCAGGGCTTCTCAAGGATGCCAATGGAACATCTTTTCACATAATAATTGCTCAATATTTATTAAATGGAATTTTATGGAACATTCACATATGTGGGCTTCATGGATGGATGACATCTGAGTTTATGGAAGCAAGGGGCTTTGATACAGAGAGATGACTGGAGAACAGTCTCTGCTAGACATGAGAAAATAGTAAAAACATAGGGAGAGCAGGATGCAGCAGGGGACACAAAAAGTAACTCAGTTTATTTGAACATATAGTACACAAATGGAAGTTGCATGAAATAAAATTGGGCAGTTAGACTGAAATCAGATTTTGAGGAGCCTTGCATATAAAAGTTAGGCATTTATGATTTGATAGCAATGAGAAGTACCCAGGGGGTATGCTGGTAAGTGTTTAATAACCAACTCTTCAGGAAAAAAAAACACATTTATGTATGACACACTTTAAAAAAAAATAAAATCCTTTACCTTCTGTCTTAGAATCAGTATTGTGTAAGGCAGAAGAGTGGTAAGGGCTAGGCAATGGGGGTTAAGTGACTTGGCCAGGTCACATAGCTCGGAAGTTTCTGAGGCCAGATTTGAACCTAGGACCTCCCATCTCTAGGTCTGGCTCTCAATCCACTGAGCTACCCAGCTGCCCCCAACCATTACTTTTAAAAGTCTCAACAATCAACAAAACAAAAAATCAAACCCTAATTCAAAATAGTTACATATTTCTAAGATGTATACATGCTCACAGTGAAAATTTAACAAGCCTCTAGAACTATCTCCAGCATATTCTTTAAAGTAGCATAGAGAACTCACCTCCAAATCAAAAAGACCTGAGATCTAATCTCCCTAAGATCTAATTCCATGGCTCCAGAAAAATCATAGAGATTGACCTAGAAGGGTCCTTGAAGGTGATCAAGTCCAACCCTCTAATATTATTGAGGAAGAAACTGAGGCCTCGGGATAAAATGACTTTGCCAAGGATCACACATTAAATATCTCAGATGAGTTTCAACACCAGGTCTTCCTGACTCTACATCCCATTACATCATGCTGCCTCTCAGTTAAATCACTCATCCTCTCTATGTTTTAGGATCTAGAGAACAGGCATCTTTTTAAGGCTTAAAAGTTACAAAGGAAGTGCCAATTTGAGTCAGTAGATTAAAAGTACTTTTCACCTATGCAATGAACAGAGCTCTTCTTTGTCCCTTTGCATGGGAGAAATCTTCTCTCTGAGTTCATGTAGTAGGTAACTTATCAAATATATTTTCTACAACACAGAAATTATGGAGGTAAAAACCCAAATTGTATTATTACGCTCAAGCATAGGTCCACCTGAACCCCAATTAGGATTCTTATAGGTCCCTTTCTAGGAAAAATTACATCAGAGTGACTGAGAAATAATTCTTTTTCATTTTACAGTCTTTCACATTCCTCTTTGGCCATAAGTCTTAAGAAGAGAGATCCATAATCACATTCTTCCTTCAGTCACAAAAGTGGAGCAATCTTAGTTAAACAGAGCCATAATCTCATACATCCCCTAAGGTAACAAACCATGTTGAATCTATAGATAAACTAAGTCAGGTTACAGATTAAACCACGTTTAGAGGATTCACAAATAGGCCAATTGAGGAAGAGGATTTACATATTGCCAAGTAGTCAGGGACAGTTGAGAGTCTTCCTCTGGCTTTTTGTTGAAGGAATATTTAAGTCTCTTAAGTAAATTTTTACATCTCAAGAAATAGCTTTTGTTGAGATGAGGTCAATATTAAAACAGACTTTCAGTTATTCACAATTTGTTAGCAGAATGACCCTGAATCTCAAGTTTAAAAAATTCCCATAATGCCTTGCCAGGTAAAGGGGAGCCATTAAAAGCTTTTTTGTTTTGTTTTGTTTTTGCTTAACCTCCAATAAAAGTGTCATTTGAATAATTCCATTTTTGCCTCAGCTGAACTAAGGGGAAAAGAGATTTGTCTACATGTGAGCCAACATGAGAAGGATCAAAGGGTCTTGAGAGGCCCTGAGTGACGGTAACAGCTGGTTTCAATTCACAATAATTCTGGGTGGAGCTACGGGAAGCTTGGGCAAATAAAGAAGGAAGGATGTGGAGGGAAGAAAGCAGAGGATATTTCTGGCACTTTCTTACCTGAAGTCTTTTCTCAAGTTGAATTGTCCCCAGACCTGAAGAAGCGATGAACCCAAGGGTAAATGTTTTGTGGACTCATCTCCCAGAGTTGCAAGGATTCTGAGATTGAAGAGGCAGACCATGGATCCAGGAAAGGTGATGACTATATCTTCCCTACTAGGTTCCCTTCCTTCCCCAAGCTAAAATTCCCCCCTTAAAGATTCCTTTGATTAAATTCAGAATTTCCTGTTAACTTTCTAAAGGTAAATGCTCTTGGGAGAATTAGCACATTAGGCCACTAACATTTAATGTAAATGAATTTGTCAGATTTACTTTTCTTCCAGACTGAAGACTGACAGAGCGAGACCAGGAAGGAAATGCTGCAAGGAGGAAAAGAGCCCTGGATAGAATAAGGAGATAATTTTCAATGAAGTCAAGCCCACAAGAGGGCAAAGAATAGATTGACAGTCTTAAGGCAAAACTGTTCTGAAATGATTTTCTTCCTTTTTCTTCTTCTTTAAATTGCTCCATTGTTCTCTTTCATTTAGGGCATCACCTTCATTTTCCAATATCTTCCTCAGGCAGAGTGCCATCTTTACAACAAAGAATTTTTAAAAATAGAAGGAGGAAAAGAGAACAATTCTGACGTGATTTTTATTCAATTTGACTTTATTGCTTGACCTCTTTCCTAAGAGAGCAAAAGTCTTTGGAGTTCTGGCCTGATGGCTCTCCTTAATTCTATGAGGGGGAGAAAAGTACCAGAGAAAGTATTTGCAGGGAGGTTCCTGAAGAGGAAATGCATAGCAAAGGATGGGGTGGAGTGGGCCTCCCCATCCATGGCCTAGACCCTGAGCTTGACCATCATCCAAGGATGTCTCATGGTTATGGAAACTCCTTTTCTTGGAGGTTTTCTCGTTTCACTCCCTTCCTCAGCTTCATCCCCCTGTGAATTCTTCTTGTGGCTGGCTTTTTATTTTTTATTAGATTTCTAGTTACAATAATCCCAACAATTAAGAACCCAAAGAGAACCAGAATAAAAAGTCCCTTCACCAGGGAGGAACATGATGTTGAAGATGAAACTTTGGGTCCTAGAATAGGAAACAGAGAGAGAAGAGCCAGTCAATGGGAGAGAACCAAATAGTAGAGTGAAGAGGAAACCTCTCAAAAAGAAAGGAGAGTTTAAGGAATGTGACCCTGCCTTCCTCCACTGAAAGAAGAATTTTGACCCCCAAAGCTAAATGGGAGATGTAAAAGGGGAGGCTGGGATCTCCTTAAGAAAGCAGTAATAGCTCACAAATGGGACAGAAACATCCCTCCAAACCCAGAATCTTTCAGTCCAGACCAGCTGATAATTCTTTACTGGGAATGATATGAACTCAGTTGACTCCCTCCCCAGAAACTTAGAGGCTAAACTAAGGCTGGAATCCCACTGAGAAGGGAATTGGAGAATCCCCAGGACAGATGGTGAGTCTCTAGAGAGGTAAGAAACCTAGGAGATTGGGGAGAGAAACAGCTGGAGGCTTATTTCTGGGCATTAAATGAGAGATGGGGACAGAATGATTGGGAGTGGAGATTTGGGTCAGGGTAGGGGCATGGGTGGAGAGAAAGGTGCTCCTTTTCATTGTGGAGGATATGGGGAGGAGGACTCAGCTTCTCCCAAGAGAGTCTGAAATAATCTTCACTTGAGAGAAGGTGCTGCTGAGAAAACAAAACTAGGGGTAAAGGTGGCCCATTCTCCCTGAATGAAGCCTGACTTCTGGAGCTGCTCAGGGTATTTCCTTGGGATTCTAGGGAGGTGGCAATGGAGCTAGTTACCTGTACAGAAATGCTCGACTGGCAGGGAGTAGGAACTGAAGCTGACAGGGTTTCTGACTCTACAGGTTGAAGTCAAGTCATTGTCTCCAGGCCTCCAGGAGAGGTGGAGGACAGAACCCCCATCAGACACAATAGCTCCTGGTTCCAGGGATGTCCAGCTGAACTCCTCGTCATCTCCTTCCCCATCTACATGACATTTTAAGGTAACATTACACACGGACTCCTCAGAGATGTCCAAGATCACAGTGACTTTGGGCTTTGGAAGTCGTCCTGAAAGAGAGTATGAAGACCCTTGAAATCAAGTATTAATACCTTTTCTTGGTGTTGTGGAAAGGATGTTGGATCTGGAGTCAGAGAGCTCTCAAATCTCAGTTCCAATCTTAGATCTTCCATTTACTATCTGTGTGACCCTGGGTAAGTCATTTCTCCTTTCTGAGCCTCAGTTTCCTCATCTGTAAAATGACTGCGGATAAGACCAATGAAGTCAAACTCAAATAGAAGAGAAGCCACTAAGATGTACATAAAGATCCCTGCAGGCTGCATATTGACTTAAAAATGACATATTAACATTATCTATGTTCTATTTTGTTTTTAAGTTTGAAAGGATACTTTCCAATTACAGTGTAATTTGGTTTCTACAACACTCCATACTGTTCTAGGCTCTGTGCTTGACACCTCTGGACTAAGATGACAACAGATGGAAGGATTTCACTCTCACTCTCTGGAAGCTAGTTCTTTCCCCTTAAAAACTCAATTCAGGGGGCAGCTGGGTAGCTCAGTGGATTGAGAGTCAGGTCTAGAGATGGGAGGTCCTAGGTTCAAATCCAGCCTCAGACACTTTCCAGCTGTGTGACCTTCCACTAAGGAGCCAATACACAGAAGTTAAGGGTTTTAAAAAAAAAAACCTCAATTCAACTTAGATTATGAATTAGTCAAGGCCTGTCTTTTTGTATCATTACCTCTCCTTTAGTCAATCAACATATTTTTTATTGAGTACCTACAATATGCCAGGCAGTATGTAGATACCAAGACAAAAATGAAGCAATCCTTGTCTTTAAGGTGCTTATAAACTTTCAAGGAGAGATGAAAGGAGAGATGAACAAAAATAGAAATATTTGCTTGTTGTATGTTGTGTGACAAATATGTACCAAATAGAAACAAGATAATTTTAGGAGGAAGACTTCATTTAAAAAAGTTAGTGTTCATGTGGAGTCCTCTGCCTGATTTTTGTCCCTCTTTCCTTAACAATTCAAGAACCACTCTTTCCCTCCTTCTCGTCTTCCTTCCTTTCCCATTCCCCTAGATTCCAAATCTCAATAAAATTAACAGTAAGATTTAAGATGTTTTAGGACAAATCCAAAGGAGTAAATCTCTCATAATGGAATTTCAGTCAGTGAGAGAAATTTTGGGGGTAGTATTGAAGGAAAGGGTTTTTCAACATCAACTTGGAGCCGAATGCCAATTTTATGTACATGTCAGACTATGTGTTTAGGTAACAGAATTGCCTCCTTTTTGCTGGGATGGTCAGAGAAGGAAAAGAATGGGTAAGGGAGGTTTTGGATGCAACAAAACAAAGGGGCTGCAATGATTTTTATGTCCTCAGAGAGGGGGATGCACAACCCTTAAGGTGTCTTCAGAGAGACCACTCCAGAGAAATGAAGTTTTCAGCTCTTGTCACTATGGCAGATTAGAGGGATGGATTTGGTAACATACCTGCCTTGAATACTGGCTCTGTCACTTCGATATTATGTCATTCTATGACCAGGGTAACTTTGGACACATCACAGCCTTCTCTGAACCTGTTTCCTCATCTGTAAAATTAAGGGCTTGAACATGACCTCAAGGTCCCTCTCAGTTCTAAATCTGTGCTCTATCTGAGCTTGTGCCTGGGGGACTCTGCCTACCACTCCCTTGGAGTTGGGGCTGAGACTTTAGTTGCTTCCTTGATCTTCAATGGGAGCTTTGGCATCAGTCTGCCCAACTGGTTTGGATCAACCCTAGGGTAGGCCAGGGAAAGGGAAGGTGAAGGAAAGAATAGCCAGAGGCTCCTTCTGTCTCCCAGATATAGCTCCTGGACCAAATACTAGAGAAATCAGACTTCTAATCCACCCTATCTTACCCCGCCAAACTCACGGTAGATATGTAGAATGAACTTCTGAGTGATGGTGCCAAGATCACCTTGAAAGTCCATCTCTGCTCGATAGGTTCCCTCATCCTCCTTGCTCAGGTTGCTGATCTGCAGGGAGTAGGTATGGTCAGAGATATTCACAGTGACATTGAACCGAGGGTCAGCTACTATGTTGATGGAAGGCTCATCCATGGCTTCTCGTTGAATCACGGCAAGAGTCGAATGAAAACTCCAAACAATTCTCTCAATTTCTTCACCTTCTGGGATATTCACAGGGAGGCTGGCTGACTCCCCCAAGACCAACATGAGCTCCTTCGGATCAGGCTCCTCCTGCTCTCCAGATTGTCCTTCTCCTGAAGGATAAAATAACCATAACTGATGTTTTTATAGAACTTTAAATTTTGCAAAATGCTTTACATAAAATTTCCATTTAAACTTCACAACACCTCTCTGAAACAATTAATACAGATACTATTACCCTCATTTCACAAATGAGAAAATTGGGGTTGAAAAAGGTCAGTCATACAGCTAGTAAGTGCCAGAGGCCAGATTTGAACCCAGGTCTTGCTGACTCCAAGTCCAATACTCTGTCCTTGGTGCACCAGCCTGCCCCTTTCTGGCTCAGCTGAAGTTCTCAGTCTAAGGCCAGTGGGCTTCCTGGGATGAGATCTAATCCAAACCAATAAACATTCATCAAGCCTTATTATGTCCTAGGCTCTGTGCTAAAGGCTGGGGATACAATGAATAAAAGACAGTCCCTGCTCTCAAGGAGCTTGCGATCTGAAGGATTTTTCTAATAGAGTCTAAAGGATCTTCTCTAAGGATGCCCTTTGGCTTTGTTTCTCAAGTCTATGTCCCTATGGTTCCTACTAGTTCTGTTAAAGAGTCTCTCGGTATTGTTTAAAGTCAATATAGATAGGAAAATGAATATAAAAATATTATAATATGTAAGTAAATATATTTGTGTGTATGCATGTATGTGTGTATGCATATACACACATATTCCTAGTGTAAGTACACAGCCTCGCAGCATAGTAGCTGATTAACAAATAGATATTAATTGATCATTATGCAGCCACGTAATAATAAATTTGGTCCAAATCCCTGATGACCTCTTACCTGGGTTTTCAAAAAACATGAAGTTTCCCCAAATACTCTACCTAATTTGATCCTCACGCAGGAGTAAAAGAGGTCCAAGATCAGTAAAGAGGTCTTTCTCTAGGGAATAGTCATTAACTAGCTAAAATGCCAAGCAGGCTGCCAGTATTGATTGCTGAGACCAAGTGGGAACTCAGCTCTCTTACGCACGGACAGGGCCTCCATAAGGCTGAGGCCAGAGAAAATCCTGGCTTGAGGGTGACATCTGTTTGATAACGCCTGCTGTCTTTGAAGCCCAAGGAGCTAGACATATAGTTCTAGAAGTGAAGCTTCTCCCATTTATAAAATGAGAAGGTTGGCCCTAACTTGAGGTTCTTTAAGGGTCCTTAACAAAGGTCCTGTTTTTCATTCCTGTTTTACTCAAAGTAATAAAGCCTCTAGCTCCCTCCAGCCATTCAGACCTGCCCTAAGGTTCTCCCAATACAGTAATCTTACTGGCCTCAGAGACCAACAGAGAGAGAGAGAAGAAACACTTGGAGCTGAGAGAAATTGTTCATGAGTGCATCTGGATTCTTCAAGAGAAAGAGTCTCTAAGGGCTGAATTCTCCAAGGGGCTTGTAATAGCCTGCTCCTGTTCACACTGCTGCCCTTAGACACTTTATACACCAGATGAAACCTTAGCCAAAGGGAAAAGAGAGAGAGAGAGAGAGAGGTATACAGGAAGAGGAATGAGTCGTTCTTATTTACCTTCCTGGGGGGTAAGAAGCATGAGGAAGAAGAAGAGCCATGGAGGAACCTTCATCCTGGCCATGCCCTAGATCTGGCGCCAAGCAACAGTCAGGACACAGTGGCTCTGGAGCTGTAGGATGCATTAAAGAGAAGATAGCTAGTCAAGAGGAACAGAGAGACAGAAAGCAGTTGGCTCATGGAGCTGGTATAAGGGAAGTGACCCCATCCCTCATAGCTCTCTAACTTCCTTTATTTGCACCCAAAAGCCTGGTTTCCCCCTCCTGTGACTCAGATTTTGGGAAATAATCTCTTTCTGGACCAGATATTTTATTCTGAATTTGACCCAGATTTCTCCTTACTCTTCTTCAAGGTCCAACTCATATCCGACCTGTAAAGTTCATTCTGACCCTCTCCATAATGTCTGTTCTGACCCCCTCAACCTATTGGGATTTCTCTTACCTTTTAATTAACATAGTCATTATTGCAGCTCTCCCATTTGGCAGGTCACATGGAAAGACATCTGGGATGTAATAGAAAGAACAATGGTCTTGGAGTTAGAAGACCATCTAGGTTCAAGTATCTTGCAAAGACATTGAACTAACTGTATGGCCCTGCATAAATCATTTCACTGCTCTGTGCCTTAGTTTCCCCATGTATAAACTAGAGATAAAAATACTTATACTATCTAGTTTTCCATAATTGTTATGTTTTGCAAATCTTAGAGTATTGCTATCCTAATATTTTTCGGATGATTGATTTCTCTTAGTCACTGCACACTATAATTCTATTCAGTCAGCACTTGCTCAATTAATCAACATGTATTTCTTAAGTACTTACTATGTGCCAGGCACTGTGTGAAGAACCTAGGATTACAAAGAGAAAAATTATGAACCAGGTTATTCATAGTATGGTACTGATAGTATTTTTTTTATTCCAGAGATAATAGGGAGCCACTGAAATTTATTGAGTAGGAGAAGGTCAGAACTCAACTTAACTCACTTTGGTAGCTGCATGGAGAATGTTTTGGAGGAAGGAAATTTGGAGTAGGTAGACCAATTAGAATCCTACTGCAATAGTTTAGGTGAGAACTAACAGCTTTGAAATTTGGCTTTTGTCCTATCCATCACGACTCTCAGCCAATAGCTACAAAGCTTTCTTCAGTCTTCTGGCTAAAGCTTATCTCTTTCCCATAATCAGACAGAAGCTTAGAAGCTTAGGTTAAGATCAGATCTGTCCTTTGACCTATTTTTTACAATTCTTCTGTTAACAGCTTTTCCCCGTCTGAATTTTTCTCTGAACTTAACTTTTAATAGCCTTCTCTACTGTCTCCCCATGGGTCTCTCTGTTCACTTGTCACCTAACTTGATCAGAAACCCATTTTAGCTTTTTAGAATTTATCATATCCCTTCCCCAAGTCTCTATTTCCTCAAATGGAAAAGGGAGCAAAGGACACTGATGAAGAAATTGTTTTAAGTTCACTCCAGAAGTCTCTATCCCATGCAAAATAACCATGGTGGGAATATCTGAGATTGTTGACCCTTATCCCCCATCTCCTTGTCCTCTGCTCTCATTTTCTGATCTCTCCTCTTATGTGTTTCTTCCCTAATTAGATTATAAACTTCTTGAAGATGAGGACTGTCTTTTTTTGTTTCTGTATCACCAGCACTTAACACAGTGTGTGGCACACAGCAGGCATTGAATAAACATTTATTCCCTCTCTTCATATTTGTCCTTTATTTTGAAGAGGACCGATAATATCATGAGGTAATGACTTCTTGACTTGTGCATGAATTGGATTGAAGTGAGGAGGAATTGTACAGATATCAGTTCTACAAAAGTACTGAAATTAGGGAGAGGGCCTGGACCTGTAATTTCATTTAAAATAAGAAAATTCCTTTTACTAATGGAAGTTGGTACTTTCTTTGCAATTTATAGTCTTGGAGAATTGCCTAGAGTGCTGAGAAGTGATTTTCCCAGGGGAGTAATTGAACCCAAGTCTTTTCCAACTCTGAAGATGTTTCTTTATCTACAAGGATATATATATATATGCATATATATAATACTGATTATATATGTACATATGTAATCAGCATTTCTCTTTCACCTATTTGGAGAGAGAGAGAGAGAGAGAGAGAGAGAGAGAGAGAGAGAGAGAGAGAGAGAGAGAGAGAGAGACACAGACAGACACTGGGACTGGATTGATGGTTTCATTAAGAAAATCTTGGATATAGACAATTTCATCTACCAATGCAGGTCACCTTCTCTTATGGTCTTAGAGTGAATTAGTGCCAAATCACTGAGACACTAAATAATTTTCTTAGGATCACACAGCCAACATGTCAGATGCAGAATTTGAACCTGGGTCTTCCTGGCTTCAAGACCAGCTCTCTGCTCACAATTCAGGGTGCTTTGTTCTGGCCAATAGTATAAAGGAAGCAGTATATTGCTCAGGGCCACACCTGAGGAAGAGAATAAGGGAGATTAAATGCCCAGCAGATAGATGACTCAGTAGATAGAGTGTTAGGCCCAGAATCATGAATACCTAGTGAATCTAATCCAACTTCAGAACATAGTAGTTGTGTGACCCTGGACAACTCACCTAACTACTCTTTGTCTTAATCCACTGGAGAAAGAAATGGCAAACTATTCTAGGATATAGTTTCCACTCCTGATATATAGAATGGAGTTTGGGGCAGTTAGGTACTGAAATGGATAGAGTGAAAACAGGAAGATTCATCTTTCTGAGTTCAAATCTAGCTTCAGACACTTAATGGCTATGTGACCCTGGGCAAGTCACTTAACCCCAATTGCCTCAGTTTCCTCATTTGTAAAATGATCTGGAGAAGGAAACCACTCCAGGATCTTTGCCAAGAAAACTCCATGGGCAGTATGGTCCACAAGGTCACAAAGAGTTGGACAAAACTGAACAACAAGAGAGAAGCCTTCTTCATCCTTCTCCCACTAGTCTAACTTCCTCAGGCTAAAATAAGCGATGGTCGTCCTTGTCCTAAAGGTAATCTTTGTTCTTCTCCTTCCCCAAACAACGATTCCTCTTTAGAGGAATATGGTTAAAGACCAGCATGGGACATGGAATAGCTGTGGCTTGGCCCTCTTAAATCAACAGTTCCCAGTTTTTACACTTTTGAGAAAAGAGGTGTCGCTACTATGGCATATATTTTTCCTTATGCTTTATATGGTAACCCCCAAATCCTCAGATTCTCTGAGTCTGGCCTTTCTTGAAATAGGATGCCTTTACTTTCGAAATCCTCTTTCCCTGCCTCCCTGACCCCTATAAATTTCGCCTCTTCCCCCAGGCCCTGCCCTTTATATGAAACAGTGTGCATCCAAACTTTTCCTAGCTGGAAATTTTCTCTTAACTAACTAATCCATGCCTGACTGGACAACTGGTTAACCCAAAAGATAGAGCACTGGGCCTGAAGTCATAAAGACTGGCGTCCAGATCCAGCCTCAGACTAGCTGTGTGATGTTAGCAATTCACTTAACTCTATTTGCTCCAGTTTTATCAACAGTATGAAATGGGGATAATAATTGCACCTACCTCCCAAGTTTGTTTTGAAGAACAAATGAAATGATATTTGTAAAAAGGGCTCAACACAGAGCCTGGCATAGAATAGGTGTTAGTTCAAAACAACTTCCTTTGACATCAGAAGTGTGGCAAAGAGTTAGTCAGATATGACTGAGGAAGAAGGCTCTGCAGCTCACCACCAAAACCCTGGCTTCCTTCTCTGCTGGTGTGTGGGTCAGTGAAGGGTGCCATCCCCCAAATGCAGAAGTCATGAGATTCTGATTTATCCTGGATGCTATGTCAGAAGGACATATTATCCCTTCCTTATCCTCTTGTGGTCTGAAGATTCTCTCTCTTAAGGCAAGGGTTTCCCTTAAACCCTTTTCCCCCTTTTCCCTGCTGGTTAAGTCACAGATCACAGGCTAATCTTCAGGCAATTTCCTGACTGCTTTGTTTCTCTGGTGACAGTAATACAGACCTGCCCTTCCTTCCATCTCCTTCCCTTTACTACTCATGTATATCTGAGTAAGCACTCTCCCCTCTGTGAGTTAGAATGCACCAAATAAATCCCTATTGCTTTTAGCTTCATCAGCTGCTTTGCTTCTTCTGGGGAAAACCTTTAAGTTCCCCCCCTGAAAAAAGCAGCTACAACAGACTGGAACAACTGGGGACTTCTTTATGGGTAAAGGAATGAGAAAGGGATAAGTATTTATGCAGGTTGTAGACACTCTGATAAGCACCTTTTACAAATAGCTCATTTTAGTCTCACATCAACTCTAGGCTATAGGTTCTATTATAATTTCCATTTACAGGAAATTTGAGGAAACTGAGGCAAACAGAGGCTTAGTGACTCGACCAAGGTTACTAGTAAGTGTCTAAGGCTGGATTTTAATTCAGATCTTTCTGACTCCAAGCCCAATAGGGATGCTTCCCAGATGATTCTCAGTATGGTTTCTAACTTTCATCAAAAATCTGCCCTTAATTTAAAACCAGGCAAATTATTTCTATACCTTTAAGCCCATAAACTGTCCAGGCAGAAGGGAAAGCACTGATGTCATTGCTCTTGAATGTGCAATTTAAAAAACATTAGTTTCTATAAATAGAAGATGAAAGATATGTCAGGCTTTACAATCACTAAATTAGCTGATGATTCAGCCTAAGCATCCAGTGGATACAGCGGACTGAGTGGGGGTTAGAAAGGCCTCAGACATTTACTAGTCTAGTGGTCCCAGATCCATGTGAGGATCAAGTGAGATAACAGTTGTAAAGCACTTTGCAAACCACAAAATGAAAGTTGATTTGCTTTGGAAAGACATTTGGAAAATAAAGCTATACTTGCTAGAAGGAATCTCAGAAACCATCTGGCCCAAGCCTCTCTTATAAAGGAAGAAACTGAGACCCAAGGAGGTCAAGTGACTTGTCCAAGGTCATACAGCTAGTAAATGTCAGTGGCAGGATTCACACTCAGGATATCTCTTCTGAACCACTGCTCTTTCCTCTGAACCATTAAGTTTGGATTAGCAAGGTATACTCCAACAATGGGTCCATTCTAGCTGGACCTATTGTTTTGTTGTTGTTTGGTTGGTTTTCAGTAGTGTCTGACACTTCATAACCCCTTTTGGGGTTTTCTTGGCAAAGATAATGGAGTAATTTGTTGATATTTCCTTTTCCAGATCACTTTACAGATGAAGAAACTAAGGCAAACAGGGGTAAGTGACTTGCAGCTAGTAAGTGTTCAGGCCAAATTTGAACTCAGGAAGATGAGTTTTCCTGATTCCAGAACATGTACTCTATCCTCTGTGCCACCTAGCTATCCTAGCCCAACAGGAATTCTTTCCATAGTAAATCATTCCAATTCCTTTCAGCTAACATTTATTAAGTCCCTTGCTCTATGTGTTAGGTACCAGGGACCCAAAGACCAAAATCCATTCCACTGGTATATGACTACCATATACTAAATCCATAGGAAGTAGCACAAAATAATTTCCAAAGGGGGAAAGAGCACTAAAAGGAGGGATAATTAGGGAAAATCTTATATAGAAGGTTTGAGGTTTGAAAGAAGCTAGAGATGTCAGGAAGTGCAGAACAGGAGAGAGCCATTCTCCCTACAGAAAGGTCCCTATACAATGACTCAAGAGGTAATCCCAAGATGTTTCCATCTATCTCTATTTAAAGACCTCCAGTAACAGAGAGCTTGCTGGGTCTCAGGGCAAGGCAGTTCACTTTTGGATTGATCTAATTGCAGAGAAATTTATGCTTAAATTAAAAAAAAGGTTGATCAGCATGCTCCTCTTCTCTCTCCCTCCTCTCCCCCCCGACCAATCAGTTGTATGAGCTATAAAGCATGGTCATACTTATTGGTACTTTATTAAGAGAACAAAGACACTAACTGGTTGCCAGTATCTGGGCTACTAAATGATTTTCAAGGACTGGAGCCCCCAAGGTGATTGGTTGGCTAGGGCTCAGGATGATAGACTCATCAAAGGAACCATTCCTCTGTGACAAATCCTAAAAGAGAGAAGATTGATCACTTGTCCTTTTCTGTCCTTTCCTATGTGGTGGACAGACCTCAGACAGCAGAGTAAACCTTTATTCTACAGTGATTGAGTGAGGAAATCTTTGCATATACACAGTTGCCTCCTCCAAGGAACTATTAATGACTTTCTTGGGCAGAAGAAACACTTAGAAGTTTGGAAGTTCCAAGTTTAGTTCCTTCTGAGAAGAACTACTTTGTTTCATGTGTTTTGAATATCTATTTATGGGTGCTTCAAGTCCTTTGCCTGCTTTATGTATGTGCTGTGTCTGTTTATGAGATCCTGTGAGTTCTTTGGATCATTTATGTTTTCTGTAGAGTGAATAGAGATTGTCCTAAAGCCAATATACATGTGTTATACTGAGTGCTTGTATAGTAGCTGGGGACCCATATTAGAAATCTATATACAAGCATATTGGGGAATTTTCTTGGAGTAAACTTGGGATGGGGACAAACCAAAGAGAAAAGGACCATTGTGGGGGGAATCCCCAAGAAGATTCATCTGAGCCTAGGACTTAGAGGGCCCTATGCCATGGCTCATACTTATATCCAGCTGATACCTTGCTATTTTGCAACTACCACCCAATAACCTTGTTTTATTCTTTTGAGTCAAATAGAACAAGTCTAATCTCTCTTCCACATGCCAATCCTTCAAATATTTGAAGAGAACAATCATGTGAAGTTTCTTCCCTAACCCTTATGTGGGTCACCTGGAGGGAAAGAGGTTTGGCATGGATGATGTATACTAAAGGAAGAGAATTTGTATCCTAAATTACTTCTTTCTCAAATAATGAATGAATTGTAGCATAAAATCTCAGAGTTAGATGAGACCTTAATTAGAATGTTCCTTTCTAATCCACCCTATATTCTATCTTAAGAGTCAAATCCCTCCTGGGGTTATTAAAGTTAATTAATGAGGCAGTCTTAAATCATCTTTTTTGATGGTCCAGAAGGACTGTACTGTGTTTGTTCTTCATTCCCCAATAATGTCTCTCTCAAGAGCCCAAGTGGGGAGGAGGTAAAGTTACATAATCGGATGTTTATACCTCTAAGAATAGAAGGCTTCTCTCTTCCCCAGTAGAGCAACAATGCAACTAGCTGTTGGATGGATATAATTTGCTTAAACTAATTTACATAGGGTGCTTAATTTATTCATATGAAACTTCCCTTAATACTTCTCATATAAATGTATGTGTATATATAAATATATATAATATACATGCAATCTAGATACAAACAACCTCTTTCAAAAACCATTAACTTATTAATCTACTTCTAACATACATACACACACAGTCAAAACCTCATTCAAAAAGGCTTTGACATCACTTCTCAGCCTTTTTGGCTAAGATCAAGTACAAAAAGGCTTTGACATTTAGACAACGCTACAAGCTGCGGGCCTTGAAGGCTATGTGAGTAGATTTAAAATTATGAAAGTTTTTACCAAATCTGAGCAGGTTTTTAGGACTGTCCAAGCCTCAAGTTCTCTATCTGAGCTGTCTTGTGGCTGCTGTTTGAGAACCCTACAGCTGAGCTAAACTAAAATAAAAATTTGAAATATATTTATTAAGCATCCACTATGTACATGGCACTGTGGTAGACTGCTGGGGATACAAATGCAATCCTTTAGCTCCTAGCATGCTGCCTAATGAATGTAGCCATAGAGATCTGGACAGATTCTGCTTTAAAATTCACTAGTTAGATAATTTTTTTTAACTGGACATGGCCAAATAGACTCTTACCAGTTTGGTAATTAACAGCATTGAGACTTGTGTAGGAGAGAGAAGTAAAAAATTATTTAGTTGTAGGGTAGAAAAAGAGTAGTGGGAAGGGTAGAGTCCATACATTTGTTCCCTTGCTACCTGGCCTCTTCCCTTGAGTCACTGGGACTCTTGAAAGCTGCTGTCATGAGACAATGGAAATTGGAACTGGTGGGGATGGCCAAATAAATGATAATTGAATGAGGTGTTGGCTAGGTTTGAGCAGCTAGGGGCTGCTTAGGCCTCTGATTCTTCTCATTATTCTGAAGAGATTAGATGAAAGTCTCCATAATTCCCATTTGAACTCCTTCTTATTGCCTGCACCTTCTTCTTGCTCAGGGAAAGGGGAGAAGAAACAGAAGGAGGAACAGAAACCAAGGCTAACTGGTTATTTCCTACTTGAACCCTTTTTGCTTTCTTATGTATATCCATGTGTTTGTTAAATGCTAAACTTCTCAAATGCCTACATACTTGTTGGTGTGATCAATGATTCCATGGATAAAGATTTATTTTTTTTTATAACCGTTACGTTCCATCTTAGAATCAATACTGGGTATTGGTTCTAAGGCAGCAGAGTTGTAAGGGCTAAGCAATGGGGGTTAAGTGACTCGCCCAGGATCACACAGCTAGGAAGTGTCTGAGGTCACATTTGAACCCAGGACCTCCTGTCTCTGGATCTGACTCTCAATCTACTGAGCCACCCAGCTGCCCTCCATGGATAAAGATTTAGGAAGAGACTTTAATCCAAAAGAGATGAGAGATATTATCCCTCTTTTGAAAATGAGCTCAGCCACTGGGAAGGAAGAAAAGAGTGAACATGGATCCCATTTAGATTTCCTATAAGCAATAGAGACGTATCTTAAACAAAACCTCTAGGTTAATGTAAGCTACTTATAAATGGGAAAATGTTTAAGCTTAAATCATCATTTATTTTTCTAGATGAGATGTCTTCTGTGTTCTGGGTAGATATCCCTGTCCCCTCTGTGCTCTTAGAGCATCTCTTTTATTTATACGGCACTTATATTCAGCCCATTATTACTTTTCTTAGGGATGTATGAGGTGTTCAGAGAAGACTAGCACCTCTGGTTATGGGCTTGTCCACCTTTGGTGTCCATCTGGCACTCAGTTCTCACCTATGGTTCTAAGAAGCTGTAGCATTCACAACAGCCACAACCTGGTAAAACCATCTCAGCAGATGGGCTAAACCAAGCTGAGGGTTTCTGAAAGTCCTCAAACCCATCAATGAGTTGGGAGAGGGGGTGTTTACCCCAAGCATGGGTACTTCTCCTGGTAGAAGGGGTGGATGAGATTGATTTGTCCCATGAGGGTAGCTGAAGTAGTAGCAGTGGAGCACTTAGAGTTTGGTCAGACATTGAAGATACCAAGGCTATCTATTACATTTAAAGCCATCACTTCCTGTCTTGACTTCTGGCTAGCCACTAGAATTGGATGACTCTGGAATAGAGAGTGAATCGGATGACCCCGTGCAACTCTACCTCACTTAAATTCAATTCACTTACAAGCTAAGACATCATACGCTGATATCAATGATTTTCTTAAAAAATGAAGGACTTACCACCACCACTACAACCACCACCAACATCCTAGATAGGACATAAAGAAGCCTTTGAGACAAATGAGAGCCCAGAAAGGATCCTGTGAGGTAGCTGGAGAACCTTAGAAATACCTATGTTCATGGGAACTCAGTAATGCCACTTGCCTGAGAACTCAAAGAAACAAATCCTCCTTACATATGGAGAGCCTTTTATCTATTTGACACAAAGATAAGATAGGTTTTGCTTTCAATAAGTTGTGGCTAGGGATGGGACAATCATACTACATACACATAGATGCAAATTATCATGAGTATAATTGATTTCTTCTCACTGGATGGGAGAGACATTGGAGGGAAGGAGAGAATTTAGAATTTAAAATTTTAAAAAGTGAATGTCACAAATAAATAAAGTACATTTTAAAAAAAGCATAACACAAGTTAGAGAGTTAGGAGGAGAAAGAGATCAACCCATCAGTTGAACAACCAACAAGAATTTATCCAGATAAAGTACTCTGGGAAAATTTGAGGAGGGAAGAGAACATTTACAGCTGGTGGTGATGCTTGTAGGGGAAGTAATGACTAGAGGAAGCCTTGGAAAGGATTTCAAAAGATCCAAATGAGGAGGTAATGAATTCCAGGGTAGGACACCCTGTGAGTGCATTGAGCCTGGAGAAGGCCCAAAGTTCAGGAAAACAACTAGCTTTTAGCACAGTTTGACTGTAGTATAAAGCCTGTGGGTGGGAATAAGCCTGGAAAGAAAACTGGAGCCATATTGTAGAAAGCATTTAAGGAAATACAGACTCAGAAGTCTGTAATGGATCCTAGAGGCAATAGGGAGTTCCATAGTTATTTGAACTGGGAAGTGAAACAATTGCCGGTGCCTTAGGAAGATTATTTTAGCAACAATATAGAAGAGTGGAAAGAGATTAGAGTTAGGAACTTTTTTTTTTTTAAACAAGAGTTTAGAGCAGAGCTGATGACGACTTGAACCACAATGGCAGTGGGAATGAAAAAGAGCTGGATAGAAATCATACAAAACTCAGCAACTAATTAAATGTGGGGAAGAAAAGTTGCTTCCAGTATGATGGTTGTTCATGGTTGGTTGGAATCAGTCAGTGGTCTGGCAGGAATTTCTATTCTTAGAGCTCTTGGGGTCCAGGGTCCTAGGCTATATCCACCAGGATCTGAGAGAAAGGGGTGATGAAGTGATCTGACTTACCATACCAATAACAAGTATTTTTTTTTTAATAGGAATGAGTGTTGTATTTTGTCAAAACTTTCTTTCTGCATCTATTGAGATAATCATATGATTTCTGTTGGGTTTTTTATTGACATGGTCAATTATATTGATAGTTTTCCTAATTTTGAGCCAGCCTTGCATTTCTAGTATAAAACCCACCTAGTCATAGTGTATGCTCCTTGTGATATGTTGCTATCTTCTTGCTAGTATTTTACTTAAATTATTGAATCAATATTCATTAGGGATGTTGCTCTATGGTTTTTTTCCTTTGTTTTTGCTCTCCCTGGTTTACTTGTCTATTTTCCCAAATTGTTTATACAGTATTGGGATGAATTATTCTTTAAGTGTTTGGTAGAATTTACTTGCCAATCTAATTCTGGGTGGTTTTTTTTTCCTTGGGGAGTTCATTGATGACTTCTTAAATTTCTTTTTCTAATATGAGATTGTGTAAGTATTCTATTTCCTCTATTATTAGTTTGGGCAGTTTATATTTTTGTCAATATTCTTTAAGAAAGCTGTAGAAAATCAGATTTAGGGTTAATTTATGGGTTACTTACTAGAGGTCTTCAATCACTTGTTAGGGGAACTGTAGAGATATACAGAGTAAGCTGTTAAAAGTAAGAAATGAACCCCTGGGGAGTAAATGAAATAATTCCCTGGGTCCTCATACCACTGTTCTTAGTTCTCCTTCTACCTGTCTGGTCACTCCTTCGTTTCCTTTGTTGAATCAGCATCCATGTCCCACTTATATACTCGGCATATTGTATTAGGTTATGCTATTTATTCTAATTTTTTAAAATTAAATTTTAAGGTGAATATTGATTGAATATTTAATCATGACATTACTTTTATCCATCACACCAAAGAAACGGAAAAAAGTTTTTTTCCAATTAATATGCAAACTTTATTTTTAAAATCTAAACTTAAAAAACTAGATACAAAATATCCCCCCAAAATGTAGAGACATTAACTTGTGCCTGCATAAACCCGGCATTTTCTGGACTCTCCCCACTTCCACCCCACCAACCTCCACTCTCTTAAGCAGTTCTCCCAGGGAGAACAAGTGAAAATCTTAATGCTACCTTTCTTTCGATGCTATGTGAGAAAAAGACTAAATGAGGCTGCCATGATGGTGAAGATTGAATGTGGGACACCACATGCTATGGGTTGGACTAAGATGACCTCCAAGTCGGTTCTGACTATGAGATTCTACTCCTGATTCTTCCTCCCACTCAACTGAATTTATCTTAATTACCTTTTTGTATTATTTTCTTATTATGAATTACTAAGTTGATTTGAGAGTGTATTTTGGGATATGTATCTCAATGGGCATTACCTCTGGCATCAGTTGCTCTCTGTACTAAAATTATTAATTGTGACTAGGAAGGACATCATAAGACAGGATTCCCCTGGGCTGAGAGGTCCTGACCAGAGCTGGGAGCTACAGAGAAAAAGGTTAATCTTGGGATCCAAAGATGGTAGTTAAAGAGCTGGCCATCTGGTCCAACTCTCTTATTTTATAGATAAGGAAATTGGGACGCAGAGAATTTAAGGGACTTCCCAAGATGACACAGGATTATAAGTGTTAAAAGTAGAGTTTTGCATAATGGACTTCTCTACTAGCAGCAACGCAGAAGAAAAAACAACTGCTTGAACACATCGGCTGATGGGGATATTATTGGGGATGCAGATGCTAAACGATAACTCTAGTCCAACTATCAATAATATGGAATTAGGTCTTGATCAATGATACATGTAAAACCCAGAGGAATTGTGCATCGGCTAAGGGGGGTTAAATGAGTTTGGGGGAGAGGGAAAGAACATGAAATATGTAAATATGGGAAAATATTCCAAATTAAAATTAAATAAATAATAAAGTAGGGTGTTGAACCCGGACCCTTTGACTCCAGAGACAGTACTCTGTTAGCTTGGCACATCACCAAAACCAACTTCTGGGCATTTCACCCCAGGTTTATATAAATGAGCAATAAATAATAATAACTAAAATTTATATAACCCTTTAAAATTTGCCAGGAACTTTAAATATTGTCTCCCCTTCTTGGTTCTTCTACTATCCGACTTGTCCTGCTCATTATCTTTTATTGGATCAATATTGATCTACATGAATGTTGAATATATATGAATATATATATATATATATATCCTCTCTACAAGTATATGTAATATGTAATTATGGATGTACCACAAGACTCTGACCTGGTCCCCCTTTTTTTGTTTGCCCACTCTCACTTGGAATCTTCATCAGCATCCATGATTTTATCTCCATACAGTATACTCCCAAATGCATACATGTAGCCCTAATCTCTCTGCTCGGTCTTGTATCACTAGCTGAACATTTTCCACTGGATTGACTACAAAGTATCTCAAATTTGATGTATCAAAAATAGAACTTATTATATTTTCCCCCAAAATCCACCTCTCTTCTGAACTTTCCTTTTCCTGTTGAGAGTATCACAATCCTTACAGTCACCTAGACCTCAATCTCAGTGTCATCTTTAGCTCCTCACTCTCATTCATCTCCAAAATCCAATCATTTGCTTAATCTTGCCATTTATATTTCCATGATGATGTATTCACCTCTGCCTCCTCTCTACTTACACAGCCCTTATCACTAATAATAAAATAGCTTTACTACCTCAAGTTTCTCCCCTTTCCTGCATATTCTTCACACAGATGCCAGTGATTTTCCTAAAGCCCATGTCATTCCCCAACTTAATAATCATCAGTGGTTTCCTATTACTTCCTGAATCAAATATGAACTCATCTATTTGGTATTTAAAGCTCTTTACAACTTATCCTCAATCTATTTTCCCAGCCTTATAGACAGTACTACCCCCACCTGCACTCTCCAGTCCAGCCAAATTAGCCTTCTTACTGTTTCTCATGACATTCCGTATTCTATCTCTAGACATTTGCGCAGGCTGATCTCCATGCCTGGAATGCTTGCACTCTGTACTTCTGTCTCTGAGAATCCCTAGCCTCTTTCAGGACAACTCAAGTGGCACATTTGTTCTACACAAAACCTTCCTCATACTCCCAGCTGCTTATGCCCTTTGTTCAACCCATCTCCTATCTATTCTGTATGCTCCTATATATGAATGTTTTGTCTAGGCTAAAAAATCCTTGAGGCAGAGATGATTTCACTTTTGTATTTATATTGCCAAAGTCAAGCAAAGTTCCTAACTCATAATGGGTACTTATAGAAGAGCTTGATTGAGTCATAAAACAGTTAGAGTATTCGTTATATGCCTCATCTTGGGGTTAATGTGATGAAAGTGAATTGTAAATCTTAAAGTACTACATAAACATGAGATATTATTAATTTAAGATAAACCAATTTTAATAGTCAACTCTCAAATTCTCAACTTCCATGCAGATGATTCCCTGTGTGCATTAATATAAGAAACGAATTTTAACTCCAAGCAACCTTCTTCCTCATACCTAGGAAATTTCTGGGCTGCCTGCCATCATTTAGCATGTGTTCAGACCACCAAAATAACTTTAATAGCAGTCTAAGGAAAATATAATTAAGAAGGTAAAGCTATGACTAAAACAAGCCAGACAACGCCTTCTAAAGCCAACTATCAATGTTTTGGCTTATCCAATTTTATATAATTCATACCACATCATTAGAAAAGATAATCGAAGCTATATTATAATGACTAATAAAAATAGTGAAGCCCAATGTTATTACTATATCATTTTTACTTTCAAAGTTCAGTTATTCCTATCATTTATTTTTGTCCTCTGAAGGTCTTTGTGAAAGAGAAAGGACTGGTTCTCCCTTTTCTATAAAGGGTTATAATTCTTAGGCTAGGCAGAAAACAAGAGGAAGCAATGAACGGGACCTTAAAGACCCAGATTCCAATCTTCATTATATTCTTTACTAACTGTCCTCAGACAAATTATAAAACTGTTCTGGATCTCCATCTCTTTACCTTTAAAATAGATAAGGAAGAAGAATAAGAATGTCTGAGGTTCTTTCCAAAAATCTAATCATGATAATCACTATAATCACCAATAATTATCCAATTAAGAGTCCAGGACTTGGTAGACAAAGAGAAAATAATGACTTTAACTTTTATCTTTGCTTAGATTCTCATACATAGCAAATTCAAAGTATTTTGATCCTCTACAGGGCTTCAACGGACCACATTCAGATAACTTTCACTTTTCTTGACTTCTCTTGCTTTCCTCATGCCTACAAATGTACCCATGCCTCCCTCAAAAAATCCTCATTTGATCTATCAGACAAAGCTAAAGCAAAAATAGATTGATTAAAAGAGAGAAGATAGGTAATTACCTCTTGATAAAAGGCAGTATAGACAATGAAGTATCAGTACTCAACATATATCCTCCAAATAGTATAACATCCAGACTTTTAAAGGAGAAACTAAAGGAGCTTAAGGAGGAAATAATAAAACTATACTAGTGGGGGACCTCAACCTTCTCCTATCAGAACTAGATAAGTCTAACCAAAAAATAAGGAAAGAAGAAAGGGAAGTGAATGAAATTTTAGAAAAATTAGATTTAATGGATATCTGAAGAAAATTAAATTGGGATAAAAAGGAATGTACCTTCTTTTTTTATTTTAAAGATTTTTTTTAAACCCTAATATCTTTTTTTATATATATTCTTCTATCTTAATTTTATTTGTTATAGGGCTAGGCAATGGGGGTTAAGTGACTTGCCCAGGGTCACATAGCTAGGAAATGTCTGAGGCCAGATTTGAACCTAGGACTTCCCATCTCTAGGCCTGGCTCTCAATCCACTGAGCCATCTAGCTGCCCCTTGTACCTTCTTTTCAACAACACATTGTACATATACAAAGATTGACCATGTACTATGGTATAAAATCTTTAAAACCAAAAGCAGAGATAATAAATGCAACTTTTTCAGATCATAATGCAATAAAATAATAATCAATAAAAATTCACAGAGAGGCAAATTCACTATTCATTGCTATACCTATCGAACTACCAAAAACTATTTTGTAGAATGAGAAAAAATAATAATTCATTTGGAAAAACGAAAGGTCAAGAATATCAAGGGAACTAATGGAAAAAAATGAAGGATGATGGCTTTGCAATACCAGATCTTAAACTATACTATAAAGCAGTAATCCTCAAAACAGTCTGGTACTCAATCTGGTTCTGGCTAAGAAATAGAAAGATGGATCAGTGGAGTAGATTAGGGGTAAATGACCTCAGCAATCTAGTGTTTGATAAACCCCAAAATCCCAGATTTTGGGATAAGAACTCACTATTTGACAAAAACTGCATGGCAAATTGGAAAATAGTGTGGCAAAAATTAGGTTTAGATCAGTATCTTGCACCCTCTACCAAGATAAGGTTGAAATGATCTAAACATAGAGAGTAATATTATAAATAAATTAAAGGAATGTAGAATTGTTTACCTGTCATATCTATGGAGAATGGAAGATACCTCAAACAAGAGATAGAGAACATTACAAGATGTAAAAGGAATAATTTAAATTATATTAAATTTAAAAAGGGTTGTACAAACAAAATTAATGCAACCAAAAGGGAAGCAACGAGCTGGGGGGGGGGGGAAATTTATAACAGATTTCTCTAATAAAGGTCTCATTTCTTAAATATATAAAGAACTAAGTCAAATTTATAAGGATCCAAAACATTTCCCAATTAATAAATTGTGAAAGCATATGAATAGGCAGTTTTCAGATGAAGACATCAAAGCTATAAATAATGATATAAAAATTCTAAACCCCTCTTGATTAGAGAAATGCAAATTAAAACAACTCTGAGGTACCACCTCATACCTATCAGATTGGCCAGTATGACAGTGAAGGAAAATAATAAATGTTGGAGGGAATGTGGCAAAATTAGGACACATACATTGCTGATAAAGTTGTGAAGTGATTCAACCATTCTAGAGGGCAATTTGGAATTATGCCCAAAGGGCTATAAAAGAATGTATACCTTTTGATCCAGCAGCATCACTACTAGGTCTATATCCCAAAAAGATTTTTTTAAAGTGGGAAAGGACCTGTTTGTGCAAAAATATTTATAACTGAGCTTTTTGTGATGGCAAAGAATTGGAAACTAAAGGGATATCCCTCAATTGGGCAATGGCTGAACAATTGTGGTATATGATGGTAATGGAATACTATTGTGCTATAAGGAAGGATGACCTGGATGATTTCAGAAAGAACTGGAAAGACCTCCATGAACTGATGTGGAGTGAAATAACCAGAACCAGGAGAATATTATACATAGTAAATGAAATATTGTGGAATGATCAAATGTGATAGACCTTGTTACTAAAAGCAATACTATGATCCAGGACAATTCAGAGGAACTTATGAAAAGAATGCTATCCACTAAAAACTGTTGGGGTAGAACTGCAGTTGAAAAATATGCTTCATCACTTGTTTATTTAGTATATGATTTGGGGTTTTGGTTTTATAAGATTATTCACTTACAAAAATGAATAATTTGGAAATATGTTTTGCATGATAACACATGTATAACCCAGATTGAATTACTTGTCAACTCTGGGAGGGAGGAGGGAGGAGGGAAGAAGGGAAGGAGACAACACGAATCATATAACTTTGGAAAACTTATGTGAAAATGTTAGTAAAATAAAATAAAGGGGGTAGGTAGGTGACTCAGTGGGTGGAGAGCCAGGGCCAGAGATGGGAAGTCCTGGGTTCAAATCTGACCCCAGACCCTTCCTAATTGTGTTACCCTGGACAAGTCACTTAATCCCCATTGATTAGCCCTTACCACTTTTCTGCCTTAGAGTCAATATCCAGTATTGATTCTAAGACAGAAGGTAAGGGGTTAAAATAAATAAATAAAACATGAAACATAAAAAAGAAGATAACAAAAAAATAATAGAAAATAAAGAAAGAAATTTTTAAAAGGACTATTGGTGATATAGAAATGGAATTCAGAAGAGAGACTAGAGTTGGATATATAGATCTGGCATTGTTTTCCATATAGATGATAATTGAATCCATGGCTGATGATGAATTTGTCAAGACAGGTAGTATAGAGGGAAAAAGAAGAGAGTCCTTGAAGGATGCTTGAAGACCACCCAAAGTAAGTGGACATGTCCTGGATGATGGTCCAGCAGAGGAAATCAAGAAGTAGTCAAACAGATAGGAGGAGAATGGAAAGAGTGTTTTGCCACAAAACTATTGAATGAAAAGAGTATGCAGAAAATAGTTTCAGCTGAATGATACAATTGGAAACTAAACCAGAGTGGAGAGGAAGTGGAGTACCTAGAGTGGATGCCTTTTCAAGGAGTATAGATGAGATGGGAGGAGTGATAGAGAATAAGCAGTGGAGTGGGATGGATGGATAGATCAAATGAGTATTTTTTTTAATGATGCAGGAGTCATGCATGTGTTTGTAGGCAACTGGGGAGAAATGAGGGGGAAGGGAAGGGAGAGAGACGGAGAGAGACAGAGACAGAGACAGAGGGGGAAGGGGAGGAGAGAAAGGGAGAGGGAGAGAAACAGAGAGACAAGAGACAGACAGAGGGGCAAGGGGAGGAGAGAAAGGGAGAGGGAAAGAGAGAGAGATACAGAGAGACAGACAGACAGAGAGAGACAGAGAGAGACAGAGACAGAGAAAGACAGACAGACAGAGGAAGGATCAAGGGGAGAGGGAAAATGGAGGTGGACAGGGAGGGGGAAAGGGAGAGGTAGAGGGGGAGGGGGATAGGTAAGGAGGAAGGAGGAGATAGTTGACATTTTGGTGAAGGCAAGGTCCTCAACCAAATGGGTGGGAGAAAGGGTTGCAATCAAATGCTAGGGGAGATAAGAATATTTGGAATAGCTGAGGTGGCATGGGTACAGCATTGACTATTGGCAGTTTGGTCAGCAGGTGGAGGTGGTAATTAAAGTGATGGTGGTAGTTAGACCTGCCTGGCACATGCTTCCTACTGTTTTTATTTTTGGGTTCCTCGTCCCTTCAACCTAGCTTGCCTACCCTGCAGGTGGCAGTTAGTTGGTAAGTTAGTGGGGAAGACTGGTCCCTTCTCCATAGTGACTTCTCTGAATGATGACTTCAGGAAATAGGTTGGAAGCAGTCAATCAATAAACATTTATTAAGTGCCTACTATGTGCCCTGCACTGCACTGTGTTGGAGATGCATAAAAAGGCAAAAGATAATCCCCTGCCTTCAAGGAGCTCATAATCTAGCAAGGACAGTGGTCTAGGGTGGGGGAGGGGGTGGGGTGCTTCTGTTCCTGGAGTCTTCAGGCTTACCTGCCAGTTGGTGGCAGTTGGTCAGCAGTTGGTGGTGGTGGTGGCGGTGGTGGTGATGGTGGTGGTGATGGTGGTGGTGGTGAGGAGGGACAGCTCCTTCTTCAGGGATCGATTCCCTGGATGATGGCTGCAGAGGCAGGTCTAGACACAGGGTAGGTGTTCTTGGGGGGCACTGCTATTCCTAGAGTTTGGGGGCTCAGGGCTGGGTAAATATTTCCATTGGGGGTTTGTGGTTGAGGTGCTAACAGTGGTATATCATAAGCTGCCTCCTGTGCCCTGTGGCTTGAATGCCAGGAATGGGAATTTATATTTTATCACATACACAATGAGGAGTCACTGAAGGATTTTGAGCTGGGGAGTAACATCAAATCTATGTACTTTATACTTTTTTTTTACTTTATATTTTAGAAACAAACTTTAGATTAATTAGAGCTTGCTTTATACTTTAGAACCAAACATCAGCCCTATTACACGGACACAGTTTTCAAGTCTGTGATTTGTATAAGAGAAGGACTAAAATCAAAATATCCATCCATCAGAAAATATTTATTAAGCACCTACTATGTGCCAGGCATTGTGTGCTAGGTCCTGAGGGTACAAAGACAAAAGTGAGATAGTCCCTGATCTCAAGGAGCTTACATTCTAGGGGGATGCAACGTGTTCACAGATAACTGAAACCTAGATAAGAACAACTAAATCAAATGCATATAAAAAGTATATGTGTTCCTAGATATATGCATATGACATAAGATGTCAAATTCATACAGTTTTCTGATGATACTCAGGACAAGTCATTGGTGTTAAAGTCGAAGAATTGTTTGCCATATATTTTAAGAAATTGTGCAAATAGCTTAAAAATAAGCCAAGTTCTTCTTATTGGGAGAATTGATCAAACGATCCATGTGTGCACATCACAATGTTGTGTGCTCCGTAGACCTTGGACACAAGGGCTGTGGGGTGACTGGCCAGGATTCCGCAGTACTCTGGTCTTTCGAATTTGTGGAGTAACTGGATGCCCCAGAGTCACTTTCAAATTTATGGAGGAGCAGAGGGCATTACTGTGGAGTGTTTCTTGATCACTGCCACAACTCCATTAATAGCAAGCACACTCTTTCTGATCTGTATTTCCATGTGACTTAAAACTTTTACAATCCTCTAGAACCGAGTTCACATTCTTATCATCAGGAAGAGAAAACAGCTGTTTTGTCTGGCAATCAAACAGCAGGCATCAAGAAGCCCTAGTTTCAGAACTTCAGGAATATTTGCTTCAACCTCAACTCTGTCCTTTCAACTAGTCAGGTTCTTTCAGACCCATCTTCTGTAAGCTGGATGAGCACTCACTGGTGCTTCTGCCTTCTCCAATTATGTTTGTTTGATACGGGGTTAATCAGCAGGCACTGATCAACTTGGTGGGATTATAAGGATATGGCCATTTTAGAGGCCTTTTATTATGTGGGAAGGACTCTGATTGTACTTCCTCGATAGATGAAACATCCCCGTATAGAGTAAGTATCAATTATCAGAGGTGATTTCATTAAATCAGACCACTATAGATCTAAGACTTATTCTTTGGCCTGGAAAGGGAGCCAAGCCAAGATCTGGAGATCCGGAGATCCAGAGATTGATAACAGAGTGTAGGTCAAAGACCTGAGAAAGGACCTGAGATCCAAGAGTAAAATCAATCCTTCTACATATAGATTCTTCAAGGAGCTCAGTCTTCCCAAAGCAGGCCCAGAGATAAGGCAGACTTGGAGATATAGTAGCAGGGCCTTTATGCCCAAGGTCTGGCAATAGGTGGGGGACCAGGTGGCAGGGGAGGAGTGGCAGCAATTCTGGAACTCTAGGTTCTTGGAAAGGCAGTGATGCAACTTCTCAACCTCAGAGATGGTAGCCATGGAGAGAAAAGCCACTATGGGAGTTCTCCTAGAGGTGTACCAGGATCAAGGGTGTGACCCTGCAATTGGATCGGTAGCAATAGACTGAGCCACCATACAGAGAAATAAAACTTGGGCTTTGTCAAATTGACTTGTCAGTCAATGAATTCCTGTGGGAAGAGGGATGCCTCCCGACCTTGTTTCTCCCTTTTTGTGGGAATACAAACCCTTAAGGTATTATTTTAAGATAGGAGGCCTGTGTGGGTTCCTGGAGTAGAAAGTGGTACTCGCTAGGCGGTAGGGATTGATTCTCTAATAACCCCAATTTCACTTTCTTTTTTTTTCTAGGGGTAGAATCTAAACCCTTAGGATAGTACTATAATGCTGCAGGATTGTATAGGTCCCTGGGGAAAAGGTGAAACTCACAGAAGAGGGGAAAGAGAAGTGTATTGACTATGTACAGCCTACTTGTGAGTCCTTCATATTGTTTTAAATTTTCTATGGATTAAAAAAAGGGCTGTGCTACTTCTGATATGCATTGTTACCTTGAATGCTTGCGTAGGAGCTGAGACTTTACCTTTCTCTCTGTAGAGATCTAGATATGAGGTTCCCAGGAACAAAAACAACAAATAATGTAAAGATATATAACTTTTAGAAAGTGGACTCTCTAACAAATGAATATAGTCCATGTAAAACCAAAGCTTAGGATTTTGGCTAACGGTTTACAGGGGCTCTTTTCTCCACATTGATACGGCAGAGGCCTCCAAACAGTAAGGGATTCATTCTAAAAAAAAAAAGAAAAAAAGAAAAAGCACTTCCTTATTTTTCAATATTGCAAACAAACCAAAAGTCTTCTCTCCTACAACTTTATTATCTTCTCTTCTTCACATTCCTATTGATGGTCTTTCTGAAGATTTCTCCAGCCTAGAGTCCTGGTATTTGAGGATTCTGCTTTTTGGAACCCATTTATCTCAATTTTTATTCCAACTCCTGTGAGATAAGGAGTTTCTTTCTCCCCCCCGCCACCCCCTTTATGGTGACATAGGCACACACATCTTCACAAAAGAGAGGTAGGTATACAAAACTACAAGTCCCAGTTCACTCTCTCATAATTCAGCCTTGTGGGTCCTGTTTCACCTTCTTCTCACCTTCCCTACTGCTATGGGAGCCCCCCTGTTCCATCTCAGTGACAGTCTCACATCCTGGGTCTATTCATTGACCCCTAAGAGAGGAACCATTCTTGCTTATTAGCAGCCCAATCATTCCCATCCCAATCAACCTCATTCATTACATTCTAAAACTGCCCTGCTCACCAAATCTCTAAATTTAGAAACTACTGATCCTTCTTGCTCCACTTTCTAAGTTGGGATCTGCCCTGATTCGTTCTCCAATTACAATTTTTTGCTTCTATCACTGAATTTCCTTGGCTGGCACTGCTTTTTCCCTTTCTTACCTTGCCTATCACACCCTTCAGAACCCAACTGGAGTTTTTTTTCAGGGCTTATTTACAATAGGAGAGAGTATATACATATTCATAAAGAAGAAGGTAAAGTAATTAAGACTAGGGTTAGAAAGCCTATGGTACTATTTAGTCTGATACTGCATCATTTTCTTGAGAAATTTCCATAGGACATTGTGTCTTCCTAGAATGGAAGTTCACAGAGGGCAGTGAATGTTTTCCTTTTTTCCTTTGTCTTTGTGTTCCTAACACTTAGTGCAATACCTTGTACACAATAGGTATCTAATAAATGTTTGTCAAATTGAATTGCTTAAAAAAAAAATCAGCCAATCCTCTCTAGACCAAGAGTATGCAACTCTTTTGTGGACACAAAACAGACCATATTCCAGTATCTGAACACAACCCCTTTCAGCATACCTAGGAGTAAATCCACTCTACATATCCTTGGCTTTCCTAAGTTCGCCCTTGGAAAGCCCTCCTTCCATCTTCACCTCTTGTCTTCTCTGTCAGTTGAGCATAGGATTTTGTGCCATATACAGATTCTTCTCTTTTTATTATATTTTTAATTCTGTGATTTTTAAGCATGGATACAATTTCTAGAAAACTTAGGAAGTGGGTAACTTTCAGAGCAGAGTTCAATGACTGTAGAAAGATTGCAGGAGCTGTGGGGAAGCCACATAGTTCAAGGAACATTCAAGACCACAGTGAAATGGGATCAGCCTGGGATCCAAATGTAAAAGGAAGTGTGCTCAAAAATGAAAAATGGCAGAAAGAGTTGACAGGCTGTTGTTGCAAACAGCCTGATTAATTCTCCACCTCACACCTCACCTCCCACCCCCACCCCACCCCCCAAAAAAACCAAAGACCCACAGAGGGACCTGGCAACTGAAGGGCTTGTTATGGATTCTTCTACATAAGGAGGTGGCATAAGCTTCTTGAAGTTGCAAAAACACAACTTTGTACCATGTTAAATGGCATGAAAGGTGAAGAAATTTTCCCAACCAATAGAAGGAAGTAAACAAGCATTTATTAAGCTTCTACTATGTGCCAGGTGTTATATATATATATATAAAATCTCATTTGACCCTCACTACAACCCCGAGAAGCAGCTACTATTTTATTCCCATTTTACAGTTGAGGAAATTAACTTTTTTGGCTAAAAAAAAAAATGGACTGGTTAGGTGATTTGCCCAGGATCCCAGAGCTTAGTAAGTGTCTAAGTTTAGATCTGAACTCAGGTCTTCCTGATTCCAGGTGCAGCTCTCTAGCCACTGTGTCATCTAGCTTGACATGCTTTTATGGCCCAGGAACTTGTCTAGTTTAAACCCCATTGAAAATCTGTGGGCCATAATCAAGGCTAGACTTAGAAAAACGGATTGTCATCAAAGGCATCCTTAATGTGATAACAGCATGACAACTCTTTTAACCTCAATGCCAAATCATGGCAAACAAGTAATGGCAGCAAAAGGGGACATTGCCTATTAGAAGTTTTTTTAAAGATATAAAAAGTGGTAGGGGTTGTCATATGCCAAGGAATCTGATTATTTTGCTTTGTCCCAATTAATTTGCATTCAACCATACACAAACAAATATAAGCATTTATTAAGTTCCTACTTTGTGTCAGGCACCATGCTAAGCATTATCTCGTTTGAGCCTCACAACATTATTGTGCCCATTTTGGAGATGAGCAAACTGACACTAAAGTGACTAACTCATAAGCACACAGTAAAGGGAGCCTGTGCATTTGCACAGTGCCCTACCCCTGTGACCCAGTTCCAGCTGTCTTGGGAAAGAGGCAATGGTAGTTACCCAAGTTTGTCCACAGCTTTCTGAGAACAGGTCTGAAACTAGAGTTCCTAGCAAAAGAAGGCAGCGATGAGGACACCAATGAAGTGCCCATAGAAGCCCATGACTGACGTAGCCCTATGCTTGTTCACGTGTCCCCTGAGAGAAGTCCCCAGGCATGGAGGGAGGGATCTCAGCACCTGGACAATCCTGGACAATCCAGGAGTCGAGTCTCCTTCCCGGAGAAGAAAGTCTCTGGCCAGTGCCAACTTGGGGTGATGGGATAAATAATGCCAAGTTTGGGAGTTCGAGCATCACACGGACCCTCCAAAGGAAGGTGATGGGTCGCCCACACAGTTTGGGAACAACATCCTGCAGAGGATGCCAGCCACGGGACCTCTCCAGCTAAAGTACCAGGGTGGCATCTCGGGGAAAGGAGCAAGAGAGCAGGCTTTTCCCACAGCCGTGATCCATGGGTCGGACAACATGAGTCCAATGGGAAGGGATACGGCCACTGAACAGTTCCAAAAAATGTGTTTCCCTCAACTATGCCCCAGTTTCTTCAGTTGTAAAATGGAGATCTTACATAATAGCACCTACCTCAGGGCTGTTGGATAGGATATGTAGAGAGTGTAGATAGGATGTGAAGAGATGTGTAGAGCACTTAGCACAGTCCCTGGCACATGGGTAGATTCTTAATAAATACTTGTTCCTATTCTCTTCCCTCCTCCCCATTACTTGTCTTCCTCTGCCAGGGCCCTGGTCTAGGCACTGGGGAAATAAAGACAAAAGTAAACAGACTGTCCAGTGCAAGAGCTTTTTAACTTTTGTTTCTTGTGTCATGGTCCTCTTTGGCATTCTGGTGAAACCTAAGAACCCTTTCTCAGAACAATATTTGAAATCATTGAAGGAAATGCTACGCTTATGTTAGCTTTTTTCCCATCCAAGTTCCCAGACTCCCTGAAAGTTATCCATGGACCCCTGGGAGGTCCAGGGAGACACACGTTAAGAACTCCTAATTTGGAGAAAAACTATTCCTAAATAAGTACAAAAGATAAAAAAAGATAAAAGGAGATGAAGGGGGAGAAGATACTAATCACAGGGTGACTAGGGAAAGTCTCCTGTAAGAGGTGAAATTTTAGCTGAGCTTCAAAGGAAACCGGATATTTTGAAAGAAGGAAGTAAAGGGGAAATGCACTGAAGGTCTGTGAGGAAATCAGTGCAAAGATGTGAAGGTGGGAAGAGTATTTGGATGAAGAAGAGCAAAAAGAGCAGTTTGGCTGAACCCCAGCTACATGCCAGGGAAAGTAAGACATAATGTAGAAGATTATGAAACTTCCCTTTTTAGTAAAACTGAAAATAGTAAGAAATAATATTTTCCTCTAAAAGGACAGCCAAGTGCCACAGTGTCAGCCTGGACTCAGGAATTTGTTCAGTTGTTTTTCAGTTATAGCTGACTTTTTGGGACCCTGCTTGGTTTTAGGGGCTTTTTGCCAAAGATACTCTAGTGGTTTGCCATTTCCTTCTCCAGCTCATTTGACAGATGAGGAAACTGAGGCAACCAGGGTTAAGCAATTTGTCAGAGTCACACTAAGTGTCCGAGACCAGATTTGAACTCGGGAAGATGAGTCTTCCTGACTCCGGGCCTGGGACTTTATCCATTGAGCCTCCCAAATTCAAATGCATCCTCAAACACTTAACCAGCTATGTGACCCAGGGGGAAGTCACTTAACCTCTGTCTGCCTCAGTTTCTTCATCTGTGAAATGGCAATAATAATAGCACCTACCTCCTAGGGTTATATTGTGAGGACAAAATGAGATATTTGTAAAATGCTTCAAAAACCTTAAAGTGCTACATAAATGCCAGTTCTTCTGCTTATTATTATAATTATTTCCAGACTCCTGGGAAAAGCTCTGTGATAAGGTGAGTGATAGGTAGAGAACAAGAGTTTTTCTTATCAGAGTAAGGGCGCTAGTAAACAAAGAATAACTCTTCTTTCTGTCATTGCTGCTGTGCCCTTGAAACAATTGATACAAGGATTCAGCCAAGTGAAGTACCTTCTGTCCCATTGAAAGGGAGGTATCCTTGCCACCTCCTAATCCGAAAAGGTTCTCAGAATTAACTCTTATTATCTCCTATTTCCTATTTCCTCAAGGGAAATGGTCCAGGAGGAAATGGGAAGGTGACTTGCAACAATTCTAGAATGTAAACCCAAACTGTATTTTTACTTATTGTGATATTTTCCTTGTTCAAGATTTCTGTAAATGGTATCTGAAATCATCTTGGGGCAGAGAGTAATGTTGGAAAGCATGGGGGACTATGGCAATTTGGACATCTCTCTCTCCAAGCTAGACATTTTAGATATTAGATGATTATTACGTTAAAGAAAAGGATTTTTTGCAAACTTGAGCCTAAAATTGAAGCTACTTCTATGATTGTTTTTCTTTGATGTTTAAAGTTTGCACTAGACAATGACTACAGTTCCTAAGCCTCACAAAAGCCAGCATGGGTCCAGGGCCATTTCTCTTTGAAAGACTTCTACGGCCAGCTAAATAGAAGTGGGAGGGACCTTTTCAACAGAAATAGGAAACTTTTCCGTGGGGAGCTGTCCCCAGCTTCGCCCCCAGCCCACGTAGAGTACGGCCATTTGGGGGGAAAGGCCAAGTGGGTCAGAAAGCGTTCCAAGGAACTTGAACGTGACTCTTCACATCCGTGTTGATGGACGCCTCCTGGGTTGTGTCTAGTAAGCCTTATGTTATGCCAGCATAAATCCTTTATTTAGCAGCCTTAAATCGTCTGTCTACGTTGGAGCTAAACCAATCGTAGCCACAACTGACTGTCCCATCAGAAAAAGGACTTTGTCTCTGGTATCGAGGGAGATTGTGCCTAATCCCATGATCCTAAGTGCCAGGTAAGCTATCCTTACCTCCTTCTTAGTGCTAGGCAGCAGCTCTCCTGGGACTTTCCATGAGCTTCACTGTTCCCAGATTTTCTGGGAATTTCACACATTCAGCATAGACACTTTTGTCAAAAGGACTCCAAGCTGGCAAAAAAAAAATAATATATATATACATATATATGGTAAGCTTGATATTTTTCACTCTTATGGCTTCGTTTGGTGTCTATTCCTCAGTTTTGTATTTAAGATATAATATTCTAAAGAATGACTGATTCTAAAATTAGGAGAGCCTCCATAGAAAAGTGTGTGGGACCACAAGAGCATCCCCTGCCCCCTCCTAGCCCTGCCAGTGCTTGACCAGAGGTACTTCTGGTTATTTTGGAGTGCTTGATAAAAACTGGTTATTGAACCCTTCTGAGAGTGGATGTCCCTCAGAATCAGGATTGTTGATCCTCGGCAAAGGGAAACTCAATTAGAGACGTCTGCACACGCAGAGAAAAAGAAAAGGAAAGAAAAGAAAAGAAAAGAAAAGAAAAAATAGATTTCCTGTTATCAGGATGGAGCTGGTTTCAGGCTCCTGTTGTCAGTGAACTTTGAGAACAGGTCTTCCATTATGCAGCTAGCAGTGGTACTGAGTGTCCGAGCTTGGAAAAGTTGGGGAAACCTCAGTCTGGGGAACAGATCATATAAAAATGGGATCGTCCCTAGAAAAGCTAATATTTATATCTCACACTTCAGAGAAATGAACCATGCGAATTCTTGGTCAATATCATTTGACTAAAATTGTTTTGAAAGAATCCTTGGTAATCTGATGTAAGTGTATATTCTGTGATTTTTGGCTATGCCAATGAATATTTTTAGCAATGGAAATATTTCTCATCTTTTCTGTAAGTCTATGTTAATATTTGTTCAGTAAAAAGATGGTCAGTCCTTAAACAGAACTGAAGCCAGTTTAAAAGTTTTCTTTCCAGTAACTTCAAAAAAGACAGAACTTAAAAAAAAAAAGTGTAGTTGTATTTTTTTTTTCTTAATTTCAAAGCTAAGCCCATACCTGGTACTCAAGAAATACCTAGAGGGTATTTTTTCTTTTAGATTTTCTCTTATTTAAATTATCTTGAGGTAAAAAGCAATTAAAGGGAGCAGCTGGGTGGCTCAAAGGAGAGAGAGCCAGGCCAGGAGACAGGAGGTCCTAGGTTCAAGTCTGACTTCAGACTCTTTCTAACTGTGTGATCCTGAGCAAGTCACTTAAACCCCATTGCCTAACCCTTATGGCTCTTCTGCCTTAGAACCAATACATAGTATTGATTCTAAGATGGAAGGCAAGGGGGAAAAAACAATTCAAAGGCAAGTAATTTGGAAAAACAAGGGCAAAATTGGCATTTTAAAAGTTTGGCTTGCCTGGCTACTGTAAGATTTTGGATGATATGGCAGAAAATAATTGTCTATGTAAATTAGAAGCAGTTACCTAAAGAGAATTACAATATACCATTTATTTACAAGTTCTTAAGTAACCAACCAAATTGGAAGTGTTTTGCAGGGTCAAATGAGAAATTGCAGTAAACCAGGAAGTTTCGACTCTAATCACCTAAATGTAAAACTTTGAAACAGATTAATAATGTATAAAAAATTCTGCTAATTTGCAAAAGAAAGACTCAATAGAATAAAAGAAACTAGTTTTGAAAGCAATTTGAAATATAATTCAAACACAGAAAAGAATGAGATTAAGAAATAAATGATCTTAGAAAGTAAAGTAATCAATACATAAAGAGAAATGCAGTTCTGTGATTTGGAAGTATGGGTTAACCAGTAAGAAAAAGAATTAGAAGTGATTAACATTGACAATGCAAACTTGAAGCTCAATTAAAAGACAATGAGAAATGTATAAAAATACTATTTAAAGTGAAAAGGAAATATGAAAATACAACTGTGCTTGTAGAAGTATGAAACTCATCTCAAACTCAGATGAGTGAGTGGCTTCAATTTCTGGTTCCCCCAAAATCTCTCAATCTCCATCCAGCCAGGGCCAGTTTGACTGGGAGTGGTGAGTAGAGGATGATGGGGGGAAAGAGGCAAAGAAGAAACAAAAGGCCAGGATTTTGGAAAGTATTGCATAAAGTTGAATGAAGTTTTTGATCCTCCATGAAATAAGAGGAGGGCAAAATAAAATAGCAAGATTGCCGTACCTCTAAAGCTGTGAATATAATTTAGAGAAATGCTTATTTCATCTGTGGGAAAATAGAATTAGAATTGAGATTGCTAATGATTTCCAAGCTTAATTTACAGATAACTAGTAATTGTGTTGATATGGAAAGTATCTGGAACCAAAATAGCAGTATTAAAAATGAAGCAGTTTAAAATTCACATTTATATTTGATTTGGTAAATTAATAAGCAATAATTGTTATTCACAGCATGGTTGATCTGTGCTTAGAATAATGGTTAGTGCTACATGTTTGTGGTTATGTGAATAAAACTGATAACTATTGGTGGAGTAGAAGGAAGTAGTAGTAGGGCCAAATTTTCCCCAACTGTACTAGATAGATTCAGAAAATGTGTCGCATCTGTTCTATTTGGGAAATTCAAGAAAAATAATCACAATGAGTCATTTTCCAGCCCAGGTTACACAGGGGGACTGTCAGAGAGGTCTGCACACTGAGGATGGGAGAAGCGTATTGTGTGAAATCTTCCAGCATGGTGCCTGAAGAAGAGCTCTGCCTGTAGCGGTACACCAGGGTAAGGAGAGGTTCCCCCATCTGGCAAGGAGAAGCCTGATTTTGTACAGGGAGTAGCACCAAGTGCCAGCTGGTAGGTTTGTCTTGACTCCCTGGGGCCACAGTGTTGGGGAACAGATCTAGTACAAACTAAGGAGGTGCCCACCCGATGTGCCACTTAAAGGTGGCATTCCGAGGCAAGGACTTATCACAGGTCCTAGACCCATGGTGGCAAAACTATGGCAGGCATGCCAGAGACGACACACAGCCCTAAGCTCCTTACTAGAAAGGCAGAGGCACTCAGGATGAGCTGGAGGGGAGCAGAGCTCTCGGGCCACTCCTCTCCCCCTTTCCCACCATGCCTGAGGACATTCCTCCCATCACCCACCCCTCTGCCCAGCAGCCCAATGGGAGAGCTTCCTTCCTCCTCCTTCTGGGGTAAGGCAGGGCAGGGGGCAGCACTCGGTCTCTAAAAGGTTAACCATCACTGTCCTAGGCTATATCCTGAGAGAGAAAGAAGTATATAAGCAGTCGTTGTGTGGCCTTAACCATGGATGTAGATCCTAGTCTCAAATCTAGTCCCTTGCCCAGTCTGAAGCCTGTAACAGAATAACCAGGACAGGATTCCCAGTTCAGGGAGGGTTGTGTAGTTCTTTTGCCTTCAAATTCCATAAATTTCCAGCTATTTAATATGACGGAGTTCAGCAATAGTCCTCTAGGGCTTTAACCAGTGGTAAGCACACAGTTGTATTTCTAAGACCCAAACTCGGATCAAAAACTTGCAAAGCTCAGATCAGGAAAATAGCATTTATACTTTGCCCTGAATCTAACCACATTAGGTACACTGAAAGTTTGCAGGCCCCCAACCTGAGCTGTCCCTGATAATTGTGGTATATGTAATATTTAATTACCAAAAAAGCAGCAGGACCCAAGAAAAATTATACAACAGAGCCGAGCACTGCCCATCCATTGCCACCAGAAGTATAAAGAACTTGACGTTAACACAAAGTCTGAAGTCTAGAAGAAAGCTGAAAGGATGAACAAACCAAAAAAAGAAATCCACCATAAAGAGCTTTTATGGTGACAAAATTGCTAGAGACACAAATCCAGAAGAAAATGACACCAAAAAATCTACCAGAAAAACCTGAAAAATAAATATGGTTTGGGCACAAATTCAACTATATACTTCCAGGAAGATATGAAGCAAGATTTTTTAAGAGCTAAAAATTATTTTATAAATGAAATTAGAGCATTGTGAAAGAAATGAAAGTGCTAGAGAGGAAAATTAGAAAAGAAATGAGAGCTATGAAAGGATGAATTGGAAAAAATTAAGTTTGGTACAATAGGTACATGACCTTATCCAAGCAACAGACTCCTTGAAAACTAGAATGGACTAGACAAAAGTTAAATGTATCCATGAGCCAAGAAGAAATATTCAAAGTCAGAAGAAAGTGTAATATTGCATCTATCAAAAATGGCTGACATGGAAAATAGAACAAGGAGACATAATATAAGAATCTTTGAACTTTCTTGAAAGCCACAATAAAAAAAATAATAAATAATCCAAGACCTTATATTTTAGGAAATTATTAAAGAAAATTGCTTTAATCTCTCAGAACCAAAGGACAAAATAAAAATACATCAGTTACCTCCTAAATTTTAAATAAAAACTCTCAGGAACATTATAGCCAAAATCTAGAATTTCCAAGTCAAAGAAAAAAAATATGTGCTGATAAAAGAAAAAAGTATAGAAGAGTCAATAAGAATCATACAACATTTAACATTGGCCAATATAAAAGCACAGGAAGCATGGAGTATAATATTCCAGAAGATAAAAAGATGTAGGCTTATAGCCAAGAATAATTTGCTGAATAATTGTACTGTATCGGACTTTTATTGAAATAGAAAACTTCCAAGTAATCCTGATGAAAAGCCCAGAACTATGTAGAAACTTTAAAATAAAAACAAGGACAACTGCCCAGAGAAACATAAAAGATCAATATGAGAGAACACTAATAAGGGACTAAACAAGGATGAACTGTTTGCATTCTACTATGGGATGAGGATACATGTGTTCCCTCAGAACCATATCATCAGAGATCATAGAGGTCTAACAAAACAAAGCCAGGGAGTGAGTCTATAATGTAGTCTTATAAAAAGGAAGAAAAAGGAAGTGTGTGTGCAATCTCACAATTTCGGTGCAGAAGTAGAAGATGACACAAAGAGGAAAGTGTAAGGGAGGGGATAGGCGACCCTTGACTGGGAACTCACATCTGAACTAGTCAAAGGAGGGAAGAATGAGCACTCATGTGTGCACATACAGAATTTAATGCAGAAATGTTTCACTCAACAGGAAAACGGAGAAGAGGGAATAAAAGAAAGGCAAGAATTGGAGTTAACAAAATAAACTCTAACACTAGGAAGAGGCTCTTGAAGAGGAGTTTAAAAAAGAATAGATAAGAACCTGTATTTGGGTTTTGGACAGAGAAAGAGAAGAGGCAGGAAAGCCAAAGTAGACTGCAGCAAACCTAGAACTAGCGCTGAGCATAGACCTCATAAAAGAGGGTAGAAAACTCTGAACACAGTGACCAAGATTATTCTAAGAATATTCATGATGAAACGTGCAATATAACTATGAACAGAGAGGTGATAGATTCAAGGTGCAGACTGACATTTTTGTGGTGGGGAGAACACAGTAAATGCAGAAATTTGTTTTTCTTGGTCATACATTGCTCTGTGTGTGTGTGTGTGTGTGTGTGTGTGTGTTTAACCCTTACCTTCTAAGAATCGCTACTAAATATTGGTTCCAAGGCAGAAGAGCAGTAAGGCCTAGGCAACTGGAGTAGCTAGGAAGTTATACGAAGTCAAATTTGAACTCGGGACCTCCCATTTCCAGGTGTGGCTCTGTATCCAATGAGTGAGCTAGCTGCCCCTTCACTTTATGTCCTTACAAAGATTTTGGAATGTTTGTTCCTCCAGTAGTAGGAGGAAAGAGAAGGTGGATTTTCATTCACTGAAATTTAAATTGAATTGAAAAAACTAAAAAAAAAAAATCCAAATCACTAGGAATTAGAGAAATGCAAATCAAAGTAATTCTGAGCTTCCACCTCATGCTGCTTATACTGTCAAAACCAACAACAACAAAAAAAGAAAAATGATAAATTATTGGAAGGACTATGAAAAAACTGGTATATTAAGGTATTGTTGGCACAGAGGTGAACTGATCTGGCCATTTTGGAAGCAATTTATCTATGCCCCAAGAGTTATTAAACTGTTCATCTTGACACAAAATGAGAAAAAAAAACCCATATGTAAAAGCAAACAAACTTTTATAGCAGCTCTTCTTGTAGTGACAAAACAAACAAAAAACAAAAAACAAAAAAAACTAGAAATCTGAGTGGCCAACAATTAGGGAAGAGCTAAATTATGTTATATGAATTAAATGAAGCTTCGTTGTGCCATAAAAATAACAAGAGTGGATTCAGACAAACCTGGAAAGACTTATATGAACTGATACAGAGTGAAGTAAGCAGAACCAATAGAATAATCTAATAACATTGTAAAGACAATTTCAAAAGACTTAAAAACTCTGATCAATACAATGACCAGCTACAATTCCAGAAGACCAATGATGAAGAATGTTATAATACACCTGTCAGAAAGGGGATTGACACAAGGTGCAGAATGAAGTACACATTTTTTATTTGGCCAATATGGGAATCTGTTTTGCTTGATCATGTACATTTCTTACAAAGGGTTTGTTTCCTTTTTTCAATGGGAAATGGGGACAGAAAAGAGGAAGAAAAAGTACTTACTAATTTGAGAAAAATTAAATTAAAAAAAGTAATAACTCTATAGTAGTTCCTGAATGCAATCAGAACAGAATGCCAAAATTGGTACATGAATAAAATATTTTTTCCATGTTGAATAGTTGGAGATGACTTCAACTAGGTTTATTTTATTTGACTGGCAAGATAATTTGTATTTATCTTTTAAGTCTATGAGATTATTTTATGTAAGTGTTATTGTATACAAGTTTATTACATTGTGATTTTGGAAAATATTGAAGTGCTGTTGAATGTGCAATATCTATTGTGATTCATTTGTAATATTAGAAGGTTAGATCTTCTTTGGTCAAAATGCTACGGTTCATTAACGAATTAGAACCATTACAAATCAAGGCTCTTGACTGAAATGATGACTATGTGCATCATCTGTTTTTTAAAAATGTCTTTTTTAATTTGGTAAACAGTACAGCAGACTCTAGGAATCTGCAAATGCTATCAGAAAGCATAGCTTGAAAAACAGAAAAATTCAAAAGGATTGAGAATATTTAGAAGTAATTTAAATGTGAAAAAGATTGCTTATATTTTACTTAATGATAAACTTGGTAAATTGTTCCTTAAAAATCCAAACATATTCTTGTGCTTTATTTTTGCATAAGTATAGTCCCAAGCACTTCCCTCCAGAGCCTTCCTAATTGATGCAGGATAATTCCATTGCTTGAAGTACTGAGATATCCCCTTCCTGAATGCAATCGGTATAGAACCATGGTGGTGAACCTATGACACACATGCCAGAGAGGGCACACATACTGTTGCTGGCCAGAGTTCGTTACTAGAAAGGCAGAGAGACTCAGACTGAGCTTCTCCCTTTCCCCTTTCCACCAAGTCCGAGGACATTTTTCCACTTCCCTGCCCATTTGCCCAGCAGCCCAATAGGAGAGCTTTGTCCCTCCCCTGTGTAGGATAAGGAGGAGGGTGGGAAGTAGTGGAGAGGGGAGGGAGGGCGGAACACTCAATCTTTGGGTGGAGCACAGCACATGGTCTCTAATTTTTGCCATCCCTGGCATAGATGAAATCATTTTATGTTATGTTTATAAGTTTATTAAAATAATTATTACATTGTGATTTTGGAAATTATCATATAGAAATGCTATTGATTTTGCAAAGTTATCTATTATGATTCATTTTTAATATTAGGAGGTTAGATCCTCGATCAGAAAGCTATGATTGATTTATTAAGATAATTATTAATCAAGACTTTTGCCAACCCATTTTGCCAGAGTACTGGGTTCAGGAGACAAAAAAGTTAATTGGAAAATCCAAGCTATAGGCAAACTTTGGAGATATCATCTTAATAGACTACATAAAGCTTATGAAGGATTTTTTTTCTTTCTTAAGTATAGTCCAAGGCTATCTTGGGAATGGCTTAGCAATTCAGAGAAAGGAGGTCTAGGCTGAGGTTGACTCTATGTCTAAGATCCATAGCCTTTTTCATACCACTGGCAGAACAATTATGATTTAACTTCTTCCTTAGCCTCATTAGTCTATCTAGAAGATCTTGTTCTTCCACAAGAATACTTTTGTCTAAAAATAACCCTTACCTCCCTTTAGTGCTAGGCCTGCTACATGGAAGCAGAGGAGATGATGGTAATTGGGATTATTTGATACTACTGTGCACTGAAAAAATTATTTTCTTTAAAATGTTAGCAATATTATTGTATTGGATTCATCTGTCAGGCATATAATATCAGGAAACCAGATCAAGACAAAAAGGACAGGGGGTGGTGTAATGACTAGCTCAGGGAAGCTCAAGTCATATTTACCGTCTGTGTGACTTTGGTTAAATCATTTAACCTTTCAAGCTCAGTTTCCTTATCTGTGAGAAACAGATGATAGCATCTACTTCCTAATGATAGTGTGAAGATCAAATGAAATTAGTTATATGTAAAGAATTTTGTAACTATGAAAGCAGTCACTTGAATACATACCAAAAGAAGGGAATACACAATGGATCTTTTTCTTCTCTTATATAAATTGGTTCTCTCCCAGTAACTAGGTGATCTAATGATGAATGCATTCTTGTTAATAGTACATAAGATCTGAAATTTATCCGAAGCTTTGCCTGGAGTCAGGAAAACCTGAGGGTAAACCACACCTCAGACACTTATTAGCTGTGTGACCCTGGGTAAATTATTTAATCTGTTTGCCTCAATTTCCTCAACTGTAAAATGCGATGATGAATATTGGTACCTACCTCACAGGGCTGTTGTGAGGATCAAATGAGATATTTGTAAAGTGATATTTGTAAAGTGCTTAGCACAGTTCCTGGCACATAATGGGCACTTAATAAATGCTTGTTTCCTTTCCTTCTCCTTCCCGCTACTGCTAAAGTAGCTGCCAAAGCAATCGCAAAGGAAATACTAAAAAACTTTTGTAACCATATTACCAACAAATGGCTGCTAAAAGTCAAATTCTTCAATGAGTTTTTGAAATGAACTTTTTGCTCCATAGAAACTTGAGGCAAATGGACAAGGTAATTGTGCTAGTAACCTCTCTTCAAGAAGAGAGGATGTGCCACTCCAGAGACTATATCTTGTGATAGTGTGTCCACCAACTCCTGGACAAAAGACTATGCATGAATTCCTGATGGATGCCTTTCTGGAAGTAACTAGGATCACCTGGAAATGAGAAATATATTGTGTGGAGGAACCAGCTGGACTTGCCTTTACTTGCCACTTGCTATCTCAGTGGACAGAAATATTTTCTTTAAGAAGATGTGCACATGTTTGTATACAAAAATGTCTGTAATGGTTTGTTTACAAATTGTTACTATTGATGACCATGCTATTCTTTACAATGTCACTGAATTTTGTAAGGAAATAGAGCCATCATGGTTCTGATACTGGCAAGTTGAGAGAGATGGAATCATATAGCTATTTTGTTACAGGATTTAAAATTGGGAAAGAGGATAAATAGATTTTAAAAATTCTATATTAGAGATATTAAGATGGACCCTTCACAACCTGTAATCTCTCCACTGTTTTAAGATTTCTGTTATCTGACAATACTTGACTAGACTCGACTAGATTTGATGAGACAAGCACCAGAATGCCTTTACAATTTAAAAAGAAGTAAAGGAGATTTAATTGTATGCCTTTGTGATAGAACTAAACACTGTTGTTTCAGTCTGGAATGTATGCAAAGGATTAGAAACCCCTAACTGATACAATTAGAAGAGTCACTGTCCTTATTACAATAGCTTAATGAACCAACACCAGGTGGGTTTGAGAGAGCTCCACATTTCGGCTTAAGGCAACCCCATGAGACTCTATTCCTCATGAATGAGGCTGGCTGAGACATTCCACTGGGACAGAACAATGCATGAAGATCCAGAATTTCTTGAATTACCAACTGTGAGCTAGACATGATGACCTCACTCATCAGTATTAGCCAGACAGTTCAAAGTATCAAGAATATCTTCCTACCTATGTCCATGGAGTTATGCCTAGAGGCTCTCGGCTTGGAAGAGCAGCCACTCCCAATGCACCTTCCACACCCATGGCCCCATGAGAGGAGTCTTGGTCTTGACTCTGGTCCCCTGGGTACAGTGCATGTGAGACTGAGTAGTCCATAGAGATGTGTGCGAACTCACATTCCCAAGGACCCTAGTTGGTTCACAATAAGTATTCTTGTAATAATGCCAGATATTTGGCTTGGAATAAGATATAAATGGACTTTCTAGCCTTTACAACCATCCAGATGCAATATGTGCACAATTTTGAGATAAGGATGCAGATTTGTTGTATTAAATACAACAGTTTGTGCTGTGTGGAACAGATAATGGCAAGTATACTCTCTAGATGAAAGTTGTAGCTCTACACATTTTTGAGGTTGTAGAAACTGGAAGCTTTTGAAACTCAGGAAGTTGTTCTAAACATTATCCCCAAAGTGTATGAAAGGAACCACAAAATATGGTATGCTGGCTTTTTTAAATGTGATTTTCAATGAATATAATTTTTATATGTCACATCTATTTTTGTGATGGGGTAAAATTTAATAACTACAGTGGCTTAATTTATATTCATCTTTAAAGGTGAAAAAATAGAGCTAAATGTTTGTTTGGTATAAAATGTCATTAAAAAAGATCTAATGTTGATTAGAGAAATGCATATTAAAACAACTCTGAGGTACCACCTCATACCTATCAGATTGGCCAAAATTATAGGGGATGTGGCAAAATTGGGACACCAATGCATTGTTGGTGGAATTGTGAACTGATCCAACCATTCTGGGGGGTAATTTGGAACTATGACCAAAGGGCTATAAAACTGCGCATACTCTTTGATTCTATAATACCACTACTGGGTCTGTATATCAAAGAGATCATAAAAAAGGGGAAAGGATCTATGACCAAAGGGCTATAAAACTGTGCATACTCTTTGATTTTATAATACCACTTTTGGGTCTGTATACCAAAGAGATCATAAAGGGGAAAGGATCTACTTGTACAAAAATATAGCACCCCTTTTTGTGGGGGCAAAGAATTGGAAACTGAGAAATGTCCAACTGTGGGGAATTTCTAAATTGGGGTATATGATGGTGCTATAAGAAATAAGCAAAATTTCAGAAAAAGCTGGAAAGAACTATTGAACTGATGCAGAGCAAAATAAGCAGAATCGGGAGAACATTGTGTACACAGTAACAGCAATATTGTATGATAATCACCTGTGATAGTTTTAGTTACTCTCAGCAATACAATGATTCAGGGCAATTCTGAAGGACATAAAGCAAAAAACCTCTAGAGAGATGGAGTCAGATGAAGATCAGAACATACTATCCTTCACATTAGTTTATTTATGGTATTCATGGTTTTATTTTGGGGATTTTGGTTAGCATTTGGAGTATTTTCTTGTAACAATGACCATTATGGAAGTATGTTTTGCTTGATATGATACATGTATAACCCAGATCAAAATTGCCTACCAACTCTGATCAGAGTGGGGAGGGAAGAAAGGGAGAGAAACATGGATCTTATAATTTCCAAAAAAATGTCATAATGTCTTTGAATAAAAATAAAAATTTAAAAATCTAATAGCCTTCATGAAATATATTTAAAAAGTTTTAGTTCCATTAGGAGAATCAGCTTGTGGACTTAGAACATTGTCACAGGTATGAAAATAAATGGACAGATGACCAGTAGCATAAAGTTCCCATAGCTTTTAACTTGGACCACCTTGATCCCAAACAGTTTATTCACATGCACAGCCTTCTGGCTATTCTTCCAGATATTAAAAGACTGGCTGGAAACTCAAATATCTATGAATACTGGATTTTAAGTCTATCCACCTCATTACTTTCTATATCCCAATTCAAGACAATTCCCCAACCCTATTATGCCTTTTATTGTGGCATATCGTTATAGCATCAAAAATGGTTCTTGACATCTCATATTTTGCTGCATTCCAAAAAGTAAAACAGTACTAAGTATTGTGGACGAACTAAAAGAATATATCTTGATACTGATTAGTAGGTTGAAATTAAGATCTTGAAATTAATATGCTTCAAATTGTGCTAGTAGCTCAAAGAGGGGATTTGTGCAAGTATACTAAAAACCTTTTGTAAAGTAAAACAAAAATGCTAAGAAATAGCATTTTTCTTAGTCTTTTCCAGAGTCCCAGGAAAAGTCCCTTGGAAAAGTGGGTGATCAGTAAAGAACAAATGCCCTTCTCTAACAAATGGATGAAGGGGTGATAGCCTTCTAGCAAAGAGTGACTGTTTATATCAATGCTTCCCACTCCTTAAAGCAATTGGCACTGGGTCCCACCCAAGTTAAATGCCCTCTATTTCACTAAGGCACTCTCATCACCACCTATTCAGAAAAGATTTTCACCATTTCCCACCGATCCTTCTTTGGAAGTGGTCTGGGCGAAAGGGAGGGAGATGGGATAGTGACTTGGTTACCCAAAAATTCTAGAATGTTAACTCACTAATTTTTCATAATGTGAACTTTTCCTTATTCAAGAATCCTAAAAATGTTACCTAAAATCATGTTGGGGCAGTGATTCATATTGGAAGGCATGGGAGACTATGCCAGTTTAGATATATTCTCCCACCCCACCCCCCAAGTAGAAATGCTTGGACATTGGATTAATGTTAAATTATTTCTAAGCAGACTTGAGCCTAAAATTAAGAGTACTGCATTATTTAACAGCAGTAAATCTATAAATGTTGATTGGGGGCAGATTGCAAGGGATGCCCAAGGAGTTTATAATTGATCATGGGGAAGTAATAATAGCCACTAGAATTTACTGAGTAAGAATAACGTCACCTGTGCTTTCAGAAAATCAGTGGATTGAGAGCCAAGCCCAGAAATTGGAGGTCCCAAGTTCAAAACTGGCTTCAGACACTTTCTAGTTTTATGACCCTTGACAAGTCACTTAACCCCCATTTCTTAGCTCTTATCCCTCTTTTGCCTTGGAACCAATGTATAGTATTGATTCTAAGAAGGCAAGAGTTTGAAAAATCAGTTTGATAGCTGGGTGATTAATGGATTGAAGTGGAGAGAAACTTGAGGAATGAAGACCATATAGGAGGTGATTATAATTGTTGGAGTGAAAAGGTAATAGGTTCTGAATTAGGGTGCTTATGTGAATGCAGAGATGGGAGAATTGTTGTGAAGGTAGAAATATCAAGGTTTGGTAAATGAGTATGTGAATTACTCTCAAAGGAGTTCAAACCCAAAAATTTCTGTGGGATTGAAGGACTTTTTAAAATTATTGTTAAAAAAAAAAAAGGCAGGGGGCAGCCAGTTGGCTCAGTGGATTAAGAGCCAGTCCTAGAGATGGGAGGTCATAGGTTCAAGTCTGGCCTTAGACACTGCCTAGCAGTGTGATCCTGGGCAAGTCACTTAATCCCCATTGCCTAGCCCTTACCACTCTTCTGCCTTGGAGCCAATACATAAGGTAAGCGTTTTTTAAATAAATGATGAAATCCTTGTGCATTTTTTTTGTGTTTTTGTATTTGCTAATGTATTTCCACAAATCCATTTCATCTTCTACATTGTAAAATGACATCACAGTGATCTAATTTATAGGTACCATATACTGAGAGCCTATATGACCGATGTTTTACACATTTGGAGAAATCAAGACATAAATTATACCTAACCTAAACGAAGAGATTTTCCTGGAGCAATTTCAGATGGGGACAATAAGTCTGAGAGAAACTGATATATATGGGTGTTACCCCTGAGATAAGACCCACTGTTTTGGGATCCAAAGTCTTTCAGGAGAGGAGGTATAACCTGGAAAAGAGATTATACTGAGAAATTCCTCACATCCTGTAAACCTAAATTTGTCAATTGACAATATCCAGCAGGTTGAATCTACATATTTTAGGAAAAAGTGATTGAGGTGGGGAAGTTTGTGGAGGGACATTCCAGGGCACACTTGATGACTCCTACCTCCAATGATGTTTCTTTAGCCACAAAGTCAAGAAACAATGAATTATGCCAACCCACTACCTTCCCAGGTGTCTGGCCTCGTGGACCAAGTCAGACACCAAGAACAAGAGGGAAAAGCAAAGGCATTGTTATATTCTCAGCAAAACAGCCTACATGCAGGGACTCCTAGGGAAAGAAGCCCACCAGATAAAGGACAAGCTAGCTTTTATTGGTCAAAGAAGACCACCATAGCTCAAGGGGAAGGAAATTCTTGGAGTGAGCTTGGAACAAGTAAGTTATTTCATCTGGAAAATCTATGAACTTTGTCCTAGTCAAGATAACATTGCTTTATCTGGAAAAGTTCCTAAGATTGTTCGTAGGCCAAGTGCAGTAGGAACAGGTCAGGATTCAATGGGTAGTGCCCATTTTTCAAGCTTAATTTGGAGTCATAGGGTTACTGTTATGTATCAGAAACCCCTGGAAAAAATGGAAGCTTGAGCAAATCCAACTGTTACCATATTGTGGCCAATATTCCATTCATTTTCACACGTGTAACCAACAAGGTAGGCTTAAAGATGAAGGAGGGAAGAAAATCAAATGAATAAATCGAGTCCATCTGTAATTGCATGCTGACTATGTCTATGGTCTTGAAACAAAGGAATGGCTTCTCAAAAGTGTTCCCCCCTACCCCTACTCAAGACTCCAGACTCGAGGCTTTCTACCTACCCTGAGAATCAGTATTGAAGGGGCATCACTTCGCAGAGGAATTAGACTTCCAGAGGACAGAACTAGGAGAAATGTTTGAAACTGCAAAAGAGGTCAATTTGGACTAAATATAAAGGAAAATTCCTCCATAATTAGAGCTCGTGTCATTCCCCTGATCTATCAGTTTAGTAACTGAAAAAAAATGAACTAAGATTAGTCGGGCATCACCCGGTCCTAATGAATTCACTCCGTTTCTTTGTGATCACTTATACAGATGTTTATTCATCTCTTCTAGAATTTTGAGAATTTATGCTCACTGGCCTACAGCTTGCAGATTCTGTTCTCTTCCCTTTTTTGAAATTGGGACAATGTGTGTCCTCCAGCTCTGCAATAATTATGTGTTCCATGATCTTTGAAATATCCCTGGCAGTATCTCAGCAATCACTTGTGTCAGGCCTTTTAGTACTCAAGGATGTAAGCCACCTGGGTAAGGGGACCTAAATTTTTTTATTATAAAAATATTTTATTTTACCAATTACATGTAATAACAAATTTCCATATAAGCCTTTGAAAGTTATGTGATCCAAATTGTCTCTCCCCCTTCCATCCCTCCACCTTCCCAGAGCTGGCAAGCAATTGGATCCGGGTTATACAATTCTTTCTCTAGAGATGGATGCAGCTACCTTTTTTTAAAAAATAAATTTTGTTGACATTTGTTGTTTTTCAACAAAATTTTCTTCAGCAACCTTTACCCTGTCCTTTCTCATAGAGCCATCATGTATAATAAACAAAAGTCTGACTATATAATCCCCCCCAACCCCAGTCAATAAACTCCCATGATTCTAAATCCTCTATATTTCAAAATCTTTCATAACCCAGCCCCTTCCTAACTTTCCAGTCTTCTTATACCTTATGCTCCTCCATGAACTCTAGGTTCTAATGGCTCTGGCCTCTTTGCCATTATACTCTGACTCTGGACTCCTGGAATTAAACTTCATTAAACTGTAAATTCCTTGAGAACATGAACTTTCCTCCCCTTTCTTTGCATCCCCTCCTTTTAGCAGTGTGCTAAAAGGCATCAAGCTGACACTTAATAAATGCTAGTTGACTGACCCTCACTCTAGGCATTGGAGCAAAGGCTGGATGACTAATTGGCTTTATTACAGAAGGGATTCTGGTTTAGGTGTAGATTGGACTAGGTGAATAAAATAATTTCAATTCTGAAATTCTAGGAGATCATATAATAGCCTCAACTGAAGTAACTAAGGACACTAAGCTTAGAGAGGAAAAGACCTAAGTGGGGTGAGATTATATCTGAAGAACTGTCACGTAGAAAAATTTGATTTGATTTGCTTGGCTTCATCTGGAGCAATAGGTAGAAGCTTCAAAGAGACAGATTTAGGTTTATCAGAAGCTAACAGATTTAGAACTATCTTGCTGGAAAGCAGATGGTTAAATTTTCAGTGTGAGCATTTATACTTCAGAATTTAACAAAGGCTCAAATCAAGGCTTGATTTATTTTGTGAATTGTAGTCTTAAGAAAGCAATGGGAGGCAGGTAAGTAGCTCAGTGGATTGAGTCGGGTGCAGAGATGGGAGGTCCTGTGTTCAAATATGACTTCAGACACTTCTAGCTGTATAACAAGAAGCAAGTCATTAAATCTCTGTCGCCTAGCCCTTAGTTCTGCTTTGGAACCAATACACAGTATTGATTGTAAGATGGAAAGTAAGAGTTTTTAAAAAAGTGATGGAGAAATGCTAAAAATGTAGATTAAACCTGAGTGTCACACATACATTTTTTTCTAGAGCTGGTTGTTAAACATTAATCGGCATACCCCTGATGTGGCCACCTAGTCCAGCCCTCATCTGTTACCTGTGAAGAACTGATTTCCAGAGAGGCTAAGGATCAAAATTAGAACTCAGGTCCTCCATTCAAAGTCCAGCATGTTTTCCTAAGGCATCCCCATGCTGCCTCCTACTGTCTGTGCTGCTCGATAGGAGGAAAAAGACATCCAGTTAGAGCCCACCTTAAGAGGCAGAGGATTCTCTCCACTCTCTCCTCTCAGAGGTCTTCAAGCAAAGGCCAACGACCACTTGTTGGTTATAAATATCGTCATGGACTGAGCTGCTCACCTACTTTCTTTCCCTTCTAGCTGTGAGATTCTGGAAAGGTTGTCCCCACTGACAGCCATGGGACAGTCAGGGCTTCTTTCCTATTCCCCAGATTATTCCCACCTCTTGTACCCTCATGGCCCAACACGGACTGAGGTCCCTTCTGTTAAGGACACTGACCTCTTCTTCATACATTTCCCAACTTCTCTTAACTGACTCACTTGTCTCCACATCTCACTGATTGGAAAACCTAAGTGGCTGTAGGGTGCCCTCTGGCGTTCAGAGTTCCAGAAACTCAAACTATCCCCAACGCTGGAACCGGCCGGAGAGACCACCGTCATTGTAGTGGTTGAGTCGCATCAGTCGTGTCTGGACTTCCGTGATCCCATTCGGGTTTTTTTTGGCAAAGATACTCGAGTGGTTTGTTCTTTCCTTTCCCAGCTCGTTTTACAGGTGAGGAAACTGAGACAAACAGGGCGAAGCGGCTCTCTAATACCTGCACCGCACGGCCATCCAGCCTACATTTGAGGAGCTCGCGGGGAAGGGAACGCACGACCTCTCAGGGCAGCCCATTCCATCCTTAGCCCTAAAGATCAGGAAATTTTCTTTAGAATGTAGCCCACATCTGCAACGTTCACTCATGGCTTCTAAGTTTGTCCTCTGGGGCCAAGCAGTCCAAATCTAAACTCTCTTCCACGATACAGGATATCGGAGCATTAGTAAAACACGAGTGAGTGACTACAAAGCACTGCGTTTAAGTACTGGGGATATAAATCGGATAGACGGCGCCTGTTCGCAAGGCGAAGTTCACATTCTAATAGAACAACACAAATAGGACATCGACCTTTTTTTTTTTTTTCTTTTTTAAGATGTAATTCTCTTCCCTACCAAAGACAATGACTCTACTTTTTTTTTTTTATCATTTTATTATTATTATGTTTTTAGTTTTATTTTTTAGAAAAATTTTCCATAGTTACATGATTCATGTTCTTTCTTTCCCCATAACCCTCCCAATCCCCCTCACCATGATAGCCAATGCGCATTTCCACTGCTTTTAATATGTGCAATCACTCTACTTTTGTCCATCTTCTCCTTTCAATTCCAAGAACTGGCTTTGTTCATTCTCCTGTTTCTCTCATCTTCCGTTTTCCCCTATCTTCTGACTCTTTTTCCCATTGCTTACAAACATACCTAGGTGTTTCCCATCCTTAATCAACTTTTGCTTGACTCTTTCCCTCACTTTATGGTTCTATCATCCATTTATCTCTCCTCTCCTTTCCAGTCAAACTTCTAGAAAAGTTGTCTACACTCATTACCTCCATTTTATCTCCTTTCTCACTTTTCAGTCCCTTGTAATCTAGCTTTTGAGCCTATCACTCATCAACGGAAAATAGTCTCGTTAAGGTTATTAATAATAATAATATTATTATTCACTATTTGAAACTTCTAGTAGTAGTAATAAGCATTTATATAGTAGCGACTATGTGCCATCTACTATGCTAAGCGTTTTACAATTATTACCTCACTTGATCTTCACAACAACCCATGGAGATAGGTGTTGTTATTCTCATTTTACAGTTGAGGAAACTGAGAAAGTCAAAGGTTAAGTGACTTGCACAAGGTTATACAGCTAATAAGTAGCCAAGGCAGAATTGGAACTCAAGTCTTCCTGACTCCAGGCCCAATTCTTTATTCACTGCTTCACCTAACTGCCTTAATGCAGCAAATCTTAACTATTTTTTTGTCATGCACCCCTTGGCAGTCTGATAAAACCTATGTGCCTCTTCTCAAAATTATATTTTTAATGCATAAATTCCTGAGATTAAAAGGGGGCCAAAGGTTAATGAAATAAAAATGTAATTGTTTTTCTATTCAAATTTACTTATTCCCTTAAGTTTATCCCTTAGTAGTCTGTAGACCCCAAGTTAAGAACCCTTGTCTTTAAAACTAAATATGAAGGCCTTTTCTCAGTTCTCTTCCTTTGATCGTTTTGATCATGTGTTGAATATCCTCTTTTCTTTAGGTTTTCATGATATTGTTTTCTCCTGTTTTTCTATTACCTATCTGACAGCTCTGTCTCAGAATATACCTCAAGACTCGATCCTAGAATATCTTCTCTCCTGTCTCTATACCAGAGCCAGAAATAGCACAGAACAACCACAACTTTGATTCAGAGATGTAGTGGAATTCCCATTCCCTTGGAAGGGTTCCTTTTCCACCTAGTATTGCAAATATTGAGGCTGAAGAAAGTAATATTTGGATTTAACTAGAAACTGTATCTTCTTAAAATTTTATGAGTAAAATTGTTTTTGCTGCATTTTGTTGTTCGCCAAGATCTCGTTGTATTCTAATCCTGTCTGAATCACCAAACTGACCTGAGCTAGGACCAGCCCCAAATATTTGGTGTTAGCCACTACATATTGCCATCCCCTGGGGAATCATTTCCTTCATCAGGAGCCTGAAGTTGGTGGGAACCAGAGAACTTGGAAAGTTTTAGGATAATTTAAAATACCAAGCTAATGAATCATTAGAATAATGTTTATAAGGATGCAGCCTTATGGGAGAAATAACAGGGATTTTGTCAGATTAAAAGTTTCATCATCTTGAAAGATTACAGAGGATTTACTTTGGTAAAACAACTGAACCAATTAGAGGTCCCAAAATGAGATCTCCTTTTCTCCATGTGTTAATAGCTAAAATGTAGAGTTCTATATCTTGGCCACCCCACAAAGATAAATTAATTCCCTCTGAAGTTGCTTCCAGAATGAGAGGGATTAAGGCAGCAAGAGAAGAGGTGAAATGTTTTATCTTACTTTATTTTTTTTTACAAATTAAAAGTAATAAATTTCCACATAAGTTTTCCTAAATTATATGGTTGAACTTATCTCCCTCCCTCCCTTCCATTCTCCCTATGGGTGCTGGCAGGTGATTTGATCTGGATTATACATGTATTATCACAAAAAACATATTTCTATATTGTTCATTTTTATAAGTGAGTAATCTTATACAACCAAAACCCCAGAACATAAACCCAAATAAACAAATGAAAAATCATATGCTTTTATCTGCATTCTGACTCCAACAGTTCTTTCTCTGGAGGTGGATAAGTCCTTCAGAATTGTCCTGGGTCATCATATTGCTGATAGTAGCTAAATCTATCGCAGTTGATCATTCCACAATATTGCTGTTACTGTGTATAATGTTCTCCTGGTTCTGCTTATTTCGCTCTGTATCAGTTCATCTAAAGTTTTCTAGCTCTTTCTGAAATCATCTTGCTCATCATTCCTTACAGCATAATAGTATCCCATCACCATCATATATCACAACTTGTTTAGCCATTCCCCAGTTGATGGACTTCCCTTCAATTTCCAATTCTTTGCCACCACTAAAAGAGCAACTATAAATATTTTTGTTCAAGTAGGTCAGAAGAGATGAAATATTTTAAAAAATACGTTTAGTAGTCTGGATTTGTGTCCTCTTTGAATGGTCCTCCCCACAACTACTTTGAGTACAATTAGATCCTGCTTTGGGGCAGAGTTTTTCTGTTTTTGTTTTATTTTGTTTTTTGTTTTTTAAACCCGTAACTTCTGTGTATTGGCTCATAGGAGGAAGAGTGGTAAGGGTGGGCCATGGGGGTCAAATGACTTGCCCAAGGTCACACAACTGGGAAGTGTCTCAGGCCAGATTTGAACCTAGCTAGGCCTGACTTTCAATCCACTGAGCCACCCAGCTGCCCCAGGGCAGAGTTTTTCTGAATGAGGTCAGGCTTTAGCTAAGACCTTGTGGAGATCTGGCTCTCCCTGCCCCCATGTTATGGGGACAGAAGGTGGAAACAGCTTTCCCCCAAAGGAACTTTGGGTATGTCTTTTGAAACATGAAATCTTGAAACAAAAAGATGATGTTGGCCTTGGGATGTTAGTAAAATTGCATCTGGGCCTGGAGCATTAGAAAATCTTGTACAAATTCAGGTCCCTGAAAGTCTCTACCTTACTTCATCATTCTGAGCCACTGTCTTCCTATCCAGACTTGAGGGATTGTTGGAGTTAGTCGCCCTAGGGCAAGGGCTAAGGTCCCTCTTAGGCTCAGATTGTCTAACTGTAGGAGCACAAGAAAATTAAAGTTTTATCTTTTCCGTTCATTCCCAGATCCCAGCACAGCATTTGTAGCATATTCTATATGTGGAATTTTAATGACATTTTTAGCAATTCCACTTAATAAAAGTGCATATCATTGGACAAAGTTATCATGAGGAAACTTTCAATTCTCTAACGCACTCCTGCAATTCCATGCAAATCCTAGGCTGGACAGGCCTTCTTTCTACCTAACAGTGAAATTTCTGCCTTTCAACATGAGTCCAAAGAGGGATATGCCAACTGACAAGGTAACATGACTTTGAACTGCATTGAAGGAAGCAAAGTTCCAGAACTAGAGCAATTGTGATGATCCATTTTACTCTCTCTTGATCAATCCACATTTGGAATAATGTGTTTGCCCAGAAGAGGACAGCGAAGATGATAAAGAACCTTGAGATTGTGCCTGTAAGGCACAATTGGCTAAAGGAATCGGGGAGGGGAAAGCCAGGGTTAGCCTGAAGAAGAAAATACTCAGAGAAGCATATGAGAGCTGCCTCCAAGTATCTGAAAGGCTGTCATGTGAAAAAGAAATTAGATTAGGCTTGTTCTGCTTTTCCCCAGAGGGAAAAACTAGGAGTAATAGGTGTTGCAAAGAGACAGATTTAGACTTGAGAAAAAGAAAAACATTTCCTGAAAGCAGTTTTCCCAAAGTGGAACGAAGTGCCTCGAGGGAGTGAAATTCCCCTCGCTGCCGATCTTTGATTTTTTTTTTTTTCTTTTGGCATGAAATTTTAAAGTATCTACTTTATTGATTTAGGAAGGATTCTTGTATTATCATTTCCCATGACTACTTTCTTCATACAACTGTCCCTTGTGACAAAGAAAAAGAATTAAACAAAACCAAAACAGACACAATGACAATGTCTGAGAGCATATCTAGCATTCGACATGCAGAGTCCACCACCATCTCCTTACCAAGAGGATGGACTCAGAAGTCTTCAAGCAAAGCTTCCTGAGAGAACCTTAAGGCACGAATAGAACAAAGTCACTTTTTTTTTTTAACCCTTGTACTTCGGTATTGGCTCCTTGGTGGAAGAGTGGTAAGGGTGGGCAATGGGGGTCAAGTGACTTGCCCAGGGTCACACAGCTGGGAAGTGGCTGAGGCCGGGTTTGAACCTAGGACCTCCCGTCTCTAGGCCTGACTCTCACTCCACTGAGCTACCCAGCTGCCCTAAAGTCACTTTTGAAGAACCTTCCACTTCTGAGATTCTGCAATTCTTTGACTTCTCTGCGTATTGGTTCCTTCAGAAAACTCCTTTGCCTCCACATCAGAATCGATCCTGTTTGTGTTTTCAGATTTTCATTCTTAAGCATCTCCTAATCCTGCTGAGATAACTTTCCTTGCAGATTTTTAGATCATGGGATTCTATGTATTCTCTCTCTGAATCTTTTGAAATTTGTTCTTCCCAAATCAATTAATCAATTGTAACAAGGACTCAGAAGCTGCTCTTTCTAATTACTAATGACCACATAGGGACTTTGGTGCTGGCTTCTGGCCATGTATGACTCAAAGCTTATTTGCTGCTCAGTGGACCTTTGCAAAAAGATTATGTTTTAGCTGAGGTTCTCTTAAAAGGTTTATCAGTTTAGGCCTTCCTAGTTGAGTCCACATTGCATTGGGGAGCAACACAACTGTAGGGTCAATCTAGGAGGATCCCACTTTCCCTACCTATTACCATCTGGAGAGTTACTGTCAAGAGGGACCCAGGCAACATATGTTTCTTCTTTTAAAAGTTCCACTGAGGGGGCAGGGAGGTAGCACAGTGGCTAGAGTTCCAGGCCTAGAGAAGGTCCTGGGTTCAACTCTGGCTTCAGACATTTCCTAGTTGTGTGACCCTAAGCAAGTCACTTAACCCTAATTTCCTAGCCCTTTACCATACCAGCCTTGGAACTGATATTCAGTGTTGATTCAAAGACAGAAGGTAAGAGTTTTTTAATTGATTAAATTAAATTAAAAGGTCCACCGAGCCATCAATCCTTCCAGTTCAGCAGCCAATAAAGGGATGGCTTTTTTTTTTTTTTGCACAATTCAAATGTTTTTTACATCCAGAGATGTCTAGATTTATTTAGTCTTTCTGGGTAAGAGGGAGTCTCAGCTGGGATGAGAGAGGGGAAAGGAGATGAAATTTACAACAATGCTTCCATTTATTTCCCCAGAATTCATAGGATTTCCTATCATCATAAGAAGTAGAACTTGAAAGGAGCTTAGAGACCATCTAGTTTGGCTCTCTGACCTCTGAGGTTCTTATTCTTATGGGGAGACGATATGCATACGAAAAGAAGTATCACAGATAAGAGGAAGATAAAACTTATCCCCAATTACAGCCTTGCACAGATGTACACATGAGTTACAGAATACTGAGAAAACTAGGGGGAAAATATTGAGAAAGCGCTAGTGTCAGTTGGGATGAAAAAAGTCAGGGTTATCCTAGAGCACTATGAGGAAAGAGTGGGACACTAATCTTCACTTTGGCGTGGGAAAGAGAGGCTGACCTATATCAGATATGTAGCTCTGGAAATTTTACTTCCAGAGAGAGCTGGAAGCATCTACAACTTGGCAAATCATCTTCTATCCATCTTCACCTTCCCTACTCTGTACATGTGGAGAGAGGAAGGTTATTACTGTAGCTGTCAACTGAAACTGGTCCTTTCCCTTCTCATCCCACTCCTGCCTTCCTTCAGTGCCACCCACGAACCTGTAGAATATCCATGGATGAGATATTCAACATAAGTGGATACAGGAAAAGAGAAATAGTTCATTTTGACCAGACCACAGGGTCCAAGGAAGGAAGGAATAGATTTGCCATAAGAAATACCTAACAGGTGTTAGGGTTGGATTGGAAAAGCTATGGACCTTTCCCATCTTATGAATTCTAAGTAAATTATGGAACCATAAAAGCTCAGTTGAAGATGGCATGATTCAGTAATGAAGAAATGTTATTTTTACTCATGCCAATAAACACTGTATCAATAATTTTTAAGGTTAACATTGTTATAAAATGTGTGATGTGAACAACCCTCTAGTAAATATAAATGAATGGTTTATATTAAACTACCAATTTTTATTTTTAATTAAAATTTATCAGTTGTACAAACAACAACAAAAAAAAGAAAAGAAAAGAAAAGAAAAGAAATACCTAACAGGAACAACTAAGTGGCAGAGTGTATAGAGAGCCAGACCAGGAGATGGGAGCTCCTGGGTTCAAATGTGGTCTCAGACACTTCCTAGCTGTATGACCCTGGGCAAGTCACCCATTCCGGAGCCCTCACTGCTCTTCTGCTTTGGGCCTGATACTTATAGAAGGTAAGTTGCTTTTTTTAAAACCAATAATATCCTTTATTTGTTAGCGATCGGTCAACATTTATTAAGCACCCAGTATGTGCCAGTCACTTTGCTAAGCTCTGGGGATAGAAAAAGAGACAAAAGATTGTTCTTGTCTTCAAAGAGCTCACAATCAAATAGGGGGTAACAACATGCAAGCACATATATACAAAGCAAGCTATATACAGAGGAAGTTTCATGTTAATATGTTTAACGAGAATAAAGTAAGGAACTTTTGTTCCACTTTTGAAAGGGCTGCGGAAGCCAGGGATGCAAAAGAGCTGAGGACTCTTTTACCATTTTTAGTTAACACTTAGATGTGAACTAAGTTCTGATGTTAAAAGGAGAAACTCTGGGTTGGGGCATGAGCTAGAGGATTATTTGTGAAAAGACTCCATGATTGAAAGTCACCCATTTAAACCCAAAGCTTCAATTCATGGCCAGGCTTTATTTTACATAATCAAATCCATTGATTAGTTTTCAGTCATTTCTCCTCATTGCTTATTAAGTAATAATTTTCTCCTCTCCTCACTTAAACTGATCATAGCATTCATTTTTCTCTCAATTGTTTTTGTGGTTTGTCTGTTTCTACTTACAACTTTAATCTAAATAGACATTATTGTAGTGCCTAAACAATATGTTGGTTACCATACTGTGGTAAATAATTTTTTAAAATATTGATTCATTTTCCTATTATTTTATATTTATTTGTGCGAAATACTAAGTTACATGACTTTAGTTCTAAGTATGAAGTTGATAGTTAATATTATATTCCTTTGATCTCTTTTTCTATTTTTTATCCAGTATCAACATTGATAATTAAGCATCTGATAGGATAATCTGAGATGTGGCAAGTCCCCTTTCCTTTTCTTTTTTCCCCAGTTTCACTTAATATTTTTGTCTTTTTGTTTTCTTATTCAACTCTCACCATTATATTATCTAATTCTAATGGTATTTTAATTGGCATAGTGTTGAGCCCATAAAATACTTTGGAAAGGATTAACATTTTTTTTCTATATTGGTTCAGCCTATGACTTAGTATTTCCTAATTGTTTTCGTATAGGATTTCAGTGTCTGATGGTATGCTAGTTTTCAGATATTGGACAGATTTCCCTCCTCATAATAGATCCTTCCCTTTGATCAATTTCTCCTCATTTCTGTTAATGATAACTAAAAAGAGTAGACTATTGTTGTAGATTTCTTTTGTTCTACTAGTTTGCTTATTATTTATTTCAATTCTTTTGTTGTTGTTGTAGTTGATCCTCTTGGTATCATGCCATCTGGAAGTACATATTTTAATCTTATTTTTGACCCATAATTCCTTTTTATTGTTTTATTATGATATTTACAAATAAGTATTTCTAATATTTTCAAAGCAATGCCAGTAGTCATGAACATGAATAATGCTGTTTTGCACCTACTAGGAATACCTACCTCTTGGTTTCAAAAAATACTTTTGACATAATGAGGAAAAAAGATTTCATTCCTATGGTGTATTTCATTTAACTGTATATTGTATTTTACCAGTGACCTTTTATTCATCTACTGAGATAATCATATGATTTATTATAATGATTGTTTTCCAATATTAAGCCATTCTTGAATGACTGGAATAAATGCTACTACTTGATTATGATGGATTTCTTATTTTTTTTCTCTTTGCATAGTTGATTCAGAGTCACAAGACTTAGACTGAAATTTTATCTAGACTTTTAGAAACCTTATGATCATGAGCAAATTTCTTTTTTTATATATTTTATTTTAATTTTTTCCTTAAAATTTTTATTTAATTACTTAATTTAGAATATTTTTTCCATGGTTCCATGATTCATGTTCTTTCTCTCCCCTCTTCCCATCCCCCTCCTGTAGCCAATGAATAATTCTACTGGGTTTTACATGTGTCATTGATCAAGACCTATTTCCATATTATTAATATTTGTATTAGGGTGATCATTTAGAGCAGTGATGGGCAAACTACAGCCCTCAGGCCAGATTGGGGGGGCCCTGAAATGCTTTATCTGGCAGTGCAACATTATTCCTAATCTGACGAATACAATGAGTAGCATACAATACAATGAAACTTCAGTAGAGTTGCCTTAGAAACAGACTGATGAGCATTTCCTTTCCTTTGGCCCCTCTTTAAAAAGTTTGCCCATAACTGGTTTAGAGTCTACATCCCTGATCATATCCCCATGGATTCATGTGATCAAGCAAAAGTTTTTCTTCTGTGTTTCTACTCCCACAGTTCTTTTTCTGGATGTAGATAGCATTCTTTCCCATAAGTCCCTCAGAATTGTCCTGGATCATTGCATTGTTGCTAGTAGAGAAGTTCATTACATTCGATTGTACCACAGTGTATCAGTCTCTGTGTATAATATTCTCTTGGTTCTGCACCTTTCACTGCATCAATTCCTGGAGGTCATTCCAGTTTACATGGAATTCCTCCAGTTCATTATTCCTTTTAGCCCAATAGTATTCAATCACCAGCAGATAACACAATTTGTTCAGCCATTCCCCAATCCATGGATACCCCCTTATTTTTCTAATTTTTTGCTACCACAAAGAGCGTGGCTATAAATATTTTTGTACAAGTCTTTTTCCTTATTATCTCTTTGGGGTACAAACCCAGCAATGGTATGGCTGGATCAAAGGGCAGGCAGTCTTTTAAAGCCTTTTGCACATAGTTCCAAATTGCCCTACAGAATTGTTGGACCAATTCACAACTCCACCAGCAATGCATTAGTGTCATATTGGCCAGTCTGCTAGGTGTGAGGTGGTACCTCAGAGTTCTTTTAATTTGCATTTCTTTAATCAGGAGAGATTTAGAACATTTTTTAATGTGCTTATTGATAGTTTTGATTTCATCATGTGAAAGAAGATAAGAGTTTTAAAGGAAGAAACAAAAAACAAAAAGGAGGGAGTGCAGCCCCTTGGAATAAATATAGGGATGGTTCTGAAGGAGTCACCCTCCCTGCTTCCATACAACCATAAGTGCCAGCTCAGTCCAGAAGGACTCAGGAATTTGGGGATGATGAACTAATCCTCTTATTGGTCAATAAGCAAAAAGAGGTGGCCCTCTCCTCTTACATCTACAGATCCTGCCAGGACCATGTCAGTCTCTCTGGGGATGGGGGAATGGGAGAGTGAAGAGGGAGATCAGTAGCTTTCCCAATCCTAGCTTCATGGCAGTAGACAGCACAGGTCCTGCCTATTCTGGTCTGACAATCCAATATTAAACCTATAGTTTCCTCCTCTGTTTTGCATTTCTTTGACTGACCAAGGAGAGGATGATCATACACAAGGGGAAGAAATCAACCCCTAGCCTGGTTTGTCAAAAGACAGACCTGAAAAAATTATTTGCATCACTGAAGAACCACGGTGAAATGAAAGAGCCAACTTCAGCAGCCCAGCAAACTGTATAGTGTCTAAATATGTTAGGTATTCACCTCCTAGGAAAATTGAATAGGAGCTGTAAATTATTTCTTGTTTAAATTTTTAGTCAGGGTGTTTATGGGACTTGTGTATATCAAACATTTCTTGTGCACAGAGGAATAAATAGCTGCCCTATTCCTAATCTGAACTGTATATTTAGTACCTTTCTACTTCTCCATTTGCAAAGATCCTAGACATGAGTGAAAACGTAAGCTTTAAGCAGATTTTTAACCTGAAACTCTGGGGTGCTATAACTAGCCAAAGAATATGAAAAAAAGAGACTATCCTCCTTTCCTTCAGCAGAGTGATGGTGAATGCTTAATATCTGGTGCCCTGAGAGTGGGGAGGGAGGATATGGGTCATATTTTAAATTTTAGTCTGCATTATTAATGTTTTTTCATCACTTTCTTAAGTCTAGAAAATCAATAAAGCAATAAATTAAACTCTGATTGGTGGTGTTTACCAATTTTCTAAGCTATAAATGCTTACACTGAAAATTTAGTGATGGGCTCTCACAGGTAGATTCCCATGAGCACCAGCACACTTTAGCTATCCTCTCTCCTTAGAACAGGTTCCCCCAGACTGGATTCCCTTGGAATTAGAAATGGTTGAACCAACAAAATTTTTTAAAGACTTTGAATAGATAGATATGCAGGTCCCTTAAGAGAATAAGCAGTGTTTGCATCTGAAAGGGATAAACCCTCCAGGCCCAGAAGCTGGATATAATTGTCAGATATACAGAGTAAATGCAAAGTAGTCAGCCCAGGGGTGTGAGGCAAAAGTGAAGGGAGGAAGGTAGGAGGATTGGAGGAATGGGAGAAAGGAGAGAGGAAGGTAGAGGAAGGGAAAAGAAGGTAGCAGTCCCCAGCCCTGGTGGGGGAAATTGATCAGAGCCCTTCAGGGGCTCAAATAAATGATCAGAGAGCAACTTTAGGGTTTAGAATAGTTAGGTTTTATTTTAATTAGAAAGGGAAAGGTCTAGGAAAAACTAGGAGGTAGATAGAAAGGGAAAAAGGCGCCAAGAGAGAGCTCTGCAAGGTTCAGCCTCCTGCTGGTGCTGGCAAGAACAGAGCACTCCAGGGTTGAGAGCTAGCAAGAGCTCAGGGTGGAGAGAGCTTCCAGGGTAGAGAGAGCTAGCAAGAGCTCAGGGCAGAGAGCAAAGCTTCCAGGGTTGAGAGAGGGAAAAGGCGCCAAACTTTCCCTTTTATACTTTCTCTGACGCGTCCCACAAAGGAAGTTGGAGTTATCAGGGGAAGTTGTAGAAGAGAGAGTCCTGGGAGTTGTAGTCTTCCAGGGCTTACATCAATTTCAAATGACACATTCCCCCCTGTGATCCTTTGGTAGACCAATCTCCCCAATGGATCATAACAAACATAAATAAATTTACAATTACAATAAAATAAAGGGCATATGCATCAATACAAGAGGAGAAAAGTAACAATTTTTACAATATAAAGAAATTAATGGCACTTATTTTACAAAAATATTCAGGGGTAGTCCCCTTTTTTCACAACAAAATAGATGCATACATAAAACTAATTCATTTGAACAAAACAGATGAATTTAACAAAACAAATGAATTTTAAAACAGACAAATGAATTTTAACCCCTCAAAGTTCAAAATTTTGCACATCCAGTTGCTCTCTTAGGCTCCTGGATCAGCATGCGCTCTTCATGTGGTCTCCACAGGCATCTTCATTTCGATTCCAGGAGGCAGTAAACTTCTTTTCCTAAAACAGTCTAGAGTCTCCATATGAAATAAAAACACATTCCCAGCTCTGAGGAGGATAGAAAAAAAACAATGAAATCCTGACATCTCCCACTTCCTTTGTGGGAGGTGTCAAGGAAAGTATAAAAGAGAAAGTTTGGTGTCGTTTCCCTCTCTTGACCCTGGAAGCTCTGCTCTCTACCCTGAGCTCTCACTAACTCTCTCTACCCTGGAGCTCTCTCTACCCTAAGACTTTGATCTCTCTTTTGGCACCTTTTCCCCTTTCTTCCTACCTCCTAGTTTTCCCTAGACCTTCCCTTTCCTAATCTAAATAAAACTTAGCTATTCAAAACCCTAAAGTTGCCCTCTGATCATTTATTTGAGCCCCTGAAGGGCTCTGATCAATTTACCCCTGCTGGGGCTGGGGACTACTTTCCTTTCCTTTCCTTTACCTTCCTTTCTCCTTTCTCCCATTCTTCCAATCCTTCTACCTTCCTCCCTTTACTTTCACCTCACAGTGGCACAGTGGATAGAACACTATGGGCCTGAAGTCTGCAAATCCTGAGTTCAAATTCAGCCTCAGATACTAGCAGATTGTGGGATATGGGGCAATTGACTTACCCTCTATCTGCCTCAGTTTCCTCAACTGTAAAAAGGAAATAATAAAAGCACCTACCTCTCAGAGTCATTTCAAGGATCAAATGAAATTATATTTGCAAAGTGCTTAACATAGTGCCTGGCACAGAGTAGGCATTATAAAAATGCTATTATTATTAAGGTAATTCTCTTGGAGAAGTCAGTAGCAACAATAGATGGGAGGGAAAGGGCTCCAAAAAAGTCTCAAGTAGGAAATGGCATTTGCACTAAACTGAGAAGGAACTTGGAGATACTAAGAAATTGAAAAGATGAGGAAACACAATTCGAGAATGGGAGATAGCTTGTGATTATATGGAGAGGGGAGTTGGAGCAACATTCATGAGGAACAGAAAGAAGGTGAGATGATTTTTTTCAGCCATAGGATTAGAGACTGACAAATGCTGCCACATTTTTCAAGAGAGGATGTCATGATGCCCAATGTCCCAGGTTACTCTGAATTTATTTGACTGAACAATTTTTAAACATTAGTGAACAGGAGGGAACTTGGAATTTAGGTGACCCATATTTGAAAGAATTTCATCTTCCCATCTTTCACCATTGGTCACTCTCTAGTGGTTTGTGCTGTAAAGATGAGCAAGAATGAGAGTGGAGAGGGCACACTAGCAACCAAGTCACAATTCTTTTCTCACTCCCCCATCCTTCTTGGGTCAATTCTGAAATGCACTATAGCTATTCAAACTTTCGGTCACACTTACACTCTTTTGGGTCTCTCCCTCAGCATTCTTTTGTTGTTGGTCAGTCATTTTCAGTGGTGTCCAAATCTCCATTGACCCCATTTGGGTTCTTCTCATCAAATATTCTGGATTTCCTTCTTCAGCTCATTTTACACATGAAGAAACTGAGACAAACAAATCTAAGTGACTTTCCCAGGGTCACATAGCTAGGGAGTATCTGAGATGAGATTTGAACTCAAGAAGATGAGTTTTGCTGGCTCCAGGTCCAGTGCTCTATCCACTGCAGCACCTAGCTACCCTCAGTTCTCATCAACTCCTACATACGTAACAAGCTGCAACTTCTAAACTTTATTCTTCTTCTCTAATCTTCCAAAAAAGGTGGGGGAGGGAAATCTGTGATAAAATATATCTGTGTTCTCCTCTTTCCCTCAATCCAACAATACCTCAAACCTCTGAAAAGAGTTTATAGGCTGATGAGCCCGACTTTAATTTCTGGCAAAATTTTAGAATTACTAGTAAATGGGGGTGATCTGTAAGCTTTTAGAAAGCGAAAGAATGATGAAAAAAGCCAGAATGGATTCTTCAGTACAATTTTTAAAACATTATTTGGATGAGAAGAATGCCATTGACCCTAAATACTTCCATTTTAGCAAACCATTTGATAGTCTCAGGTGGAGAAAATAAATATATGTGAGTTAGATGCTAATATTAGAAAGCAGAGTTAGAAATGGTTGAACCATCAAACTAAAATACATTTTTGTAGATTGATTCAATGGAGAGATAAGGTCTCTAACTTCAGGGATCTCTACTTAGCTCTGTGCTGTTCAACATTTTTATCCATGATATAGATGAAGGCACATAGGATGTGATAATCACGTTTACAGGTGAAGCAAAACTGGGAAGAAGAGCAAATATTATATAACATATGTGTTTGAATACCTCAAAATCTTGAGAGAAGAGACTGATGTTCTAAACCTAATAAGATGAAATTTTCCATTTAAAAACTAGAATGTATAAGCACAGGATAAGTGGAAAATGAATAATAAACAACAGTTGGATGAAAAAGATCTAGGAGTTTTAGTGGATTGCAAGCTCAATAAAAGTTAATAAAGTGAGAGTAGATTTTTTTAAAAATCTAACAATCTTAAACTATAGTAAGATGTTCAGAATATTAAATATTCAGAGAAAGCTGCCCTCTTCCCTGGTTAAATTCAAACACTGAATAGAGCAGACAGGGCTTTGTTCTAAGGCACCAAAATTTAGAAAGGGAAAGATCTGCAGAGACTGTACAATTGAAAATGTGTCATTTGCATTTTGGCAGTCCTTTCACCCTATCAGCCACCTATAAACCAGATGTAATTCATTAAACTAAGAAGCTACCAGATTATGTGTTGAAGCCCCACCCTGAATTACACAAGTGAGTTCCATCCTGTCCCATTCCACCTTACACTTCCCTGACTGTGGCTTCTCCAACAATGGTATTGAACTGTTTAGGGAGCCATAAGGGGATGGGGAGGGATAGTCTTCCATAGTCTCTCCCTAGTGAGGAGAGATTTGGGCTATTTTTATTTAGTTGTTTTCCATTCTTGCTCCAGATGCCAGACTTCTGAACAGCAGTACTGATCCTCATTGGACCACTTCTGCTGTACTCTTTTCAGCTCCATGAGCCAAATTTGAGAAAGAATTTTGACAATTTGGTGACCATTGGGGCAGGAATAGGGGTGGTAACAAGGACAGTGAGAGGACTAGAAACGCTGTCACATGAAGATCATTTGAAAGGATCTAGAGATGTTTAGCCTGGAGAAGAAGATAATAATAACAATAACTGCTTTAAAGTTTCCAAACTTCTTTACAAGGGCATGATCACTCTCTTTCAGTATTTTTAGATCTGCCCCATACAAGAGGACTATTGTTTCTCTTGGCTCTAGAGCAAACCTGAAAGTAAATAAGTAGGAGTTTCAGAGAGGTAGATTTTAGTCTGATTAAAATTAAAAGCTCCCTAATAATGTATTGTCCATAAGTTGAATGGGCTGCCAGAGTTGTTCCTATTTGGAGGTCTTCCAGCAAAGGCTGGATGAACACTTATTTCTCTGGTATGTTGTAAAAGGAATGTTTGTTCTATATAGACTGGATTAAATGGTGCCTAACTCTAACCATTTCTGAAATTTCCTGACTTAATGGGGAGGTAAGAACAGGAAGGCTCTACCCCTAAGCAGATGGATTATAATGAAAAAAACAACACAGAATTTTGAGACAGGAGACCTGGGTTTGCATCCTATTGTAGATCTTATTCTCTTAGTTTCAGTTTTTGTCAAATGTAAATCTGAACTAGAAGAACATTTCTCCAGTGGGTGAGATCAGAATCTAATAAGACCAGTCAGTCCTTATCTCTGAACATTAGTAGTTGCTGGGTAGAATGTCATCATCCTGAGTTCCTTAATAGGGACTTTTTGTTTTGGGTTGTTTGTTTGCTTGCTTGCTTCTCTTTGTTTCCCCAGCACTTAAAAGGTGTCTAGCACTTTCTAGGAACTTAATACATGCTTGTTCCCAATGGCCATCCTTAAGATCCCCTGTGCTCTGCCTAACATCATTCTTCTCACCCATCCCTCCCTCTGCCACAAAGGTCCTACCAGGCTGGGATGAGAGATAGAGAGTCCTGATGACCACCCCAGAGAAAAGAACCTGGAGCTACTACAGGTGAACTGGGAATGCCACAGGCCCCTAGAAGGCAAGATAGAACCTTGTTCCTATGCTTAGAGTGCTGCCTGCTTAGAAAGGGGGATAGAGAAGAAGGGTGTCCAGCTGGGGCCCAAGAAAGACTTTCTAGCCAGGGTCGAAATGACATCCAGGCCACAGCTTATTCCCTGAGCCCTGCCCTTCCTGCTCAGCGAAATTCTCCACTGGTTCACAAATATTTGTACCTCTCTTACCTTTGTAAAGAATTGTGCTAGTCCCAGAGGGAGATAAGAAATTTATAAAAGAGAAATCTCTGCCTTTATCACCCTATAAGAAGATGACACCAACACAAGTAACTTAAATGAGCACTATTACATGATAAGTGCATTGGAAAGATGTTAATGAAGTGTTCTAGGAGGGACTGAGGAAGGTTTCATGAAGGAAGAGGAGGAGGAGGAGGAAGAGGGAGAGGAGGAGAAGGTTTTTTTAAATTTTATTTTAAGAGATAGCTAAGGGAAGCAGTGGACAGAGAGATAGCTCTGGAGACAGGAAGATGAGTTCAAACCCAGCCTCAGCCACTTCTAAGCTGTGTGAACTGAGCAAGTTACTCAACTTCTGGCTGACTCAGTTTCCTCAACTCTAAAAAAGGCAATATAATACCACCTACCTCATAGGGTTGTACTGAGGATCAAATGAGATACTATTTGTACTCTTTAGTACAATGCCTGGTCCATATGAGTGCTTAATAAATGTTCATTTCCTTCCTTCTTCCTTTTGAATTAAACTTTAAAGAATAGGTAGGAATTCAGTCCCAGAGGAGGAATGGGCAATCTTGGTAAGAACAAAAATAAAGCAGTGAACAAATAAAGGTATGTGGGTTAGAAAAGACCACAACCTGTTTGCCAGGAAAGAGAAAAGTCAGATTGGCCAGTGTATACAATAAGTGGAGGGGAATATTGTTAGAAAATTCCAGAAAGTTAGAATGTGACCAGAATATGAAGAGGCTTGGGGGTCAGAAGCTTTATTCAGGCAAGAGGACCAATACAGGCTTGGGAAAGAGTGTTAACATAACCAGATCTAAACATAAGGATTTAAACATACTGTGTAGATGTTATGAATAATGTGTATAGTCCAGCTGGACTTCAAAGGGAAGGATGGATTTGAGATTTAAAACAAAAAAGGAGGCAAGAATATTCTGCCTCCAATTTTATTTCGGTGACCTTACGCAAGCTATGCAAAACTCTCAGGGCTTCAGTCTCTTTATTTGCAAAATAAAGGTTTGGGTGACTTTGGGCCCACTTGCCACCCAGTTCTCACGCGTGGCTCCAAAAAGCTGTAGCAAACACAGCAGACACACCTTGGTAAACTGTTTCAGCAGACAGGCTGAACCAGGTAATTAGTTGAGGGTATAAAAAATAAATTGAGGGTAACTGACAGGTCTCAAATGTGTTTGTGAGTTAGGGGGTGTCTACCCCAGGCACGTGGAGACTTTCCCTGGTGGAAGGGCATGGGAGAACAATTTGTCCCAGTTGCCATGAAGATAGAAAAAGCCAGCTCTATGAAGCATTTAGAGTTTGATTAAACATCAAAGAAACCAAAGTCATCCACAGCATCACTGGTCCTCTGCACTTTTGTCTTGCCATTGGACTCTGATGACTCTGGAAGACAGAATGAGCCTGCCAACTTTGTGCAACTCTGCTTCACTTAAATCCAAAGTATAGCAAGTCAAAAGATATCACCCATGACCTGCTTGTACAAATATATTTATAGCTGTGCTTTTGGTATTGACAAAAAATTGGAAACTGAGAGGATGTCTCTTAATTGGGGAATGGCTGAACAAATTGTGGTATATGATGGTGATGGAAAATTATTGTGCTATAAGGAATGATGAACAGGATGACTTCAGAAAGAGCTGAAAAGACCTATGTGAACTGATGTGGAATGAAATAAGCAGAACCAGGAGAACATTATACAGAGTAACTGAAACATTGTGTGATGAGAAAATGTGATAGACTTTGCTACTCTCAGCAATACAGTGACCCAGGACAATTCTGAGGGAATCATTAAAAAAAATGCTATCCCCCTCCAGAGAAAGAATTGTTGGAGTAGAAAACATATGATTTATCACTTGTTTATTTGGGTATATGATTTGGGGTTATAATATGTAATATAATATGAATAACTGTGCTTCAGTATAGCTAGTTTCCTTTATAATCTTATTTTATGCTTTTAAAAATATCATTCTGAGAAGAGGTCCATAAACTTCACCAGACTGCCAGAGTGGGCCATCATCCAGCCATACACACACATATACAAATTTTAAGAACTGCTGATCTAAACTGAATAGCTACCTAATCCTTTCTAGGGTACAGGGAAGGATGTTGTAAGAGAAAACAATAAGGTGATAGATATGAACATGTTTTGAAAGTGAAAACTCTAGATCAAAAGACAAAATGAAATTGTGTGTTTTTAATTGATTTCTACCAGTTGTCATCAATTTATTCAAACATCAAGCATCCAAAATACTACAGATAGTCCATTTTTTTACTTTGGAATATGTTGTATATTTCTCCACATAGGTAAATGTGTGTGTGGATTGGTATGTGTTTAGATGGCATATTTCCTTCCTAATTATTTTATTTAGGATGCTATTATAATTCATTTAGATTACTAATTGGTAGTAGGGAAGGATAGCCAGTAAAAAGGAGAAGTGGGAGAAAGAAGCCAATGTAGGTAACTATTATATCTAGGTCCAGAGAGTAATTGACAGGAAGAGCTAGGCTCTCTTTCTGTCTCCTGGTAGTCTAGATAACACTGATGATGTGATTTACTTTCAGCCTCCCAAAGACACAGAGAGAAACTAAAAAGAGTTCACAAACAACAGAAGAAGAAACTAACAATATTCATTTGGAAAAAATGTTCCAAATTGCCACTGATCAAAGAAATATACATTAAAAATCAATTAATACTCATTAAGGATTTACTATATGCCAGGGACTGAGCTAGGTACTAGGGTTACAAATACAAATGTCAGATAGATCCTGCTTTTTAAGATTTTTTATCTATAGTCTAAAATAACCAAGGTAGAATCTTAAATCCATTAACTTGGCAAAGATGGCAAAAGGTGAAAAAAAATCAATGTTGGTAGGTCTGTGAGGAAGAAAGAAAAAAGGCACATTAATTCTAGTAGTGTTATGAATGTCTGACCATTTTGGAACCCAAAATGGAATTGTGAAACAAAAATTACAGAAATATACTCTCCAACCCTTCAGTAATACTAATATGTAGATTTATATCCTAAGAAAGTCATTGACAGGAAGAAAAAGTCTTATTTGCACACAAAAATATACTTGCACTATTTATATTAATTTAAGAAAAATAATAATGTCCAATGATTGGGGAATAGATGAATAAATTGCAGAACATGCATAAAATGGAATATTATTTTCTTATAAGGAATGACATTCATGAAGAATAAATTTAAACAGGGAAGATTTAGTAGATAACTAAATGTCAATTGTTTCTTGAGGAAAACAACTGAGAGTTAACATTGTCATATCTGAGAAGATTAAGAGACCATTTAGCTGCTATGCTTATGAAAGCTAAATTGTCTCTTAATCTTAGAGTTAGCTATTACCTTGTGAATAATCTGCAGAAACATTGTGAGAGAGAAATGCATTTTACTCTTATTTTGTGAAGAGATATTTTTGGAGAGAATTTCTGAAAAATGTGAATTACAATTCCAAGTGACCTCTCTTTAATGAATTGAGGAAGAATCAGTCAAAGAGTGTGCAAGAATTTTCTATTTTTCTCTCTTTTAAGAGCACAGAGGTAACCAACTGTGAACATTACTCACTGCCAATACATTGTAAATATTAATTTATCTATATTATTATTTAGTTTTGAAACAAATTCCATGAGCAATAACTATGGATGTTATTTAAGCCTATGAGACCAACAAGTTTGAAAGAAAAGCAAAAGCTTATGGAAAAAGAAATTTCTCTGGTTTTTTTATAAGCTGGGGAAGGCTACCCAAATGAATTTACTTATTCAGTGCCATACCTAAAACTTATTTATAGAATTAGAAAAAATTATAATAAAGTTCATTTGGAAGAATAAAAGATCAAGAATATCAAGGGAACTAATGAAAAAAAAATGTGAAGGATGGAGGCTTATCGGTACCAGATTTTAAACTGTACTACAAAGCAGTGATCATCAAAACAATTTGGTACTGGTTAAGAGACAGAAACGTGGATCAATGGAATAAACTTTGGGTAAATTACCTCAGCAAACTAATGTACGGTAAAACCAAAAATCCTAGCTTTTGGAACAAGAACCCACTATTTGATAAAAACTGCTGGGAAAATTGGAAAACAGTATGGGAGAGATTAGGTTTAGAACAACATTTCACAACCTATACCAAGAGAAATTCAGAATGGGTAAATGACTTAAATATAAAGAGGGAAATTATAAGTAAATTTGATGAACATAGAATTGTATACCTGTCAGATCTATAGGAAAGGAAAGAATTTAAGACCAAGCAAGAGATAAAGAATATTACAAAATGTAAAATGAATAACTTTGAATACATTAAATTAAAAAGGTTTTGTACAAACAAAACCAATGCAACCAAAATTAGAGGGGAAGCAACAAATTGGGGAAAAAATCTTTATAACAAAAACATCTGAAAAAGGTCTAATTTCTCAAATTTATTAGGAGCTAAGTCAATTGTACAAAAAAATCAAGCCATTCCCCAATTTAAAATGTCAATGTCATGTTGACATGTCAATTGACAATGACATGTCAAGGGACACGAATTGGCAGTTTTCAGATAAAGAAACCAAAACTATCAATAAGCACATGAAAAAATGTTTAAAATCTTTCATAATTAGAGAAACGCAAATCAAAACAACTCTGAGATGCCACCTCATACCTAGCAGATTGGCCAATATAACAGTAAAGGAAAATAATAAATGGTGGAGGAGTTGTGGCAAAACTGGGACACATACACTGCTGGTGGAGTTGTGACTATAAGCTGGGGAAGGAACTCAGAGCTGACTGATTAATTAAAAAGAAAGATTGCATTTCTACTGATTTGTGAAGAAATATAAGAACAGACTGCCTTAAAATCTGAGTAGAGAATTAATATGAAAATGAGAACTAGTAGTAGAGAAGATTCATGTAACTGTCCATTTGTGCATATATAAAACTGAAAAGTCTATTATATCTACTTATGCAAATTTCTTTAGTGGTTTTCTAGACATATCCTTCTCTTTATAGCTCCTTTGGAGTTTTCTAGGCAAAGATACTGGAATGATTTACCATTTCCTTCTCCAGCTCATTTTACAGATAAGGAAACTGAGGCAAACAGGATTTGGTGACTTACTCAGGGTCACACAACTAGTAAGTGTCTGAGGCTAAAGAAGAGGAGTCTTCCTGACTCTAGGTCTGGCACTAAATACATATGAATGAAACTCCTGGAGGGCATGTACTGTTTCATTTTTGGCTTGGTATCTCCAGCGCCTAGCATAATCAATCAACCAATAAATGTTTATTAAACACCTATTAGGGGATACAACAAGAGGCAAAAGACAGCCCCTGACCTCAGGGAGTTCATAATATGAGGGAGACAGCATGCAGACAAAAATTATACAAAACAAACTATGTACAGGATAAAAGGGATTAGCAGAAAGATAACTCTTGAATGAAGAGGGGTTAGGGAAAATTTCCAGTAAAAGATGATATTTTAATTAGGACTTAAAGAAGCCAGGAAAGTCTATAGTAGAAATAAAGGAGGAAGAGTGTTCCAGGCAGAGGAGATGGTCAGAGAAAATGCCTGGACACAGTAGGTCCATCTTAAATGTTTGTTGATTGATTGGTTGTACAGGTTCTTCTACTTTGCATGTTGATTAACCAGACCACCTCTAGCATCATGCTTCAGATTAGATTTACCAGGAGTCTCCTTGGAGGGATTTCTGGTCAGCCTCCCCTCCCTGCATCTCAGCCCCCTTCTCTGTTAAGAATTCTCTCTCAAGAAGCTTCTGGCTTTGTTCAGGCTGGTCCCTTAACCCTCAGGGCCTGCTGCAGCCCATAATCAAAATAGTTCTCTTCGTGTCTTTCTGTTGGTCTTCCCGTTTCCTCCCTTCCCCCCCCCCCTTTATTTTAACCTTTGTCTCTCTATGTCTGATTTCCCTACTCACACACACTCCTTTTTAAAGGGATAGACCAAGAACCTAGGATGACCACAGCAAAATCTGAGGTCCCAAAATGCGGTATCAAACTTCTCACAGGACTATGGTCATATAATCCAATTTACCTTTATGGATATAGATATAAAATTAAGGTGGAGTTCATACTGTTGTTCAGGAGAATAAGCTCCAAAGTCTGAAAAAGTTTAGAAATAAATTTATTAGATTGTCTGGTAGGCTCCCCAGTGTCTAGGCTCTGTAGAATTTAGACAAGGGTACCCCACAGGCAAACCACAGGTATACAGGTAAGCAATTTTGCCAAAAAGGCAATTTGAAAGCAGGATACATTCAAATGATATTAGTAAATAGAAGCATTCAATAAAATTTGGGCAAAGCCAAAAACACACCCTTGGGTAGACCCAAAGACCTGACTGTAGGGATAAAAACAGAAGAATTCAGGACCTGGGGGAACCCATTGCTGGAGAGTTATTGAGGTTAGGGCAACATTCTGAGTTCAAATAATCACTAGTTATATTTAAGCTATAATAATAAAGTTTTGAACTATATAATAAAGCTTCTACACACTTAATTCCAAGTATACTCCTTCCTAGTTGCTCCACAGACTTTCCCATCCAAAAAGGAGCAATATCTACAATTGGGTATTTAACCTTCTCCCAATAACTATCTTGCCTCTTCTTTTATAAACACTGACTTTTCCACCAATGGTTTCATCCTCTTCCAGTTAATCATACACCAAACCCCCTCCATCTAGCATTATGCCATTTCTGCTCCATCTACCTGCCTCTCTAGGTCTCTACTATCCTAAGGCTACTTTTGGCTTAACCCTTCCCACTGCCCCGACCCTCCCATCCATCTCCTCCCTGACTTGAACACATGTGGAAAGCCATCTTTTTAGTCTGAAATCTATCCTTATCTCTCATGCTACTGCCACAATAAATAATTTAAGCACTATAATATTGGGGAAATGAAGATTTTTCAGCCTCAGAAAGTTTAGATTGAAACTGGCAGGCTCCTGTGAAAACTACCTACAAGAAAACTCCAGCATTCTGTCAGCATCATGGATTGGGCATGTGCTGTGACTGGTTGTTGGGGAGAGTTACTTGGGAAAAAGACTTGAGTTCTTACTCATGAGGAAGGCTTTGTCCCAGGTGTCTGGCCCCACTGTCTAGAGTCGAAGTGAGAGAGACACCAAGGACTAGAGGGAGAAGTACAGGCATCATATCTATTATATTCTTCCCAGCAGAACAGCATACATGCAGGAACTCCTCTTCTAAAGAAAGGAGCCCACCAGATACAGGGCTAGCAAACTTTTATTGCTTCAAAACCACCATAACTCAGGGGGAAGGGTGTGACAAAAAATTCTTGGGGTGGACCTGGGAGCCAAGGGAAAAGGCCAGTTTTATCTGGAAAATCTCTGAGGTTGCTCCTAGTCAAGATAATGATTTATCTGGAAAAAATCATTAAGGTTGTTCCCAGTCCAGGTTCAGTTGGAGCAGTCTGGTCGGGATTCAGCTGGTAGGTTTCTCAAGCTTAGCTTATAGTTGCAAAGCATTATTATGTCAAGGTTCCATCAGACACTCTTGGAAATATGGAGGCTTGAGCAAATACAATTAGTTATCATAGATAGTCTTTCATTTTCACAGCTTAATCTATAGGAGGGTAACTGGAATCAGTCAGGTTTCATTTTTTTCTTTTAAAATAGTTCTAAAAAAATAAAAAATGAAAGTTACTTTTAAGATTAAAAAATAGTTTTAGTCTCTAAATACAATGAAAGAGCTACCTAACCTCTGAATAGAGCCTCCTTAAACAGACTAACTATACAGATTAGATACATTAAACAAATAATGACTCATTACAGGCTAGATCTTGGTTCATTTTGTTTTTCCTAGTCAGAATTCTGGTCTGCCCCTTTCTCCAGTATGTGATTTGCATAAAACATTAGTTCATTTGAGTTATTTCAGGACCTTTGGTCCCTGAAAAAAAAAAATGAAATTACCTTCTTATCTTGGTTCCAGGAGCACCCTTCAGCTTCAAGTTAGATCTTGGATCTTCCCTGCTTGCCATTCAAACCCTGACTAAACAATATCTCACTAAAGTAGTTTTATTTTGCTGCATATAGCTCATCTAAAAAGCTTCCTCTTCTAGATTAGACCTGTCACTCATTATGTCATGCACTTCATTTAAGCTGCCAGAAAAATCAGGCTCTCCTAACAGAAAAGCTACAAGTAACCCTTTTTATGATTGCTCTTGGCCCTTTCATCGAGGATGTTGTGGGAAATGGCATTTTGGAAGCTGTATTTGCCATACTGAAAAAGGAAATACTTTAGGTTAAAGAAAGGTGAGCATCCAAATGCCAGGAAAATGGAATAGCTCCTTGGCCTCTTCAGCTACAAAAATAAAAAAGGAAAATAAATTTTCTCAAATACAAATGCAAACATGAGTAAAGCTGTAAGATAAAAAGCATGTGATGTTAGGATGATCTACGTAGTTGCAGCTAGGTAGCACAGTGGAGAGAGCACTGGGCCTGGAGTCAGAAAGACCTGAGTTCAGATTCGATGTTAGACACTTAATTGAGCAAGTCACTGAGTCCTGTTTGCCTCAGTTTCCTAACCTGTAAAATTCACTGGAGAAAGAAATGGCAAACCACTCCAGTATGTTTGCCAAGAAAACCCCCAATATGATCCAAAGTGTCAGACATGACTCAGAGAAGTGAACAACAACATGAACATGTTATCTTCTCCCAATAGAATATAAGTTTCAAGACAGAAACTATCTCACTTTTGCCTTCATATCCCAAATGCCTAGCACAGTATCTGGCACCTAAAAAATTCTGATTGATTAATTAATTGAATGTAGGGAGGGTTTAGGAAGAAGAATTAAACAATCATGATATAGGAGATCCTCAGACTAACAAGGAATAAGATTGATAATGATCATCTTGGGAATTAATTTTAAACTATCATCTTCTTTATATTAGGTCCTATGACAAGTTTGCAAAATTTCCTCCAAATCTAGCCTGCATAAAACCTGAATGCAGCCAATTGTTGGTTTTATTTTTCAGTGTGTACCCATTAGTAAATGGTTGAGTTTGATTGCTGTTAACCTGAATGCCAGTTTCTACCCCAATAAAAGGAACTGGAGAGTTAAACTGGAGCCCTAAGTTTGAAGGGATTCTGGGAAGATGATGGAAACTGAACTGGGGTGGCTTTAGATAGGCTAGAGGAAGGGAGGGAGGAAGGAAAAAAGGAGAGGAAAAAGGAAGGAGGAAAGAGGAAGAAGGAAGGAAGATTCCAAGGTAGATATATTGTTATTAAAAGAATTTATGTAAGGTGTTTCCCCCTTTTATAGGTGGACATTTAACTTTCTTTCTAAAAGGGGCCCAAAAAAGGGACATTTCTGTGACAGAAGCTTGAGACAGCTCTGAGGACAGGAGAAAAAACTACCCCTCAGATAAATGTCCTGAAAGGACCTGTTTGAAAACAGTTTAAAGGTATGACTACTGACTGAAGGTGGAAATGACTGCAGGGCATTGTTGTCCATCAGCTAATTTACAACGACAATTTTCTGGACTAGAAATATAGCTGAGACCCTGTGAATCGAAGACCTTTGGGGATTATGGGACACTACTCATGGGGTGGTCACGTTTGAAGTCATTAGAAGCCCAGGAAATGAGAAAGCTGACAGTCTGAGGAAGGAGAAGACGCTGCAGCTGCCTAAAGAGAGAGCTGACTGTCCCGGCTTCTGGAGAGAATCCGAAGGGAGGAGATGAAAGGTAAGAGCAGTTGTTTTGAGTGGAGTCAGACAGAAGGCTGACAGGAGCCGCCGGGGCGACTGGGTTTATTGATATCTACCACCATCTACAGGCTGACTGAGAATAAACATGTGATTTGACTGTTGCCTTTTTCCTGCTCTTCTGAGCAATTCCTCTGGGCCTTGGAGAGCAGATGTGGGGAGCTACACAGTTCTCCAGCTAAAGGGGAACTGCTTGTCACTGAAATGGCTTAATACTGCTTCAGTGCCCAAGCAAAGGCACATATCTGGAAAGCTGCAGATCTCAGGCTTAGGGCTATGGCCTCGCTGAAAGAGTATAATAATGCTGCTACTTTATTGAAACACACTTGCAGCTCACTTTAGCGGCCTGAAAGTAGCAGAGAAATGACTTTATCCAGCCAGAGACTCATAGTGTAGACTATTCCCTAAAAGACATTACACAACCTCTAAACCTGCAGTGAATGTTAAGTACTTCTTCAGTCTTGTCTGACTCTTTATAACCCCTTTGGGGTATCCTTGACAAAGATTCTGAAGTCCTTTGCCTTTTCCTTCTCCATTTTACGGATGAGGAAACTGAGGCAGAGTTAAATGACTTGCCTAGGGTCACACATTTAGTAAGCATCTGAGGCCATATTTGCATACAGGAAGATGAGCCTTCCTGACTCCAGACCCAGAACTCTATCCATCACAAACATAGCGATCCCTGCAGTCTAATGGTCCAAAGTCATGGGTTGCCCTGGGCAGGATTTCCTTCTCATGCACCTCATTGCTAGGTTTCTGTATATTTACATATTTGTGTCCATCCCACTCTTCCCACACATGCTTTTCATACTTGGGTGATAGAATGTGACCCAGGTTTCTAGATGAACTATTACGGTTGATTATTCTTGCTCTTGTCTTTTATTGAATAAATGTTATGGCTATTGTTTCTGCTTGATCATTTAGCAAATATTTGATGTTTCAAAGTCAATGGTATCACTGGGACTAATTTTGTGCAAATAGAAAGCACACTGGTGGGGCTCCAGAGCTACATGCAGCCATGAGTAGGATGAATGTAGTCCCAATTCATAATTATCCCCTGGACTCTGAGAGTGAATAATAGGTACCCCCTCTGAGGAACCACCTTGGACTGCTGAAATGGGATCAAGTAAAGAGGGTTGTGGTTGGTACCACATCTGAGGTACGCTGCAGAGGTTCATTTGGAATTTGTTATGCGCCTTTTCCATTGGCAGGGACCACCTGGAGAGAAGATCATTTCACAGGAATCAACTAGAGAAATAAAATATTAGAATTTTTGGAATTTTTCTTAAGAAGACAAACCTGTTTCTGAGATATAATTCTGATTTTATATATATATGTATGTATATATATATATATACTTAGGAACTTATATTTCTTGATTTATTATCATAGAGGTTGATATCAGTAATAATGATAAGCATATCTAGCTAAGTACTGGCACTTAGCAATGCAGAGGGTCCTCTCCTCAAAGAAATACCAGCTAATCTAAGAAACGAAGATATTAAGGATATTTCAAAGAGGCTTTTAAACATGTAAAGAAAGGTGAATTATTAACTAAAGAGTGTGAAAAGAAACGTAAAATCTTTTCCTTATTCTTTAAATTATCTAAGAATGAAGACTATCTAAAATTCCCAGTAAGAAAGGGGGTTTCAATACTATAGTTGCTTACTGGGGGGTTTGCCCACCTCAAGTCTCTCCCCAATCCAATCAATCTTCCATTCAGCAAGTAAAGTCATTTTCCTAAAGCCTGTCTGACCACATCATCTCCCCTCACTTTACACCCCATCCTCCCCCCTCAATAAATATCAGTGGCTCTCTATCACTTCCAGGATCAAATACAAAATCCTGTTTGACTTTCAAAGCCCTTTTAACCCAGCTCCCTCCAACTTTTCCACTCTTGTTGTACCTTACTCCCTACTGCCTCTCCTTTTGACTTAATGATACTGGCCTCCTGGCTGTTTTATAATTAAGACACTCCATCTCTTAGCTTCTGGCATTTTCTCTGGCTCTCTCCCATGCCTGGAATGCTCTCCCTCCTCATCTCTGACTTCCCCAGTTTCCTTCAAGTCCCATTTAAAATCCACAGGAACCCTTTCTCGACCCCTCTTAATTCTAGTGCCTGCCTCTTATAATTATTTCCTATTTATCTTGCATATAGCTTGTTTGTAAATATTTGCTCACTTATTGGCTTCCCCCATTAGATTGTGAGCTCTTTAAAGGCAGGGACTATCATCTTATGTCTCTTTTTGTATCGACAGAGCTTTACAGAGTGTCTGGCCCATTGTAGGCATTTCCTTAATACATGTTTAATGTATTGTATTGCATTGCATGCAATTTGTCCAATGGTAACATTTTATAGTCTGCTTATGCCAACCTTGGGCCTTCCATTACCCTCTATTTGTTCCTTTGATATTCTTCTGACATCATGGTATTATATGATTCATAGGCTGGAGAACAATATTCTAAAGATACTAACAATGAAATAAATCCTTCTGTTTCCATAATATTTTATAGTCACAAAGTAGTTTAGCATCAGGTCAGCAAGGCAGGTATCTCCATTTTACCAAGGAGGAAACCTAGGCAGAGGGAGGTTACGGTTTGACCAAGCTACCAAATAGTGAAGCTGAATCTTGAAACCATGTTCTAATCTCAAAGCTATCCCCTACCTGGCTTTCATGACTCCAGCTTTCATTGTTGGTGATGATGTTAGACTAAAACTCCCCAGTGTTTTTTACGGAGCTAAATGACATTCTCTCTTTCCTCTCCCATCCCCAATTCTGGAGAGCTCCTCAGTAATGCTCAATATAGAGGGGTATATTCGGTGTTCAGTGAAGACTAGCATCTCTGGTGTGAGGGTTTGCTGAGCTTTTTTCAGGGTTCTTCCTCTGTCTTTAGTGTTTACCTTCATCCAACTCTCATCTGTGACTACAAAAAGCTATAATAGAATGCATGGTGGTCACAAAAACCTAAATCAGTTTGAGGATAACTCAGTAACCTCAAACCAGTTGAGTTAGAGAGATAGATTTCTATCCCAAACCTGTGAATACTTCCCTCAATGGAATGGCAGAAGAGAATGATTTGTTCCAATGGCCATGAAAGCAACTGAAGCAGGTACTGTTGGACACTTCCAGCTTTGTCAGACATTGAAGATAACAAGATTCAACACTGCCTCCCAGGCCATCCCCAGTCATCCTGACTTTTGTCTTGCCACTAGATTTTTTTTTAAACCTTTATCTTCTGTCCTAGTTTCAATTCTATGACATAAGAGAAACAAGAGCTAGGCAATCAGGGTTAAGTGAGTTGCCTAAAGTCCCACAGCTAGGAAGGGTCTGAGACCACATTTGAATCCAGGTCTTCCCAAGTCCAGACCTGGGGCTCTATCCTCTGTGCCACTTAACTGCCCTTTTGCCACTAGATTTTGATGACTTTGGAAGAGTGAAGCTGACTACTCTGTGCAACTTTGCCTCTCTTAAATCCAATTCATGCACAAGTCATTACCCCATAATGCGGCTGGTCTTCAAAATAAAGGATAAGCATCATAGGCTCAGCAGTATGCTATACTGAAACAGTAGTCTTCCTTCTACTAATTGCTTGAATAGCATTGAACAAGTTGTATAGCCCTTTAAAATCAGTTTCCTCATTTGAAAAATGATGACTAATAATATTTATATTACGGGGCTGTGAGCCAATTCAGCAAACATGAGCTATCCTCCTACTGGACAGTAGGACAGTTGTAAGAATGCTGGGCTGTTCTGTTCCAGCTCACTCCACCATCTTGAAGAAAGTTCAATCTACATTTTTTTTCTTTTTTAGAGTGTTTTTTTTAAGAGTTCTTACTAGTAAGTGGTTGTTTTTTGTTGTTGTTGTTTGTTTTTTAAGAACCTTAATGAGTTAGCTTTGAGGGGGGGTTGGCCAAGGTCCAATGAAAGGAACTATAGATACTTCAGTCCTAGAGAAGAGAAGTTTGAGGAAGGGGAAATGATAATTGTCTTCATGTATTTGAGGACTGTTACAAGAAAGAGGAGTGATAAAGATATTAAAGGCTCTAATTCTTAATTAAGCAGTTTTTACTTTGAAAAGACAGCAAAGTGACTTCAAGAAATTGGAATGTTATTTTAAACTTGAAATATGACCTTTTTTTTTAAACTGTTATGTAATGTCTTGATTATCTGCAAGGATATGAACCAGAAGTTAAGGATGAAGCATCTTCTTTGAAGTCCCCTGAGTTTGTTAGTTTTTTCTCCTCAAGCTGTTAATGGTAGTAATTAATAGCCTTTGTTCTCTTTGGAATGTACAAAAACATCTCAGAATCTCACTGGGGTAGGAAGCCTTGTGTCTAAATTCTGGCTTCAGTCTTTCCAATTGCAAACTAAAGTTATTATTTTGTCCTTGAGCTAATTCACTTTGTTGGGATTATTTGTATTTTTAGAGTTCTCTTTGGTTCCAGAGGCAAAACTAGAAGTAGCTGGAAGTTGCAAAATATAGATTGAACTATGTAGTAAGAACTCTTAAGACAGAAGGGCAAGGGCTAAGCAAACAGGTTTGTGATTTGCCTAGGGTCACACAGTGAGGAAGTGTCTAAAGTCAGACTTAAACTCAGGTCCTCCTGACTCCTGGCCTGGTGCTCTATACACTGTGCCTAGTTGCCCCTAAAATCTTTCTTAAAATGTGGTGGCCAGAGCTGAATACGGGTAAGCCAAGTATGAAGAAATGGGTAAACTACAATATCATCTCCCTTGTTCTAAGCATTTATGACCTTTTAAAAGTAGGCTAAAATAAATATCCACTTTTTTGGATGCCTTATCACTTTGGTGACTCATATTACACTTGTATCTAACACCTACAATCTCAGCTCTGGCACTTCTTTGCTGTATGGATTTCAGGAAATTACTTGATCTCTCTGGGCCTTTTTTCTCATCTATAAAACGAAAGTGTTGGACTGGAGGACCTCTAAAATCCCTTATAGCTTTAAATCCGAGGATTCATTTTATTGGTATCATGACATTAAAAGTTTCTAATGATTTTCAGCCTCATTCAAAAGTAACCTGAAGTCAATCACTCTAGAGGTTGTGATTTTGAACCACAATTTAAAATTATGGTAATTATCCATTTCAATAAACATTTGCTGCATTTAGTATGCAACAAGGCATACACCTGAAAGTGTCATTTCTAATAATCACATCTCAGGCACATTTGCTTTATTAGCTTCCACATTGCTAGTGATCTCCTAATCACCCAGCCTCAAAGGAACCAAACTTCACAAAATTAAATGCTTAGTGATGTTTTCATCTATAATATCATACATTTAAATTAGTTGCTTAGAAGCCTAAATAAATTAGGTAGAGCCCCAAATCTCTTGAATTGTAGTAGAATAATTTTACTGTAAATTGAAAATGTGACCGCTATGTGGTCCTACTTTAAATTCCTCATGTTCACTGTGAATAGATGTATTATACTAATGTATTAAGTGAGATTTAGGAATATTTGACAGACTGACAGAATAATTTGATGGGTAGAAAGATTGAAAATCCTTTTGTGGATAAACTGAGCTTCAAATATTCTCAGGAATGCTACGAGGTATTTTAAAAATTAACATTATAAAAAGTGTGACTTCTTTTATGTAAAGGGCATGATAATTAAGAGACTTCTAGACACATTCATAGTCTTATTTTATTCAAGGAAATGAATATGCCTGCCAGTTGCTGAGTTGATAGTCTAGTGTTAAAAATAATGTATGTGCCATCACAAACTAGAGCAACATTTTAGCTATACTATAGTTTCAACAAGTTTTTAATTCATTGGCGTGGGACTCTGGTAACAACCATTCATAATATAATTTTAATGGGAAAATGAATTTTCTGGTGCTCAATAAAAAGGAAACTAGGAGACTACTTTTTACACTGTTGTAGAAGCTTGTCCTTTACTGGTTAGTCATTCATCTCATCATATAACCTACAGAAATGTTATAAGTAGAATTGTGCTTACACTTATAAATTTATCAATTAAAACTACCCAGTTGTTTTTACCAAACTATTATAAACGATTTGTAGACTAACTTTCTTTCTAAAGAAAAAGTATTTTATAGCATTCAAGAACTAAAAATGTGCTGCAGGCTGACACTAAAACATTCCTAAAGGAGTTTATTTACCACTTTCATTCTCCAGAAACAGACACATATAAACAAAGTCTAAAGAACAGATATCTCTGAATCTATAAAAATGTATTACAAAAATATATTTTTTCAGATTAAAATATGTAAAAAAATTTTTGGTCACTGAAAATCAGTTACATGTCAACACTAGTAAAGTGCAAAAAAGACCCAGTAACAAAACAAACCAAGTAGCACTGAAATATGATTATGAAAAGAAAAGGGATCCATTGGGGGCAGCTGGGTAGCTCAGTGGTTTGAGAGTCAGGCCTAGAGACGTGAGGTCCTAGGTTCAAATATGACCTCAGACACTTCCCAGCTGTGTGACCCTGTTGCCCACCCTTACCACTCTTCTCCCTACACAGAAGTTAAGGATTTAAAAAAAAAAAGAAAAGGCATCCATTAAGCACTTACAAGGGACAAAGTATTATGCTAAGCTCTGAGATACAGAAAGAAAAGTACAACAGTCCTTGCTCTCAAGGAGCTCACATTCTAACAGGAAAATAGCACACATAGAAGGTTTTAGTTGTTCAGCTTCAAGTCAAATGGAAAAATCCTGGATCAACAATCTAAATTTGTTTTATTCAACATCTATTCCCTGCAAACTTCCACTCAACTTTATTTAAATGAAAAAATATTTTACCTAATCCAATAATGTTTAATTTAGCAGTTTATTTAGTTGTTATTACAAGTTAGTCTGATGATTGCTAACTCCATTTTATAAAAGAGAATGCTTGGAAGTTAAAATTTTATTTAACCAAAGACACAATGGAATGGCATAATAAACTCACTAGGCTTATTAAATGGATTCTGTTGGACTAAACTCCCATTGGCATTAATCTTGCAGCAAACGATTTCTACTTATTATATTAAGTATTTCTTTGGCAACTGAGAACATTCATTCATCCTTTACAATAATGTGCCCCAAAAGACTAAGTGAAAGGTTATTCTATTAAAGCTTAACTCTCCTTTGACTAGTATTCTTCAAAAGAGTTGCATCCACAAGAAGAAACAATCTCTCCAGTTTTCTCCCTCCATTCTACTTCAGATTTTGGCTTAAACTAAGTTTTGAGACCTAAATTGAATGTCTTTGGGGGTGATAAAAATGCTCAAAGCTTAAGTTAAAACATTTTAAAAAGTATTTTAGTGGCCCATTTAGTGGGCATAAATCACAGAAACACCACATCATTAATATTACCCATTACTGAAATTTGATTTTCTTGGCTAACTTTCCCAACTGATAATGAGAAATAATCTGAATCAGTATGTAACCGTTAATAAAAAGGAAGAGCAATCCAGCTAACCAAATGAGCAAAAAGGTGTTTTTTCCTTGGAATTCAAGGAAATAAGCAGGAGTCAGCCATAAGGCCTGTCCCATAAACCACAGCCCAAGAAGGAGTATAGCTTTCTTCAGGGACATCCTTATTTGTGGCATCACAAGAGGCAGTAAGCAGAGGTACCATAAAAAATACTGGGAAGTGCAAACCTTATTAAAACTTACAAAAATGGCAGTGTGAAGGAAACAACAAAAGGCAAGGTCCCTATAATAAGCAAAAGACACAACTACAAGCAACAACAACTGTGGCAAAAATGCTGCCAGTCCCAGTGAAAAACTCCATTTGCTCTCTGCTGTCAAATAGAGCATGTAGAAGTATGGGGAAAAATTGTGTCGTATGTCTCGCCTGGTAAGGTGATAAAGATAAGTGTGCTCCAAAAATTCCCAACCGTATCTGTAGTAAAACCCTAAACCGAGGGTAAAAAATGTGAGTCCAGCAACCACTCCAAAGAGCAGCACATCCCGATTCCACAGCCTCCCGGCCAGTCCCCAAATACGAGCCAGGAGGCATTTCTTGGAGCGGTCCTTCTCCGCCTCACCGGGCTCAGTCTGCAAATAGAGGGCTATGGGAAGGATGTAAGTCACCGGGTACACTTTCATGTGCACCGCCAGGCCGTAGACCAAGGCAGCCCTTACCACATTCCTCCTCTCTAGAAAGTACAACGCTGTCAGCACCAGAGCGGCGATGACTGACTCTGCGTTGCCCCGGCTGGACACCACTAGGGGCAGCGGGTTGAGCAGCCACCAGGCCGAGTAGCCGCACGCCCGTGAGGGGCTCAAACCGGTGAGGAGCAGGAGACGGAACATAAGGAAGCCGGCGAGCAAGTCGCAGCTGATGAAGAGAAATTTGCCGAAGAGCTCGGAGAGGGAGATGTTGGGCGTGAGGAGCCAGGCTAGCAGAGGAGTGTATCGGTACGTGGCTCTCCGGTAGGGGGAGCGGCCCTCCGTCACCAAGCGCGCCCCGTCCGTGAACACCCGGTAGTCGATATCCGTAAACTTCACCACTAGGGTACGGTCCTGGTAGAGACCGTAGAAGATTAGGGCCACGCGGGCCGCCAGGGCTACGCCGAAAACGGCGGCGGGCCCTCCCCAGAACCTAGCTAAGGGCCTCACTTTCATCCTGGCCGCCTCCTGTGCAACCTCGCCTGGCCGTTTGAGCGGATGTAGCTCTGGCTCCGGCCCACGACAGGCCAAAACATAGCTCCACGACTGGGTCAGCACAGCGGAGAGCCATCTACGGCCGCTTCCGGGGACCTAATTCCGCCTCTAGAACCCACTTCCGGCGCTGGTCAAGCACTTTTGATTGGTTTACATGCCTCTCGAGCCCCGTCAGTCCTAGGGAAAGGGCAGGACTTCCTGTCCCGTGAGTGAGTCGAGTTCGTTTTCGAAGAACCCGAGTAAGAAGCCCTCTCCCCGCCCCGTAGAGGCAAAAGAGGGCGTGGCCTAAGCGTGGGCGTGGTATGGGCAGGTTGAGGTTTGAATTCCTTGTGCTGGTTGGTTTCTGTTAATACCCGCCCACCAGTGAGACTGCAGAGCTTCTGACTTTGAAAATTAATGGAAAGCGGTATAGGAGAAAGGCTGATGTATTGTTTTGTTTTGTTTAAAAAAGGGACTTGAGAGTCTCGGCTCGGTGTGCTTGGGGCCAGTGATCTTGACTTCCAGACTGAATTATAAGGAGGGTGATTAACGAACATCAAAACAGGAGCTGTGACCCACTCCCCACTCCCCCACCCCACCCCCACCCCCGAAATCCAGCGTAGCTTCATCTGGAACAGAACTTGCGGTACTAACCTTTCCTCATTCAATATAGAGAGTAACAGCTAAACATTTAAGTGGCATCTTGAGATTTCAGAGCGTTTTACAACTATTACGCTATTTAATCCGCACCATGTCAAGGTCAATTGTGTCCGACTCTCCATGATTTTTCTTGGAAAAGATACTAGAGTGGTTTGCCATTAGGAAATGGGGACTATTTGCTAATTTGACAGACCAGGAAATTGAGGCAGACAGGATTAAGTGACTTTCCCAGAGTCCCACAGCTAATAAATGTGGGAGACCAGATTTGAACTCAAGCAGATGAGCCTTCCTGACTTCAAGCCTGGCATCACCTAGCTACCCTAAAAGTGTGTATGCATGCTTCCCTTCCTCAACCCCTTCATACCTCCCCACTCTCAGCCTGTGAGTCTAGTTGTTAAAATTTACCAACATATCTCTATATTGCTCTCAAAACACGTCTAGGACTCAGCAAATGTGCGGCTGAGGTTCAGGCAATAAAACCAAGTGACTTTAAGCTAATAATTAGAATTTATAAAAGTGCTTTAAAGGTTTGCAAAGTTCTTAAAATCCCTTGTCTCATTTGAACCTCACAGCACATGACATTATATCCCCTACTTCCATGTTTGTTTGTTTTTACAGGCAGGAATCTATAACTCCCTCTAAGGTTCAGCTCAAGTGCCATCTTCTACAAGAACCCTTTCGTGATTTTCCTGGATATCATATCTTCACTTCCCCCCTTAAAATTACTTTGTATTTATTTTCATAGCATTTCTTCTGGGAAACTCATTTAATCTGCACTCAGTTTGGGTTTGGATTTCCCCAAAACAGCTGCCACTTCAGATTCTAGGGTTATCCTGTGAGTACTCATTTCTAAGCCACCACTTGGGTTTGGTATGCTTTCCCATTAACAATCTGCCAGTATACACAATCAGTTCTTAGCAAAGGCATTTATTTACTAAAACTGAATAGTAACGAACAGTACTACAAAGCATTCCCCCCATAACCCAGGAACATATTCTCCCACAAATACACACAGTGTATGTGGGAGGAGTGGGAAAAAAATAGTACACTGGTAGTGTTCCAAATACATATTGAACACATGGCCAGAGAGATTCACACCCCCAGAACTGCAGGACCTGGAAGTTTTTTCTCTCCTGTGAAGACCTCACAGAGGACCCCCGGATGCAACATATCTGCTAGATGAGGAATTTAGTTGTGTTTTCAAGAATTACTTTTCTTCACCTATCAACTTTCAAATTTCTTGAGTTCATAGATTGTTCTCTTCTCTGTTGCCTGGGGTCCAGTTTCTCAATCCTGCTACCTACCTCCAAGGCCTGCCTCTCAATATCTGCTCCTGTGGGGAGTATGCTGCTCTGCTCCCTTAACTATGCACTGAATTCTCCTGACCTAGTTCTTCTATTGCATTATGGGGTGTCTCTTTTTGGAAAAGTAGCTCTGGAGTTATATTCCATCACCAATAGAATGGTTCTATGTGGAAAGAGAAGCCTCCTCCAGAAGTATCTAGTCTGCACTTACCCAAACTGTTCATCTTTCTCCAGGGTTTATCTATTTAAAGCCCCTAGGCAAGTGGCTCATTTTCAGTCCTGAAAATCATATTGTCTCTTCTGATTCACTCAGAAAAGGATGCTCACATTTTCAAAGGTTTGCTAGATATGAACTCATTAAATCCTTTTTACTTCTGTTACCTACTCATTTCTTTCTCAGACTGCATTGGTTAAGGGAGTGGAAAGGAAGAACCATGCTTATTCTCCTTACATTTTGGATATATTTTGTATTTCTTTGTTCTTGTACATAACTGGGTTTTTTGTTTGTTTTTCCAGTTTAATTTAAACTCCATGAAGACAGAGATTGTTTCATTTTTTTTTTTTTTTTACTTTATAGGTCCAGCACCCAGAATGTTGGCTGACACATAACAGGTACTTAACAAGATCTGAACCTGTCACCTTCTCCTATCCTCAATAAACTCCAGTGGTTTCCTACTACCTCCAGAATAAAACACAATGCTCTATTTGGCAATCAAAGCCCTTCATTACCTAACTCCACTCTGCCTTTCCATTCTTCTTAAACCTTACTTCTCTACTCAGTGCCACTGGCCTCCTGAGTGTTGCACAAACAAAACACTCCATCTTTCCATACCTTTTTTTTTTTCTGGCTGTCCCCCATACCTAGAACGCTCTCCCTCCTCTCCTCTGACCACTGACTTCCCTGCTTTCCTTTAGTTCTAACTAAAATCCCACCTTGTACAGCTTTTAATCCCTTTCAATCCAGTGCCTTCCCTCTCTTAATTATTTCCTACTTATCCTGTATATAGCTTGCTTTCTATCTATTTGTATGCCTCCTCTATTAGATTGTAAGCTCCGTAAGGGCAGGAACTATCTTCTGCCTCCTTTTGTATCCCCAGGGCCTGGCACATAGTAGAGAAATGTTTGTTGATTAATTGACTGTATAAATACATATTTATAATTTATACAATTATAAATAAATATAATAATGTATAAAATTATATAAGCTATTCATCCTCTGTTTCTTTCAGGTTCACTTTTACAAGTTCTCGATTTTTCACATTTTACAACCTTTGAGCCACAGTAGGAAATGACCCAAGGCTCCAAAGCTCTTTCCTTCTTTTATCCAAATAACGCCACCTGTCTAGACATGACCTGCTTTGACGAATGGAGTCAGATGATCCTTTCTTCTTGGTTTTATCTATGAATCTTATTCTTTCAACTTTTGGAAAAGGCCACATTCCACCAAATGTTCATCTCTCACCCTCCCTATCATTCTGATGTGGAGAAATGATATAGACTAGACCATCTCTTAGTGCTCAGGCTTTCCTCTTTTCAGATCATATAGGTAGGAAAGGTACATAATAATAATAATAATAATAATGATAATAGTAGTAGTAGTTAGCATTTTACAAAGGTTTATATAGTTTTACAAGTTACATGATTTCTCATTTGATCCTCACAATACCTACCTGGGAGGTAAGTGCTACAATTATCTCCATTTTTACAGATAGGAAAACTGAGGCACAGGAGGTTAAATGATTTGCTCAGGGTCACATGCTCAGTAAGTATCTGAGGCAGGATCCAAATGCAGATCTTTCTATCTCCAATTTTAGCACTCTGTATACTGTGCCACCTAATCACCTCATATAGGATACCCCTAGTTGACTTATCTGAGTATCACTCACCCCTGTCAGCAACTTATTACCAAACTTTTTGATTCTTTTCTCAAATTGTTTCTTAAATCCATCTCTCCTTTTTGTAGACAATCTAACCCAAGGCCTTGGACTTTAGCCCTTGCTGAACCCATTCAGTTAACAGGATGCCAGGACTCTGCTGTTAGCTCTAGCACTCTTGTCTTTTAACTACTATCTGAGACTTCTCTGATCAATGAATCCAAATGGCTTTTTCTGTGTGCCCATCTTTAGCCAGGCTTCAGTGAGATAAATATCTGTCCTGTTTCTCCTAATATATTTTGGTGCTCATTTCTAGCACCCACTTCCCATTTTCCCTTCTACCCTCTTCTCCACGTACTCTAGAACAGAGGTGTCCAACACACTGCCCAGGGGGTCATATGAGGCCCACAACATTCTGGAGTATGGAACCAGATGAAACCTGTTATCTTTTTCTTATGTCATAGAGCTGACCTTAGATTCTAGGAAGCTATACCAGTAGAACATAAAGTCTGGCAAACAAGACTTTGAACGTGGCCCAGTGGTAGACTATATACCTATTTTCAAAACCAGCCTGGTTAACTTTGAGCTCATCACCAGGTTGACAGATTTTATGCCTAAGAATTCTTAAAAATAGCCAGCAAGTTAAGGAGGGTGGGGTTCTGTACCACTAGAGGGAAAACCCTTATCTAGGAAATCACAGGTTCTTGAAACATCAAAGAATGAATGAATATATATACACACACATGCTCCAAAATATTATGCCAGGGTGAGTTAGTGTAGAATGTAAATAAAAAGAGAAATCTACCTAGTCTCAGGCTTAGATACCCCTCTTAAGCTAGTATGTTGAACCAGGGTTCTCTAGGCTTAGACAAAAACCAGGTTAGGCTCCCACAAGCCATGACAATGTTATATGCTCTAAACCCCATATTTGCATGGACATCATCTCTCTCCACCTGAAATGTCTAATCCTTTGAATGCCTAGATAAAAATGGCTTAGCAAGAATTGGAAAACCAGTGTCCTAACTTCTAAGCCAATCATTTTTCTACTATACCACTACTTTGTTGTTTCATTTTTTTTTAATTTTTAAATTAAATTATATATTTTTTTCAGATCCACATTCTAATCCACTCCTACCCCAACCTCAGTTGGGGAAGAAAGAAATCCAATACCCCTATTCTGTTATAAACATGCATAGTCAAGCAAAATAGATTCTTGCATTGTCTATATTTCAATCTGGCACTCGGAGGTGAATAGTAGGTTTCATTATGAGTCCTCTGGAACTGTGATTAGTCATTGTTATGTCACTAATTGTATATTACTTATGGTGTGGCCCATTCACATAGAATTCATCACAAAACACTTTGTGTTTTCTGCTATTAGAGTATAATATATTGAGGGCAGAAGCTACATCTAAATCATCTTGATTTCCCATCTTCCCTTCAACTCCCCTCCACCTCCAAAGCACCCAGTAAAATGTCTTGTGCCCAGTAGACTTCAATATATATTTATTTAATGAATTTCTCTCAGAGACTCAAGATCACTGGGAGAAGCCTGTCACACTAAGACTTTGACCAGAGCAAGGAAGGAGCAAGTTTTGTGACCACTCATAGAAATCTCATTGTAGGGGACATATAGTGGTTTGCTGGTAGACTCTGGTTTCTTGGTTAAAGATACTTGGGCCTACAGAATAAAATTCAAACTCCTTAAGGACCACTAGGTTTTTCTATCTGACTTGAAGTTGAAACCTTCTATATATATTGTCTTCCTTTTTTACAATGTGAGTTATTTGAGATCAAAGATTGTAACACTTTTCTATTTCTGACCCCAGTACTTAGCATACTGCTTTGCACATAGTATTTCATAATTTTTTTATTCATTCATTCATTTATTCATTCATTAACCAGGCATTCTATATCTCCATAATCTGACCTCAAGTATTTCTTTTTTTTTTAAACCCTTATCTTCAGTCTTAGAATCAATATTAAGTATAGGTTCCAAGTAAAAAGATCTGCAATTGGAGTTAAGTGACTTGCCCAGGGTTCACACAGCTAGACAGTACCCAAGATCATATTTGAACTCACCACTTCTTGTCTCCAGGGCTGGTTCCCTATCCACAACCACCTAGCTGTCCCATCTGACATATTCTCTAGGCTTATGTTCCATTTTTCCCAGCCCCCCAAAAGAAAAAAACAAAACCTTTCTGCTCTAGCCAAACTAGTCTTTTTAGTGACTCCTAAATATACCTTGTACATTTTTATCCCTCAGGCTTTGCTCACATTGTTTTAACACCCAGAATGTGCTCCCTATTCCCTTCTGCTTATCTAAATTCTATCCCATTTTTCAAAGCCATTCTCAAGTATCACCTGTTTCATGAAGCCTTTTCCAAAGATACTCCTGCCTTGGAACCTCTCAAGCATTATTATCTATACATGGAAAAAACAGAGACTTGGAGTCAAAAGACTTGAGACCAAGTCCCAGCTCTAATACTGCCTAGCTATATGATCCCAGGAAACTCACTTAACCATTCTGAGTCTGGGTTTTTCCATCTGTAAAATAGAGACAATAATACTTTCACACTGTACCTCATAGGGTTGTTGTGAGCAAAGTGCTTTGCAAACCTTAAAGCATAACAGAAATGGAAGTAATTATTAATTTGGCACTTGATTTTAAACTATTTACTATTCTATTTATTATTTTACCTATCTTTCTTCCTTCTTCTCTACCCCTTCCTCCCCACCCCTACTGTTCCTTGAGGGCAGAGACCGAGTATTATATATATATATATATATATATATATATATATATTATACACACACATATGTATATATATCATTATAACTCTAGGACTTTACACAAATGTAATAGGTCCTCAATAAATGCTTATTGTAATTGTTAATTTATAAGACTACACGTCCTACTCCCTTCCTTATGTGTTGTCTGAAACAGGGGCTTTTGCATCTATTTCCTTTCTAGGTAAAAAGAAACCTTGCTTGGCTGGATGAGAACATACATGTTTATCTCGGAACTTCAATAATGAAAGGCAGAAGAGAGATCATTTTCTCTGAGATCTGAAGCAGCTCCCCAACTTAAGCCAGGGAAATAGGACCACAGACCTTTGATGTCCTTTCCAGCTCTGTGATTCTGAGAAGATTCATCCACAAATACAGGCAACAAACTGACTGACTGATTTAGAAGAGAGGGAAAAAGTGGTTTTGTGCTAATTGGCGCAAAGAAAGTGTCTAGTATCGAAAGGGAGCATGATGTCAGATAGGATTTCAAAGTGGGTAGGAAATATTTCTTTCATCCTTTCTGTGAAAGCCAGTGTCCTTCCCATTTCCCCACCCAAGTCCTAGGGGGTATCTTGAGAGGTTGTCAAAAGGGTCAGAAGTAGGAGGGGTAGGTAGAAAGATGAGTGGCCTTAGCCAAAGGCTTTTCAGAGATGAAGGGAGGGGATCAGACCAAGAAACCAGAAAACCACTAGTATTTTTTCACCTGGTCAAACTCAAGCCATCCCCAGGCCTCTCTATCTGCCCCCTCCCCTCCATACCTCCATTAAGGAATTTTGATTATTCCTAAGAGGCTTGTTTTCAAGTCCAAGAACAGCCTGGATGCAAATCATGTTGATGATTCAGAAATATTTTATTTAGTAGTTTATTCTGTACAGAAAAAAAAATACTCAAGCATCTTTTTCCTGGATAAATCTGACCTGGTTTAGTTTTTAGCGCAATGAATGGAAATACCTTTTCCTAGATACTTCTGGTTCAGTAGAATGGGCCATCACTGGACCCGAGGCCCAAGCTAGCTTTACAATGAAGGCAGCTGTGTGTTACTTTAAAAATCAGACTAAATAAGTCAAATGAGGGAGAAGGACTAGGGTAGCAGCCTGGGGAGGGGAGTAGCATTCCTGCAACACAGGGTGGGAAGTTGTAAGTAATCTCTTCCTTTCCTTCAGGCCACATATGAAATCTTCTGGTGGTCTCATTAGATTTTGGAGACACTGAAGGACTATTCATAGTGTGAAAAATACAGCAGGCTATTCCCCAAAGCAATCCTATCCTTTTCTCCTTCTATACAGAAACAACCCATTATCATTCATGGTGGGATTGGGGTCTACCGTCCTCGGAGGCTATGTATGTCCTTTGAAGTCCTTCTTTCAATCAGCATTTAGACAGATACCTAAGTATCTATCTTAGGGGTACTATCGGAAATAGTAGCCCACCAGCCCTGTACTGGAGAGTTGAGATGAGGGAGCAAGAAGGTGAAATCCTCCTATTCCAGTTACCTCTCCCTCCAGCTTACGTGATTGGGAGGTCAAGATGGAAGCTCAGTGTTAAGATTCTCAATATGATAGTCATTACCCCTAAGGGCTCAGGCTACAGCTGCCATCACCCCTGTGACTAGAAAGGGAGTGAAGGTTACAGAGAGTATGCAGAGGGACGAATTGGATTGGACTGTACTCTGTTATAAAATAATAATAATAAGGATTTATGGGCCAGGTGCCAACTGCTGGGATTCTGAAACAGAGCTAAGAAATTTTCCATTAGACACTGCCTCTACACTAAGATTAAGAATCCAAAAAACCTTCTCCTCCCAAAGGGCCCTTTTTCTTACTTTCTCTCTTTCTTCCCCTGCCCACTGGGTTGTGGGGAATGGTTAAATGGCTGAATAGCACAAGCTCACAAAGATGTCTCATTATTTCCAATGAGATCAGCCCATTCTATCCTTTTTCAGTCTCCAAGGACCTCAGAGCTAATCTCCCAACTCTAGACTGGGACCAGAACCAGTGCCCATCGTGAGATAGGGAGACAGGGAGTCCCACCCATTCCTCTCCCCACCCCACCCTTCATTAGGGTAAGGTGTCCTATCCTTCACTGTGCTCTCTGTGCACTTTTCTGTACACTTATTTACACATTCATATATGTATATATATTATTATATATTATTTTTTCTCTCTCTCTCTTCCATAAGTAAACCTTCTGTACATGTCTTGTGACCTCTTCCCCCAAACCCTGCCTATACCTTTTCCCCTTATTCAAGGTGTCTAAAGCTGTATGGCGGTGAGAGGGAAGGCATAAGGTTTTGTGGGTTTTGTTCTCCCAATACCACCATCTTCTTCTGTCTTCTCACCCCATCCACTCCAAGGACTCCAACCCTCCCAGGGTTTACCAGACCATCTTCTGAAGCATTCCCTCTCAGCACCCATGACTGCTCTCTCTCCCTTTTCCCCCAACATTCCCCAATTTGGGAGAGAGACTATCCTTTTCCTGGAGGAACTGTCCATATCTGGAGGCACATCTCACAGTTTAGAAGAGAAATATATCTCATCTGGGAAGAGAAAATGCTCTCTTTTAAAGGCATTCAGGGTTGAGTAGGAAAGTGGGGGATCCCTGGCATGTGGGTGAGGGGATAGAGTGCCAGACCAAAAGAGAACATGGCAAATAAAGTGCAACTTACAGGGAGACCTGGAATTGGGGACAGGTCACAGGCAGGGAAAGGGCCACAGAAGAAAGCCAGTGAATTGGGTTCCAGGTAATTTCTCCTCCCAGTTTGCTTATTGTCCAAGGAGCTGGGAAGTCTGAGGAATTAAGACTTAGGGAGGTGGGAGTACATGTTGGGAGGAGGAATGATTCATGTAGGGGGGTGGCAGCTATGTGTAGAAGAAACCAGATGGATGGGGACTGATTAGGAATAATATATAGGTATGGACATTATATGCCAGTGTGTATGTGTCCCTTTCTGTACACATACACAGAAGAAATTAAGGAAGTCTGACTTTAAGAAGGGAAAATCCAGCAGATGGCTCTCCCTTCTGGGCTCTGTGGGAGGCTTTCAAGTATCTGCAACCTTCATCTTTGTCTAAATTCCACCTAGAGCAGGGCCTCTAGTTGGGTTTCTCATGGGCAGAGATTGATGGAGAGGTGGTATTCATCTCCACTTAGCAGTTAGGGTTCGCCAAGTCCAAAAAGTTCTTCATGTGTACAGCTTATGCAGATGTGGTCAGTTTGTGATTCTGGAGCCAACCTGGAGATAGTGTGAGCCTGTCCCACAAGGCTACAGAATGAGCACGCACATACAGAGATATCTGGACACAAACACATTTTCCATAAGCCTATAGGTTGGAATGTGATTAGCTGGGTACAGGTTTATATAAACCACCCTAAATAGTTGCTTCTGCTGAAGTTCTCTCTCTCTCTCTCTCTCTCTCTCTCTCTCTCTCTCTCTCTCTCTCT
>NC_058133.1:162011490-162026186 GCF_016433145.1 Gracilinanus agilis | reverse complement strand
CCACCCCCTGCCATTCAGTTAGTACATTTTCAAATTAGTTTTTGTCTCCATTTTACAAGAGGAAACAGACTCAGAGAGGTGAAGTAACTTTACTATTGGCACACAGCTATCCAAGTCAATGCAACATGTCTTGGGTATTTTTCTACAAAGACAAAAATTAGTCCCCACCTTCCAGGAATTAATCTACTAAAGGGATATATAAGTTTTGGAACCAGGATTTGCCCCTAATTTTCCTGACTCTTTTTCATTAAACTATGAGACCTCTTAAAAGTGACTGGACAGGATTAAGGAAGCAATCTGGACCTTTGAACTGATTCCACATACTTCCACACCCTTAGCTAGTTCATGGGTGAATCAAACACAGGATAAGCTTGGTGCTCTAACCAGCTAAGTGAACCATGCAGAGCATGCATTCCTCACAATTTTATTATTTTTGAGCAATAGATTTGTCTTCGTAATCCTATTTTTTCAAGCTGCTCTTAAAATGAGGTTGTCTCAAAAATTTTTTAAAAATAAAACAAGGTTGCCTCCCTTTCCTACCCTGACTGACAACCTGGGGAGGTTTTGATGGAAGCTTGCTGGGAGGCCAGTGGAAGCCAGGTTGGTAGGAAGACTTTGCCCAGGGATAATTCCCTGGATGACTGACAAGATGGTAATTGGAGGCGATAGCCTTCTTTTTTGTTTCCTCTGCTCACTGTTCACATGCTTTCTTCTTTTGGTTTTTCAGACTGTCTTCTTTCTTCTCTCTCCTTTGTTTCTCTTCCATCCTGTCATCTCCTTGGATATGTTTTCCTCCCTTTCCTAGTTTCTCATTCCTTTTTGTCTCTCTCCTCCTTTGTCTCAGGGCTTCCCCACCCCTCTTCATGGAGCTCCCTAGTTTCTTGTTTTGGATTTAAGAGTCAGGAATACCCGATTTTAAATTCTATGTCAGTTCAATTTAATAAGCATTTATAAAGTACCTGTTTTGTGAAAGGAATATGCTAATAATACAAATGAGATGGTTCCTGCCCTAAAGTCTCTCTCTCTGACCCTCTTCTTTCTTTTGTCTTTCTCCCCCTCCCTCCCTCTCTTCTCCTCTTTCCTATCTATCTCTCTGTTTATCTGTGTATATGGTGGTTGCGAGGATCACAGGAAGTAATATGTGGAAAACTCTTTGCAAATCTTAATGAACTATATAGATGTCAATAATAATAATAATTTTTTTGTACTTGTGATTTCCTTGGTGGAAGAAGCTAACTCCCTTTAGAAATGGAGATTGGCAGTCATTTAGCACTTAGAGTTTTAGAAAACTGACTGGGCACCAAGGGGCTGAGTGTCCTGTCTGGGGTCACAAAGTCAGTATGTGTCAGAGTCTTTATTTGAACTTGGATCTTACTGATTTTGAGTCCAGCTCTCTATCCACTATCTCTATGATGTCTCTATGGCAACAATAAATCTTCCTATAGGAAAGATATTTCAGAAAACATTGGAAAAATGGCATGGGCGTCCCCATTCCATTTTTGGACAGTTCTAATCATTAAATTTTTCCCTATTTTGAGCTGAGATCTGTCTCTGCAACTTCTACCCTTTCCTCCTACTTATTTCCTCTAGGGCCAATGAGAATAAATCTGTTCCTACTTTTTGCAATAGCCCATCAAACACTCGAAAACAATTAAATCATATCTCCCCGCTCCCACCCTTGTCTTTTCTCCAGGCTAAACACTCCAAGTTCCTTCAGTGGGTCCTAGAAATGATATGCTCTCCAGTCTTCCCACCATACTGGTCACTCTGCATCGAACTCACTAGTTTTTCCTTTCCGAAGTGTGTCTCCATTGCTCCAGGGTTGGACTGACCAGACCAAGGGCTATCTTCTCTGGTGTGATTTCAGCCCATTTCCACTAGTTTTGCCATTCAGGAAAATGGGAAATCATTCCCCAATCTTTTACCAGGCTTTGCTTTTTATGTCTTTAATAGATTACCAATTCCATCTCGAACACCAGTCTAGCCTGAAGGATGTCCAAAGTAGATTAACTAAAATGGAGCAGGATCTTGCAACTATATGTTTAAGAAGGAGGAATGGAGAGGGAGGAGGAGTTAAAAGAGAAGGAGGAAGAGGAGAAAGAGAGACAGAGACACAGAGACACAGAGAGAGAAACAGAAAGACAGAGAGACAGAGACAGACAGACAGACAGATAGACAGAGAAAATGGAGTTGGTATAAAACTCAAAACAAAGAACAAAGCATTGTGGGTTGGATCAACATTTGGGAAAGAATGGAGTTGGATTTGGGATTTATTCTCGAAGCAGCTTTGTTTTTCATCAATTTCTAGCTCTTCCTTAGAAAGACTGAAAAATAAAAATGGAATCATATGAACAACAAAACTTGGAAGAGGGTGGTGGTAGAAGAGGCGGAATAAAGGATATGCATATGTGTGTGTGTGTTCAAGTTCATTTCTGGCTTAGTCATCATTGCCTCTCTCTCCATCCTCTGCCCTTCTTCCTTTTCCCTCCCATCCCTTGGCCTCAGCCTGGCACACAGGCCCAGGGCCCATGGCAGAAGAATAGGCTTTTCTTCCCTTGTGTCAATGTTTGGAAAGTTTTCATTGCCCAGACAAAAAAAGGAGAAAAAGCTTCAAAGTGTTTCCTGGGAGCCAGAGACCTCTGCCTGGCCCCTTCAGTTCCCCCATGTGCTTTCCGGTTAGGGGAAGGAGGGAAAGAGAGATGGGACCATATTAGAGGCCCTTCTCTAACCATCCAACAACTCTGTCTGATGGGCTGATCTTGGCCGCTCCCTCTTTCCCCACCTCCCTCCTCCCAAGCCCAGTAATTCCCAATCCTTAGGCCATGCCCTTTGTCCTCTGGAAAGAGGGCACAATGTTCCTGCAGAGAGTTGCCCGGAGGTTGGCACTACAGGGCTTCCCTCTCCTGGTTCATAAATGGAGGGCAACAGGAGGGCAGGCTCCCTGGGGCACTCAGCAGATGGATACTGGGTCCATGCATCCCCTCCCCACCCTCCAGGATCACCAGGCCACAGTGGAGACCACACCAAGGAATCTGCCCTATACCAGGGCCAGTAGTACTGGGTATCCTAGCAACAGCTGGGGCTCTCTTTTGTGGGAGACTTGGAACTGGGCATAAAGGGTGATAGAGGACGCAGCTGCAGTTACCCAGGAGGGAGAGCTGGAAATAAAAACTTCTCAACCTTGGGCACCATCACTCATTCTCATTAAAGAACAAGCTGAAGTCAAGTATAACCCAGGGGATGGCATTCCACCTCCCAACTTTCCAATCCATCTCCACTGAGGAGTCAGAGGAAATGAGATTCATCTGAAACAGGAAAGACTGAAGTTAGATGCTGAGGACAACTACATAACAGACAGGATGAAGTACCCAAGAGTAGTAGCTATTTAAATGCTTATTGAATTGAATTGAATTGGATGAAGGGTCCTTGTCCTGGGAAAACCCAGGCTGGGTAAAGTCAAGGCAAGTCAAGATGACCTCTTCTCCCCTTTTCTCTCTCACCCTTACTCTGATATATGACAAATCTTCTCTGAACATTAGCACATCCCTGTGTTTTAGAGGCTCTCCATAGCAAGAACCACATAAACCAGCCTTTAAGAGAAACGGCCTTAGCAAGAGCAGACTTCCAACACAGAGGGCAGAGGCACTTGTAATAATAACTAGCATTTAAATGGTTAAAATTTAACATCAAATGTTAAATCTAAGGTTTAAAAAGTACTTTACAAATATTATCTCATGTTATCTTCACTGTACTTCTAGGGAGGCGTTTCTATTATTATCCCCATTTTACAGATGAGGAAACTAAGGAAGCCAGAGTTAAGTGACTTGTCCAGTTTCTGTCATTTGTCTAATAAATGTCTGCCACCAAATATGAACTCAGCTCTTCCTGGTTCCAGGTCCAGCCCTCTACCTAGCAGCTTTGTCTAATGCATTTGCTTAGAGTTTCAGCTCCTTTGCAGAGTAGAGTAACACTTTGAACTTATAATGCTAGAATTCCTTGCTCTGATGTCCTACCACCAGAGGGCAGGGCTCTCTGGCTGGGGCAGGGGGTGAGGTGGGAGGGTATCTTAAGTCCTATCCCACCTTAAGTCGTCATTTCCCTCAAGTAAGACTCTTCTCCCTCCCTGAACCCCTCCTAAAATAGTTGCTAATGTATTTCCAGATTCTCCCCAAAAGCGCAGGAATACCCCAGTGCATTGTTTCTCTGCTCACTACTCACCAGTCTCCAAACCCAAGAAGGGGCCAGTGGGCTGGGGGGCTGGAGGGCTAGGCTGTAGTATTCTTAGACGAACAAAGATCGATGAGGTCAGGTATCTCCAGTTTACCTTCCCCCTCTTCTTTAGGAGCCTCCTCCCATATAACTCCCTAAGCAAGAGGGGGGTCCTGCAAACTGTCATGGGGGTTATTGCAGGGGGCATATTTTATGGTTCTTAAGATGCCGAGTAGAGCTGAATTTCCCAATTTTTGCCACCATCACCTCCCATCAGGGCATGCCCCCTTCACCTTCCCCAGGCACCTGGCTCCAAGAAGCTGGCAGGCCCTGAATGCTGGTCTGTGGCATGGAGATGGCCAGGCCCCAGGAGATAAGGCCTGAAGGAGTAGAAGCCAAAGCACTATTGAGCTGTCACCAGATCTGCCACCAACATCTTGGGCCATGGCCCTATGGAGGAGCCAAGAAACCGGAGAGGGGCCTGAGCCTGTTGGACCGGCTCCTCAGGGGCTCCTGGCCCCCTGGGCCCAGAATGAGGCCATACTGTCCTCCAGCAGGGAGAAAAGAAGGGCAGGGGCACTGGTCTGTGACTCATCCCCATTTTCCCCATTCTATGCCTCAGTTTCCTTGCCTGCAGGGGAACTATCCTCCAGGATATGATGAAATAGTAAGTGGAAAATGTTTGAAAATCCTTGATTGAGAGTCTTAGAGGAGGAATAGAAGATTGAAGAAGAATCTTAAGGAATGGAGCAAAGGGAGCAGACAGAATCACATCTCAGTAGAAGTATACCTAGGAGAGTTCCTTTATTTTATTAGCTTGTTGTTGCTGTTTTTTAGAACTGGCTGAGACCTCTAGAGGTTCTTTCATTCATTCTCCTGCCTTGCTTCTTCTTCTTCTTCTTTTTAACCCTTACCTTCCATCTTAGAATCAATACTATGTATTGGTTCCAAGGTAGAAGAGCAGTAAGGGCTGGGCAATGGGGGTTAGGTGACTTGCTCAGGGGCACACAGCTAGAAGGTGGTTGAGTTTCAATTTGATCTCAGGACTTCCTGTCTAGGTCTGGCTCTCAATCTACTAAGACCTAGCTGCCCCTTGCCTTGCCTCTTTCAAACAAGAAAATCTTTCCCTTATTAAAAGAGGTCATGAGAGTCATTCCATATAAACTCCTTCATACTCAATTACCTATTCTAGAATCTGACACTTCTCATTATTTAGAAGTTCCTCCTTCTGTCTGACCTCAATCCCTGTTATTGTAGCTACAGCTTAACTTTTCAAGGACTTGGAGATTCTAATTTAGTCTCTCCTCAATCTCTCTTTCTCCTCTAGATTGAATTTAACATTTCCTCCTAGAGCCTATCCTCCTAGCCCTCTCCCTGTCTCTGTATCTGTTCTTAGTGACTCCTCTTCAACACACTTGTGAACTCGCCACAATTGGGGAGACCAGGTTCTTGAGGCATCACAATCCTGCAGGGAAAACTGAAGAACAGAAATCACAAAGCTGGAATCAAGAGTTCCAGTATCAGGACTCCTGGGTTCTTTGGACAGACTTGGGCTTTCTCATGCAACTTGGGGGAATGAGTAACATTTCAGGATCTGGAGGTCAGAGCTAGAGAGTTCAGGACCCAAAAGATGTCCTCCAGAATCAACAGGTATATCCCTAAGCATGCATAATGGCCACCCCTTACTGCCCACTGCCCCATGTTCAAGAGTCCTGGCTATAACTGAGAGACAGAATGGGTCTAGGTTCAAATCCTGCCTCTGCCATTGTGTGACCTCAAACAGTCTCTCAACCTCTAAACCTGGTCTACAAAATGAGCGAGTTGAACTAGATGATTTGTAAAGTTTGTTTCAGTTCTAAAAAGCAGTCTTAGCCTTTTATCAATTGAAAGGGAAACAGAGGCCCAGGAAGAAAGATTGAAAAGGTGAGAGAGGTAGAAAGACCAGTCCATAGCTCCCTGGGATTACAAGTTTCTATATTTGTTCTCTCCAGATGTATACAAGTGGACTTTGAAGGATGGGTAAATTTTCCCTGAGTCAAAAATAGGGGAGAGAAGGGAAAATAAGGCAGCTTGATTGGTGGTGGAAAAGCACAAGATAGTCAGAGAACAGTGATTTGTCTGACTTGGCTGGATTGTTCCTGTCAAAAAACTCCAAAGTGGAATTTCATAACTACTTTTCCTAGACTGGGCCAACCTAATGGAATAACTCAATAAATGGCCATTTTTCAACTCAGTTGCTTCATTTTAAACATAAAAATCACAGAGATGTCCTTGCCCTACCCTCCTCCTCCCCCCCCCCCCCAGGCCTCCACTTCTCCCTTCCTGTTCTTTTCACTGGCCTTTGTCCTTGGGGATGCTCCCAGGCCCTGCAGGGTCCAGTTGTGCTGTCCCAGTCTATAAAACTATCTGATTGGATTCATCTTTTATTCAACCTCTACCACATTTCAGGTAAATGGGGTAGGAGAAAGAGTTAAGAACATGCCCCTGATTGGGGCCAACGCTAGGAAGGATGAAAATAGATGGTGCTGGGGAGATAGAGAACGAGGCAGGCAAGGACAATTATAACTCCACACTGGACTGAGGAAGCAGGGAAGTCCAATATTACTATCCTTCCATCTCAACCTAAATTTGACCTTTTGGGAGATAGAGGTAGATGGCAGGGAGGAGGGGAATAGGGCAAAATGAGCTCATAGTGGGACATATTGAAAAGTTGTCAGAAAAATCAGAAAGTTTCAGGAAATTCTGTAGGCAGCAGGTCTCTGGAGAGCTTATTGCAGTTTCCAGACACAACTGTCCCTTGCTCAGGCTCAGCTTATCTAGGTATTTGCTCTTCGCTAACATTTCCAAGGAAAGAGGGATCATTTCTCATCTTCTCCATGCCTGTGTGTCTTCTGACCATTAGGAAGTTGGAGGTGGGGTTTGAGTCTTAACTTAAATCCCATATACTGCTATCTAAGTGGATTCTTCCAGGTTTTAACCCTTGGCAGAAATGGAGACCAAGAATGACCTCAAAATTCTCCATCTCCCTTTAGCCCAACACACAAATCTGGGCTCATACCTCCCTGATTTCCTCCTAAACTCTTCTCCACTATTCCTTACTTGGAGACACAGATATTGAGAAGTGTCAGAAAGAGGAAGCCCAAATTCAAACACAAAATCCTGGCACAGAGAAGCCAGGGGACTTTTGCCTAGAAAGCTGTGGAAATGAGAGCACCACCACCTTCTTACTCTCTTTGGTGAGTATGAACTGGAGGAAGGATGAGATCTTTTAGAGACGATCCACCTTGAGAGAAGACAGCAGGAAGGGAGAAAGGACCCAAGAATGGGGTCACTGAAAGAGAGGTAAGGAGCATGGGCACTAGGAGAGAAGGAGAGGGCCTGGGGGGCAATGAGAAAGGGCCTGGACCTAGGAGTTTTCCATGCATTCCTCATTTTGCCAACCAGGGAACTTCGGTGGTGTATAAAATATGCAAACAAGCAAACTCCAGTTCAGGTGTTGCTATCGTTGGTTTTTCAGAAGGTATTGCCTCCAGCTGGAATCAGTCTCTAGGACACTCAACTTGTAATGGGAATGCTCCTAGGGTTTTCCTCCTCATTCTTCTGGGGGGCCCACTACCAGAACCTTGAGACCAGAAGGTGCTTCACCCATGAGGGGCTGTGAAGTCCATCCTTGTGTGTACCTATATATGAGCTCCACCATCAGAAGCGACTGAGATTAGATATGAAAAAAGACTTCCTAGCATGAAAGCATCTGGGATACTGGGAAGAGCAAGCCTCAGGGCTGTAGAGTGTCTCCATCTCCATCAGACAGGAGAATGATGAGATGACCTTTCCAGGTCTCCTTCCCTCTCGCATCTTCCTAGGTTGGTGGGGCATGTGAGGCGGAGAAGCGTCCTCAGCCCAAACACAGGGCTGGAGACGGGCACAGATCAGGGGTCCAGTGACTCGTCTGATGCCACACAGTGGAAGGTTGGCTTGCTTTGTTCAGGGGCTCGGGGAGGCCTATGCCCTTCCTCAGGGGGAGAAGGACCCTGAGAGGAGCCGCTGTGCCTTGCTCAGGAGCTGCAGGGAGCGTGCTCTGGTTAAAGTTTAAGCCACCGCTGGAGTAGTGGGACATTCCCAGCCCCAGGGCCACATTCTCGAGGTCACAACAAGTGCAAACTTGTTACAACCTGTGTCAGAGCAGCAGGGGGCGGCAAGGGCACCGAGTGGGGGGAGCTGAGGTGCCCGCGGCAGGGAAAGGGGGTGCTACCATGGATGGGATGGGGGCAGAGGTACCTATTGGAATGGGTGTTGGGGTAGATGTGCAGGTGTGTTTGTGTGTGGCCATCAGTGGAATGTCGGGGTGCCTGGAGCCAGGGTTGTGAGTGTACCTCCATAATGTACATATGTGTATGTGAGCGGGCCCATATGATAAGAATTCACATTTCTATAGTGCTAGAAAACTTACAAAGTACTTTTCTCTCAGCATCCCCAGGAGGTGGGTAGTGCAAGTATTATTATCATTCCCATTTGATATATGGGAAAACTGAGGCTTAGAGCGGTAAAGTAAATTGTCCTGGGTCGAAAAGCTAAGAGGCATCACAACTAGAATTCCTCCCCAGGTTTTCCGACTCCACATTCATTCAGGGGTCTTTGCACTGCACCATGCCGTCTCAGTGAGCGTGTCTGTGTGTGTGTGTCTGCATATATGAGAGTGTTCGTGTATGTGGGGACGTATGTGTGCCAGTGTGCGTGCATGCATATATAAGTGTCTGAGTGTAAGTGGGGAGGAGGAGGCCCGTCTGTCTACATCCTCTATCCGAGGTTTGGGAGAGTAGAGGAATGGCAGTTATGAGACCCCGCTGGGTATTTGTGACCGCAGAGGTGGGCACCTCTGGAAGCGTCTCCTTCCTTCAGCCTCATGGAACCCACATTCCAAACAGGAATGGCCGCCCCCCCAATCCAACTCCCACTGGCAATTCAGTGCCCTGCCTGCATCTGTACCCAATGAAGGCCGGCCTTGCCAACTGCCCATCTTTCATGCCTGACCCAGGGGTGGTAGTGCCCCCTGCCCATTCTCCCCCACCCTCAAGGCCCCTGGCCCAGAGCCTACTCCCCCACTCTCCTCAGCCCCTCCGGACACTGTTGGGGGCGTGGAGAGGCTCTGAAAGCAGGTGACTGTTTGGGGGGGAACTCAGGGACAGAGCCCCCATTGTGCCTGCCTCAGAGCCGCCTCAATGGAGAGCTGGGGCACAAAGCGGCTTTGACAATGGGCCCTGCATTAGTATGCAGGGCTGGCCCCTCCTCTGGCTCCCTGTCCCACAGTCTGGGAGGGTATGTGTGTGTGTATGGTTGCGGGGGAGTTGGGGGGGAGGAGGATGCAGGGCCTTGGACAGGGAGGGGGGGGACTAGTAGAAGCTTAGGGCAAAGATTGGACCCTTGTAAGCTCCCCTAAAGACACTGAATAGGAAAGAGAGAGGAAAAGCAGGATTGAACCCTTTGAGGGAGTCTTGTCATTCATGCTCCAAACCCCAAAATGCCAAGAAAAGATTTTCCAAATAAAAAAGCCACAAAAACCTCATAGGGATGGAGGAAGGATGGGCTAGGAAACAGAGCATCCAGGCAGGTCTCTGGAATGGGGGAAGGGAGGATGGCTAACCCACTCACTCTTTGCCTTAGTTTCCCAGACTGTTTTTAAAGGAGTTGTGGAGGCTGGAGAAACAGAGGCAGAGTTCTTCAGAAGGAGAAAGCTAGAAATGCCAGAATCCCAGAGGGTGGGATGCTGATAGAGGGACCAGGAAGGAGCTGAAGCCACAGAAGTCTCCCTTCTCCTAGTCCCCACCCCAACGGGCCCTTCCCGAGGGCTTCACCCCATAAACTTCATGAGAATAGACTAAGGTGGATGGATAGAGCACCTGAGCCCAACCTTAAAGCCCAGGAGAGCTGACCTAAAGAACCACCTATTGTCTGCGCTCCTGTTCTACGTCTGTCTCTCCTTCTCCATCCCCATCACGATGATGACACTGCGTGAGCGGCAAGCAGTGTCAGTGTCTGGGCCTGTCCTCATTCACCCATTCAACAACCCCCTTCATCCCCAACCCCGCCTCCAGCTCCATCCCCAACCCCAGGCGTCAGGACACAAAGCAGAGAAGGAAACCAGGGGGTAGTCATGGGGGACAGCTGGCACGGGGCAAGGCACAGGAAGGGGTGAGAGCCTGAAGTCCAGGAAAAGAATTAGAGACAACTCTCTGGGAAGAGGTGACAAGCAGGGGGATCAGAAATGGCACTGCGGCATAGAACAGAGCATAGAAACAGGGGGGCACACAGGATGGGAACTTGAGGTGCTAGAAACACAACTCTCTCTCATTGCCCCCAGCCCCAGGCCATCACCCAGACTATAAGGCTGAGAAAGGGCATGGGCTTTAGAAGTCAATAAAAGAATGTCAGTTGGGGGACAAATCAGACAGAGTTACCAGACTAGCTATTTTTCAGACCATTGTGGCAAGAGCATTAGAATGGGAGATGAAAGCCTCGAATCCACTTGATTTCCAGTTCTGCTCCTTAGTAGCTATGTGATGTTTGGCATCAAACCTATGTGAGACTCAGTTACTATGCTTTACAATAGGAATACTTGGGCTGCATCCCTCACAAGACTGTTTTGAGGATTAAATAAAGTAATATGTATGGAAATACTTTGTAGACTGCAAAGCACCAGCTAAACGTAAGTTATTATTATTACTTTCTAAATTGTCATCCTGGAGCATCTCTAGAATGCTCCTGGCAAATCCAATTACTCTCCTTTGACTTCAGGCAAATCATTTCATAACTCTGGGCCCCTGGGGGACCTGCCCCAAAGTGACCCCACTTCAGTATCCCATTGTCCCTATGCTGCAACAGCCTAGTCAGTCTGGAGCTCCAAGGTCAGGCTAGAACCAGACCAGTCTTGGTCAAGGACGTGACAAAAGCACTGGGGTCCCCATTTCAGATCTCCATGTTAAAACAGTGTAGGAGTGCAGGTAGAAGAGGGGAGGGGAGAGGGTTCCGAAAGTGAACTTCCTACCCTACCTAAGACCCACACAGATTTCCAAAAGCCTACATCCTGCTCTCTGGGATTATCAGGAAATGATTATTCCCTTATCCAGTGAGAAAGACTCTGGATTTGGAGTCAGAGGAACTGAGATCAAATCTTCAGTCTATTACTAACTGTGTGACATTGGACAGATCACTTCTGTTCGAGTAGCCTCTCTGGGCCCTAGTTTCTTTATAAAATGAAAGGGTTAGACTAAATGACCCCCAAACTCTCTCCCAGCTCTAAATCTATAACCTGAATGTACTTTATACTCACTGATTTTAGAAGTGAAAGGACCTTAGAGATTATCTAGTTCAACCCTTTCTCCTCAAGATAATAGGAAAAACAAACATTTATATAGAACTTTAAGATTTCAAAACTTTACCTATGCTATCTCACTTGATCTTCACAACAACCCTGAGAGCTAAGTGCTATTATTTTAGCTGAGAAAACTGAGGCTAAGAGTTGCCAAATAGTTAGTGTCTGAGGCAGGATTGAAACTCTAGTCTTCTTGACTTGAAGTCTAGCACTTTCCCCCAAGCACCACTTTCTTGCCTCTAAAGCCTAGAGAGGGAGAAGTGACTTACCCAAGGCCACAGAAATAGGAAGTTGCAGAGTTGGGATTCAAACCCAAGTCTTCATATGCATTTGCCACAGCTTCTTCTATTAAATTATTAGCTCCTTGAGGGTAGAGACATACTTTATGGAACTCTGTACCTTCCCCAGGTCTTTTATAATGTCTTACACAGAATAAGATGCTTAATTAATATTTGTTCTATGAACGAATGATGAGCAATGAAAACGATCTGAAATCCAACCCATTTCCACATCGCAACCTAAAGCTTTCTACTTATCAGTTCTGAGCCTCTATTGTCTGTTATTCTCTGTGCTGGGCCCCTAGAGAATATCGAAGGCAAGAAAAAGTCAAGGTTTTTGAGGGAGAAAAATGGACACATACCCAATATAAATCACTTAGAACATTAACTCCATAATTAATGTATATGATATCCTGAACTATTAGCAGAGCTTGAGCATGAGGAGGGATGTTATAGAGACTGACTTGCCTGGATGGAAACGATTTGGGAAGGCTGGCTGGATAAGGTGAGTCAGGAGCAGTTTTGGAAGAAATAAAAGTCAAAGGTCAGATGAGAGAAAAGAAAGGTGGAAGGATCCTAACCTAGAAAGTGTGGAAAGGGTGGAGGAATGGTGATGGAGTTTGTGTCAAGGCTCAGGGGTGGGAAAGGCATGGAAAAGGCTGATTTGTTTGTCTTAAAAAGTCTCTAAATGAAGGAAATCCTAGGAGATCAGAGAAGTTAGGTGGGAAGACAAGAGAGATCCAAATTACACAGCAATAGCTATTTATTTGGTATTCCCTTACAATTTACAAAGCTCTTCCACATGCATTATTGCATATGAACCTCGTAACAACTCAGGGATGTAGGCAGAGGCAAACAGTATAAAATAAAACTCCATTTTATAGATCAAGAAATGACATCTCAAATGGAGGTCTCAAAATGGAGGCTCACATTGTCTAAAAGGAGGAACTAATGCTCTATAAAGTCCTTCTAGTTCTAAAATTCTGATTATAAACTCTAGAACAGACCCTGAGGCAGCATGGGCCAGTGAAAGGAGAACTGGCTCTGAAGAGGGTTCAGATCCCAGCTTGGCATTTGATATCTTCATGACTTTGGATAAGTCATTTAACTTCTCTGATTTTCAGTTTATCTGCAAAATGGATGTTGAATTAGGTGACCTTCAAGATCCTTTCCAGCTCTAAATCAATAGTACTAAGATTCAAGGAAAAAGAGTCATGATCTGAATCAGACCTATTGGCTCCAAATGCAGTGCTTTGCCCTCATCTCTACCCCTTGTGTACATTATGATGCCTTCAATAGATAACCTGGGATTAGAGTTTTCGTTTGGATGTAAAATGATTGTGCCACTACGAGAATCTAAGCAGGGAAGGACCAGTATCTAAACAAGTAATAAGGAAGATGATTCCCTGTGTGTAGTGTAAAGAAGATATTAATGGAGAAAGACTGAGTGAAGGCTATTTCAGGTGTCCAAGAAGGATGGGATGTGGCCTGGATGAAGATGGAAAGGTATAGAAGGACCAAAAGGCATGTTCAGGAAGAGCAGAATGATTGACAAGATTTGAGGAAGGCAGGAAAGGAAGGACACAAAAGTTCCACGATAATACTTTGACAAGCTATTAGAGGAATGAACTGAGGAGACCTTGGTTCAGATCTTGAATCTGCTGCTTACTATCTGTGTAACATTGGGGAAATCTTAATTTCTTGAGCCACAGTCTCATCTGTCAAACGAGGGGACTGAACTAGATGACTGCTGCTGCCCTTTCCAGTGTTCTCTTCTAGTACTAAAATCCACTGGTAAGCCCAGGGATTCATATCACTGGCAGCAGTGGAGAAGTTGGAATAAAGAGTTTGGCAATGATGGTGGGGAACTGAAGGACTTGGTTTTGGACATACAACATTCCCCTATGGGCAAGAGGAGATTCAGTCAGATATGTGGAAAAGGGTGAAATGAGCTGTGTAATCAAAGGATGAGACCTCTTTATATATCAGACATACACTAAGTGTACAGTAACTACTTACTAAATAGTTGATTGAATTGAGCAAAGTTTGTTATTTATCTATTGGGTGCAAGGCATTGTGCTTCCTGAAGGAAGGGTCTGAGAAATGTCTAGGGTAACCCCCACCCTTTAAGAGGTCAGGAAGAAGAAATAAAGGAACATTTAGAGATGTTGAAAGAGACTCTGGAGAAGATAGGATCCCCTGAAGCTCAGAGGAGAAAAGAAGCCTATTACACCCCTGCGAAATTTTAATCTCTAAGATAATTCTAGATTTGCCGATCTTCCATGGTCATATCTATCCCTTTGTCTCTGAGCCAATGCCAAAAGATATGACTTCTCCCTAGGAGGTCATCTAGGACAAAGATCATAGCTTCCTTCTCCTTTTCTCTTTCCTTTGCTCTATATTTTAGAAACCCTTCCCTTATGCTTCATCCTCATACTTCCTCTGCCTTTCCTGCCTTCAATGGAGAAAGGAAAGTTCCCATCTCTGTTATATATGTACTAACTTCTAAGAGCTTTGAAGACCACAATTCAGCCCTGCTGCCCCACTGCATCCCTCTAGAATCCTATTTTCCAGACTGAACAGCCTCTAACCTCTTATCTCTCACCTACTAAAGAAGAATTTAAAGAAGTCACTTTACCTCTGTGGCCCTCAGTCTTGACATCTGTAAAATACAGGGCTTATGTTAAATTATCTATAAAGTTTCTTCTGGATCTGGTATTCTTTAAGTATTTACTTCCTTCCCTCAATCACCTCCAATTCCCATCTTGAGTTCTGGATTTGACAAAGGAAGGAAAGAAGGAAGGAAGGAAGGAAGGAAGGAAGGAAGGAAGGAAGGGAGG
>NC_058133.1:161927055-162006576 GCF_016433145.1 Gracilinanus agilis | reverse complement strand
GCGGGGGGGGGGGGGGGGAAGAGGCAGTGACCAATGAGAGAGTCGAGCGCTGAGGACCTGTTGCTGGGATTGGAGGGGATAAGCGGGGGGGTGGGGTGAGTGGGCCAGAAGTGAGGGAAACTGACCAGGAGCGACACAGACAGGGATAGAGAGACAAGAGAAGGGAGAGGGAGATGGACACAGACGCCGGGAGGACACAGACAGACGGCCAGACAGAGAATCAGAGAAATACACCAGAAACAAAAGTTGTTTAGAAGATAGAGCAAAAAGGAAGAGGAAGCAGGAATATCAGAAGAGAGAGTGAGACCAGAGCGGGCCCTTAGGCAGGGGGAGAGGGGGGGAGATGTGGGTGGGGAGAAGTGGAATTGAGGTAGAGTTAATGAGGTGGAAATAAATTCAGGAAGGGCCCAAGTTATGCTGGAGGCGCTGCACTGAGAACAGCTCCTGGGAGTGAAGCTGGGCTTGGGCTCCTGCCTGGCTTTGAGGATATGACAGAATGTCATGTATTTCTTCATTCATTGAGTACCTACTAGATGCTAGGCTCCGTGAGAATTAAAAAAAAAAAAAAAAAAAAAAAAAAGATGAATGTGCCGGGATCCCTAACCTGGAGGGGGTTAGAGCAATACTGGATAGTCCGAGATGTGTTAAGCAACGGGGCATTGCTGTCATCCACCATGCAGACTTTATTTGGGGAGTCATTGCTAGGTTTAGGGCTGGTTTTACTGGGAGAATGGCATGATCATAGTAGAAGTTCCAGTGGGTGGTAGTACTGAGCGTCTGGAGGCAGAGAAAACAGAAAGGTATTGAAACAGTCAATCAAGAAAGTAATGAGGGTCTGAACTAAGCTACTGGGAAGAAAGAGAATAAAGGCAAGATTCAGAAGACACTGAAGGAAAAACCAAGACAAGTTTGGGATGGAGGAAGGAAGGCTAAAAAGGTCACATCATCTTACAAATCATACAATAGTAGAACTGGTCAGAAAGTAGCCCAAACCTCTCGTTTTGCCTGTGAGAAAACTAAGGCCCAAAAAAGAAATGGGATTTACCTAACATAACTAACTAGTCAGTGGCAGGACCAGGATTAATACTCAAGTTTGGGAACCTCTAATATCATCCTGTTTCTTCTACATGGAGCATGACTGGGAAAATGGCTTTACTACTAACATTTCAAAAAGGACAGTCTTTTGACTGTCTCTCATCTTATAAGCATGATGTGATCTGGATGTCAGTGCTGCTGAACTGGTTGTTCCAAAGAGTAGTAAGAGTAGTAGTAACTGGTGCATCCACATCAAAGTCTGATTGGATGTCTCTAATGGAGGACCACAGAGTCAGTCTTAACCCTAGTTTGTTCAATATTTTTATCAATGACTTAACTGAAAGCCTAGATGACATGCTTATCAAATCTTTAGAAAAAGAAAGCTATGAAAGATAGAAGTCTGGGTAGTAGAATGAATATTTTTTTAAAGCATAGCATAAATCTAATATAATATAAAACATATCAGACAAATATAAAATCATAGTATTTAGAGGAAAAGATCTTAAATACCATCTAATCCAACCATCCCAACCAAAGTGTTGGAAACTAAGAACCAAATCAAAAAAGAGGAAGTGATTTCTCAAAAGTTATCGAGTCAATAGAAGGGCAGGGATTTAAATCTCTGGTTTCAAATCCAATTCTGAAAGTAAAAGGTGTTGAAAGAATGGGCAGACAACAATTTCTGTGAAGAAAAAAAAGAAAAATCAATTTATCAACAAGCGTTTATAAGCCATACTATACACATGCAAGGTTAAAAGGGTATACAAATTCTTTCCCTATCAATTAAACATGTAAAATCATGCAAATATTTCAATATTAACCATGTTGCAAAAAAAAAGAAACAGAAAATAAAAAAATATATATTCTAAAAGATACTTTAAGTGTTTGGATTGCAAATGAAATTAAGTGAACTACTATCATAATAATACCTAGCATTCCTGCAGCACTTCAAGTTTGCAAAGCACTTTTCACATTTTATATCACTAGATCATCCCAACAAACCTGTGAGGAAGGTGCTCTTTTCCTCATTTTATAAATGAGGTAGAGCAAGGTTTAAAAGACTTGCCTAGGATCATATGGCTAGTAAGTATCTACAGAAGGATTGGACCTCAGATCTTCCTGATTCCAAGTCCAGTTCTCTATCCACTGTGCCACCTAGCTGCCAAGCTCACCAGGATTCATCAGTTCATGTGATCTCAGGTTGCATTGAAAGGTACACTGCAGAGATCAAACAAAGGAGCTGCTATTTCTTGTTCTGACCACACCTGAGGTAGTCTTGTTTTGGGTGATGGTCCCTGGTCAGACCACCTCTAGAATAATGGATTTAGTTCCAAGTGTCATATTTTAAGAATGGCATTGATACATTAGAGCTTAGCCTAAGGTAGCTGACCAGGATAATAAGGTACTAGAAGACTATTTCACATATGACCAATAGTTAAAAACTACCCTGGAGAATAGGTAACTTGGGGTTAGGGGTGAGAGGTACGATAGTAACCTATCTGTCATCTTCAAGCTAGATTTGATTTACTCTGCTTGATCCCAGAAAGCAGAAGTCAACACAACATGTTGAAATTGCAAAGGGGTAGATTTCTGTTTACGATGATGAAAAACTTATGACCAATTTTCCATTTTAAAAAATTGGGAAGGCAACACATTTCTCAAAACAGAAGATCATTAAGTAGTGAATGGATAGGGGCCAGTTGGGTGGTTCAGTGGATTGAGAGCAATGCTTAGAGATGAGAAGTCCTGGGTTCAAATCTAACCTCAGATACTTCCTAGCTGTGTAACCCCAGGCAAGTCACGTAACCCCTATTGGCTGGCCCTCAGTTCTCTTCTGCCTTGGAAGCAATACACAATACTGATTCTAAAATAGAAGATAAGTGTTTTAAAATTAATAGAAGAAGAAAACGGACAATCCAATTGTTGGGTTCACTGTTAGGTTAGGGGAATTTTCATTTTGGTATAGTTTGAAACTGATGATCTCTGAAGTCTTATCCAGTTCTAAGTTTTGAGTTAGAAGCCAGTTTAGAGATCAAGAAGAAGGCAGTGTCTTGGAAGACAAGGAAGAAAAATGTTTTAGGAAGTAGAAAATGATCAACTATGGCAAATGATGCAGAGATGCTAGAAAGAAGAGTTATTGGATTTGGTCTTTGGGATTTTTGAGAGATCATTTTCAACAGAGTGCTACAGGCAGAAGCCAGATTGCAAGAGATTGAGGATTAACTGAATGACTGATAATGCAATAGAATCAATGAAAGTAGACTATTCTTTTAAAAACTTTCATAAAAATATTGTTTGGTCATTTCAGTCATACCCAACTCTTTGTGACTCCTATTTGGGGGTTTTCTTGGCAAAAGATACTAGAGGAGCTATCATTTCCTTCTTCATCTCATTTTAAAGCTGAGGAAACTGAGGCAAACAAGATTAAATGACTTCCTCAGGGTCATATCATAATTTTCTGAGGCTTGATTTATATAATAAAACCTAGTATTTCTGTAGTACTTCAAGTTTTCAAAGCACTTTCCATGATTTTTATCACTAGATCTTCCCAATGAACCTGAAGTGAGCACTCTTTTCCTCATTTTACAAATGAAGCAGAGTGAGGTTAAGCATCCTGTCCAGGATAATAATAAGTGTCTGCAGAAGGTTTGGAACTCAGGTCTTCCTGACTCCAGGCTCAGTGGTCTATCCACTATGCCACCTAGAAGCTCTTAATAAAAATAAGGAAGTCAAAAAGAGAAGAATCTATAGAAGAAGAGGTAGAATAGGAGCTTGAAAGGTTAGCAAGGTGGGGAGAAAAGGTTTATTTATATTATTTGAGGGTTATTTTGTCATTAGAAGAGAGAAAGCATGAGTATCTATAGGAAGAGAGAATAGAGAAAATGAAAAAAAATTAGGAGAGAGCCAGAATAATTGAGGGATTAAGGTCCCAAGGAAGAAACAGGTGGAGGGATTGATGTGAAGGAAAGGAAGAGAGAATGGGTAAAGACATAAACATGATTTGGCAACTGATTGGATTGGGGAGGCAGTCAAGGAGAGGGAAGAGTTGAGAATATGGTTCAGAACCTGGGTACCTGGAAGGACTGTGGTATTGTCAATCCCCTCAAATCAGAAAGATTGAGAAAGAAGCAGATTTTGAAGGGAAGTTAATGAGCTCAGTTTAGGACCTGCTAATCTGGGCCCAGAATCAAACTTGAAGAAAAGAGCTGGGCTGTATTTAGAAAACTACGTAGCATTTTCAATAACCCCAGGCTATTGATTTACATACAAATACACAAATTTTCAAATATAAATATTCTCTCAGTGATGCTGAAAGGATTCAGATCATAGAATCATCAAATCATGATCCAATTATCTACAAAGAATCAAAATGACAGGTGTCTCAAAGTTATCGGGGAGACCTATGATGGACCTAAGCAGGCTACAGCATATTACCAAAACTACTTTACATGCAAAAAGTGGTACCAAAGAGAGCAATCAGGAAAAGGAAGTGGCTTGGCCTCGCAGCAATAGGAAAAGATACTAGGTGGAGAGCCTGAGGGCTCCATTGAAGCCCAAAGAATGTTTAAAAAAAAAAAAAAACCTAGATGAAAGCCTCCAACACTTTAGGCTTATAGCCTATAGTTGACTGTTCTCTAAACTTTACTTTCCCTCTCCCACCTCTGTGCCACTGTATAGGATGTTGTCCATGTCTGGACTGCATTATCTCCTTATCAAATCCTAAAAACCCTTGGCTTCCTTCAAAGCTCAACTCAAATATCATTTCCTTTCTTCTTCATCCCTTTACTGTTAATACTGGTCCCTCTTCAGAATATCTTGTATGTTTACATTGTCTCTTGTAGTAATACATAAGTACCTTACTAATTGTCTGGAAGTAAAATTTTAACATCTGGATCTCTGGGAGGGAATGCACATAGGACACATTTTTAAGTTTAATTTGCATGGTTAAATTTTTCTCTATCACTTCCTTAAGCCTGAACAACAAAACAATAACTCTAGCCCTGATTTGTAGGGTTTGCTGATTTTCTAAAGTGTAAATGCTCACCCTAAAAATTTATCAATCAACTCTGCCCAGCCTTTGGAACCTGGCTCCAGTGCACCCTGGTCAGGTCTGGTATCTCTGGTACTTTGCATCACGCCTGGCACATGGTAGGTACTTAAAGAAATGTTAGTTGAACTGTTTTGAATTATGTAGGTGGAGGAATATCCCAATTTATGAAATCACAGTTTTACTGACATATTGAATTAAGAATTCATGCTGCTGGCAGTAGAACCAGTCAGAGATGGAGAAGCAAGCTGAAGTAGAAATTGAGAGGGATGGGGAGACCGAGGGTGGAAATATAGATCTAAGAATCATAGGAATGGAGATGAAAATTGAATCCATAGGAGTAGTTCAGATCAACCTTCATTTTCTCTTATTTTAAGTTCCAAATCCTTTCCTTCCTTCATTCCGCACTCTAATCTAACCTCCATTCAGTCATCAAAGTGATTTTTCTAAAGCATAGATCCAACTGGGACTCTCCCCTACTCAATAAACTGGCTCCTTAAAATTCCTTTTACTCTGTCCCCCTAAAAACTCTCCAGCCTTTTTAGACCTTGTATCCTCCCAGGTATTCTTCAGACAAGTGACACTGACATCCCTGCTGTTCCCTAACAAGACATTCCATTTCTCTGCTCTGAACATTTACTCTGGCTGTCCCGACCAATGCTTGCAATTCTCTGCCTCCAGACTTCCCAGGTTTATTTCAAGTCTTAGCTAAAATTCTACCTTCTACAGTAAGCCTTCTCTGAATTTTAGTGCTTTCCCTCTCTAATTATTTTCTGTTTATCCTGTATACAGCTTTTTTGTACATTCTTGTTCACATGCTGTCTCTCCCATTAGACTGAGAGGTCCTTAAGGGCAAGGACTGTATTGATTTTCTCTGTCTTCCCTCTGCTTAACATAGTGTCTGGCACACAGTAGGCATTCAATTAATGCTTACTTACTGACTGACATACCAATATCTAGAGAAAGCCAGTTTTCTTTTAATGGTAAAGACGGTCTATGCTATGATCTCAACTCCGACAACACCTCATTGTGCTTCCTTCAGCAAAGCTCATTCCCCTCTCTGGGCCTTAAGTTCTCCAACTACAAAAAGAGAAAATTAGCCTAAAACAAGGGTTCTTAGTCATTATGTCATTTTTTTCATAAATCTAGTGAAGCCTATGGATCCCTTTTCAGAATAATATTTTTATTCTTAATTTATTTTTATATAATCTATTTTTTATTCCTTTAAAACCTTACCCTTTCATCTTAGAATTAATACTGTGTATTGGTTCTGAAGAAGAGTGGTAAAGGCTAGGCAATGAGGGTTAAGTGACTTGCCCATGGTCATCCAGCTAGGAAGTGTCAGAGTTGAACCCAGAACTTCCTGTCTCTAGGCCTGAGCCACCTAGATGCCTCAGAATAATGTTTTTAAATACATAGAATAAAATATACTTAGAAAACCTCAGAGAATCAACTAAAAAGCTAGCTGAAACAACTAACAACTTCCAGATAACCTTTATTGTTTTTTTTCTAGCTCTACAAAATAATTTTTGGTAATTTTATTGGCATAGCACTGAATAAATATATTAACTTCAAACTCATTTTTATTATATTGGCTCAGTCTACCCATCAATTAGTATTTCTCCAATTGTTTAGATTCATTTTTATTTGTGAGAAAAGTGTTTTGCAATTGTATACATAAAGTCCCTAGGTATGTCTTGGCAGATAGATTCCCAAGTATTTTTATATTGTCTACGGTTATTTTAAATGGAATTGTTCTTTAAATGTTTGGTAGAAATCACTTGTAAATTCCTCTGGTCTTGGGGGTTTTTCTTAGAAACTCATTGATGATTTTCCATTTCTTTTTTCTGGGTTAGGATAATTTAAGTATTCTATTTACTTTTCTGTTAATCTTGGCAGTTTATATTTTTGTAAATATTCATTCACTTCACTTAGATTGTCAGTTATATTGGCATATAATTGGACAAAATAACTCCTAAAATTGTTTTAATTTCATCTTCATTGGTGGTACATGCATCCTTTCATTTTTGATACTAATAATTAAAAAAACTTTTGTATAACTTTGCTTTTTTAAATCAAATTAACCAATGCCTTATCAGTTTTATTTTTTCATAAAATTTTAATTTATTAGTTCACCATTTTGTTTAGTTGTTACAGTTTTTACTTTTGATTAGTGATTTTCCTTTCTAAGCTTACAGTTCGGGAGGTGAGAAGTCAGGTAGGCAAACACTTGGAGACAGAGGATGAGTTAGGAATTGGTAATAGTTAGAATATAAGCTCATTGAAAGCAGAGAATGAGATCTTTTTATTTTTTCATCTTTGTATCTTTTACAAGTTTGGAAGAACACCATAGCTCCCTTCAGAATGTTGCAGATGCCCAGTATAGTGACTTGCACTAAGGAATAATATTGGGAGGAGTTATTTCAAAATCAGAAAACTATTTGGATGGTCTAGAAGTGCAAAATAAGGAGAGAGTCATATACCGCTGAACCAAGAACTGGCAGCCCCACAAAATCAACTAAGGGGTGGTGGATTTCCTTTGACTAAGCTATGGAAAAAAGAGAATTACTGAGAAGGGCTATTTTAGAGCAGAAGACCCATGTGGATGCCTCTCAAGTGCTCAAAAATTCAGTAAGTATGATTTTGAAGGAAGTGCTGAGGAAAGTTTGTCTTTCTCCAACTCTTCCTCCTTGTTTCTATCTATCCACAGACACACACAATATAATCTGATGTTTTGTTTTGTTTCCAGTAACTTAAATTTTTCTTCAAACAAAAAGAGGCCAGGGGTTAACTAGAGAAAGATATAAATGTAAATCTAGGCAGAAAGTCCAACTTGTGCCTAAATCAATTCTTAATCCTGTGTGTATGTGTGTGTGTGTGTGTGTGTGTGTGTGTGTGTGTGTGTGTGTGTGTGTGTGATAGAACCCTTTGGAAGTCTGATAAAGTCTATGAACTCAGATTTTTTAAAAAGTCATACCTTAAGAAAATGCTAACTTTCATTTAAAGGTTAGTGAAAATAAAGATGCCATTATTCTTCCATCCAAGACTTCCATTATAGATTCTCACCCCACTCTGAAGTCTATCCTAAGCTAAGAACTCTGCCTAAATATTGGGAATTTTTGCTGGCTAGGATCTCAGAATGATTGCGAATGAACTCATAATTTTTTGCCTAAAAAACTGCTTAAAGCAACAGATGAGGGAACGATATCTATATTAGACACCATTATATTGAGCCTAAACTTAAAACGAGCTAGTTTTTATAACCAGATATGACATTAACAGCAAGTAGGTTGCTCAATGGATAGCACTAGTCAAGAAGACCTGAGTTCAAATCCATCTCAGATGCTGGGTAAATCATGTAAACTCTACTTGCTTTAATCCACTGGAGAAGGAAATAGCAAATCGCTCCATTATCTTTGCCAAGAAAACTTAATAATATGGTCATGAAGAGTCCAATATGACTGAACAACAGCATATTATACTAGCATATTTTAAAATAATTGAATTTTTAAAAATTGTTTTTGGTCATCTCAGAATCTTAGTAGAGTGCTTTACCATAGGAATTTGGACTTGAAAAATAGTTGTTGAATTGAAAACTGGATTGAATTGAGGCTGAATGAGATAATGGAAAGAACAATGGACTCAAAGCCAGCAGACTTGAATGCTTGTCCTGAATCTGCATTAACTAGTTGTGTCATGTGAAGGAATTGGACTTGATAATCCCTACGGTTCCTTCTATCTCTAAAAACTGTATAATAGACAAACATACACATGTGTACTGCTTTAGGGAAAATAAATGTTAAAGATCTAAATTTTCAAATCAGATAAATTAGATCAAGATTCCTCAGTTTTCAAAAGGATTTGACAAAGAGTTTCTTTAAATGATATGATTCTCTAGTGCAATCTAAAAAATATAATGTGGTGTAGTATGGTGGTATCAAACTCAAATAGGAACAGAGGTCCCTACACTATCCATATTAACATTATCTATGGTATCCCAAAGAGCTCAAAGACAGAGAGAAAGGACCTATTTGTAAAAAATATTTGTAGCAGCTCTTTTTGAGGTGACAAAGAACTAGAAACTGAGGGGGTGACCATTAGCTGGGGAATGACTGAACAAGCTGTGGTATATTATTTTAATGGAACATTATTGTTCCATAAGAAATGACAAGCAAGATGATCACAAAAAAACCTGGAAAGACTTATATGAAGTGATGCAAAGTGAAGTAGGCAGCACCACGAGAACATTGTACATAGTAACAGCAATAATGTATCACAATCAACTGTGAATGACTTACCTATTAACTGCAGTGCCAAAATTCAGGACAACTCCAAGAGGCTCATGACCAAAAAAAAGCTATCCACTACCATAGAAAGAACTGAGGAAATCTGAATGCAGATTGAAACATACCATTTTCCACTTCATTTCCTCCATGAATTTTCTCTAGAGTAGGCAATATGTATCTTCTTTCACAACATGATGAACATGGAAATATGTATTGTATGATAACACATGTATAACATATATTACCTTCCATCTTGGGGAAGGGGGAGAGGTGGGAGAGAACATGGAATGCAAAATGCCAGAAAATAATCACTAAAAATATTATTGGGGCAGCTGGGTGGCCTTCAGAAGGGTTCAAATCTGGCCTCAGATACTTCCTAACGATGTGAACCCGGGCCTCATTTAATCCCCATTGCCCAACCCTTACTGCTCTTCTACCTTAGAACCAATACATAGTATTGATTCTAAGATCCAAGGTAAGGGTTTAAAATAACAAATATTTATCAACGTGCAATCTAAAAAATTAAAATAAAAAAGTATCTATGTTTTATTATATTTTTATTTATTTTGTTAAATATTTTCCAATTACATTTTATTTTGGTTCTAGCTACACTCAGAGAGTGTAGGCTGCACATCTGACATCTCTGGTGTAGTTGGAAAGAAGGCTTGTGTGGGACACAGGAGGTCTGGGCACAAATCCAGGCTCTGCAATTTACTACCCCCTTTCCCTCTCTGGGCCTTAGTCTTCTCCTATTAAGGGAGTGGTCCTTGAAAACCCAGGATGTAATCACAGAGAAGGGGCCAACAAAGAGCTGTTAAACTAACTGTAAAAGATGCAGGTGGTTTCTTTATGAGGTGCAAATTATTCTCTTGAATGAATCAGAAAGAAAATAACGCAATGAGAACAACAATAAGAGGTCTCCGGACTGTCTTTGAAAGACAGTTCTCTAAGTGAACTGCAAGCCAACTCAAAGAGGAGCCCAAATCCTGACTGGGGGAGCAGAAGCATTAAACTGGAAAAAGGGAAATTAGAAGCCATGTGAGACAGCCGAAGTACAGGTAAGGGCACCATACAGAAATGGACCTGGAGAGAGACTGCTTGGGCCACAGGGGTTAAAGTATGTTGGGAAAGAAATTATATTGCTGAAATCCCTACTCCAGACCCCTAAGACTATAAAATTGTATCTCCTGTTACTCATTGAGTATCTGAAGCCTGAATCCTTTCTCTCTAGGCTTGGGTTTGGGAAGAATTTTTTTTTCTTGCTTCCTCTTAAATGTCTATTTTGTCTTTAAAAATAGCAGCAACCATCAGAAATTGCTCATTGGAAATTGCTAGTACTTACTGTGATTTGGGGTTGGGAAGGGAGAAAGAGTTAGAGAAGAGATAGAGTTAGATTTAACACTGAGACATTTTGTCAGAAGCATTTTCTCTGTTGGGGGCTCAAAGCTAACAAAAAAGTCATAAACTTGTAAATTCTTTAATATAAAAATGAGAGGGAGTGTCTCTATTCAAAATAAGGAGCAAAAAGAGTGGCTTTTCACCCTTGATCACCATACCATTTCTTGAGCACTGCTATATGTAAAAAGGCTTATATAAACTCTTTAAACTCCAAATCTATGATCCTACTTTTCTGTCTCTTATTTAATCTTTGCTCCATCATTTGACCTTTAAAAGTCAGGCTTCTCCATCTATAAAATGTCCTTGAACTAGATGACTTATAAGTCAATTATTGTTCAAGTTTCTAAAGGTTGATACTATTTACAAAAGTCTTGTTTTTATTCAAGCCACATAGGTAGAGAAAGTGTTCTCAGTTGTCTTTACTCAGAATAAAGGCAGAGCAATGAGGTCTACAACCCTTGGGGTCTGTCAGCACTTATCAGTCCAAGACTTCATTTCATGCTTCTGTCTTTTTCCTCACTTCCCATCTTTCCCCACAAAGACTTCTGATTCTCCCCATTTCACAGCACTCAAAAGCATAGTATTATTCCATACCTGCTACTTCAACCATGTCCTACCTCCCAGAACCCCAACATGTCTGGTTTTCATTTAGATTCTTACTGTCATTGTCAATTTCTCTACTTTGTTCCAATTTATTCTTATCTTCCTCAGCCCTCTTTCTATCCATTTTGCTCCTCAGGCATTCTACTTCTTTTAAGTTTTTGTCCAAACTGTCCCACATTCTACGTAGTAAAACAGATTTGGAGTTACAGAATACAACTTCACATCCTATCTTTGCCACTTATGGGCTGTGCACCATTGGCCAAATCACTACACTCACTATTCCCTTATTTATCCACAAACTAGGAATAATAGCAGTCTCCACACCTATGCTTCTCTTAAACCATTTATTTACACCATATGGTCACACCTTTGATCTCACCATCCCTCTCAAAACATTTTACTTCCAAGATCAAAGAAAGTGATTCCATAACTAGCCATCATTCTACATGCCTCATTTCTGTTAAGCCTCTTTTCATTTTCACCACGACCCATAATTTCATTATCCCTCACTGTTTTCCCAGATCACCACCCCTGCTGCACCTGGCACAGAGTAGATACTCTATAAATGCTTATTTTCTTCCCTTTTCCCCATTCTAAGAGTTTGTCTGAGAAAGGTAAGAGATGTAGAACGATAACTTCAGGGGATTGTATGGTCCAGCTACTGTAGAAGCTATATGCTAGAAGAGATAGGAGGGATTGGGGGTTAAAGGATACAGGTGGAGGAGGTCCCCTCTTCATCAGAGCCTGGAGTAAAAAAAGAAGAAAATGAAAGATAACATCAGAGCTATGAAAAACAGAGTAGGGGAAAATGGATACAATTTTCCTTTTTCAGTCAGCTCGAATGTTAACAATTCAACTAATTTACATTATCTTTTATTCTTGAATATCTTCTTCCTTATTTCTATCCTATCCATCCTCTTGCTTTGCCAAACATTGTAGATACTCACTTGTCTTTCTCTGCATATTCTTACATTATGAATAGTGCTAAAAGAAGTCACATATCTGTGCTGACTAGATCTACAAGAAATTCATACCATAAGACGGCAATTGGGTAAGGCAGAGTTGGATACTAATCAGAGAGCTGGTCTTGGAATTAAAGAAGACCCGGGTTGCCCAATATATACACGTCTTAGTGATCCCAAGAAACTATTTAAGGTTATGAGTTGCATAGAAGGTGCTGATCTAAGTTGGTAGAAGGAATTTCCTCACCTGGAGTCTACTATTAATGAAATCAGACATCCAGTACAAAATCTCAATTGGATTTTTTCACAAGGAAATCCTTTTACTCTTTCCTAATTGTCTTCCTATTGCATTCTCCAAAGCAGTTATCCTGAACCTTCTTTACTCTCTTCAAGCTTCCCTAACTATCCTCTATTCACCTTCCTCTCAGTCTCCAATAGTCTTATATTTTGTAATATTTCCCCTCTTCGGTACTCTATATCTCAGAAACCCTTGATTATCATTTGCCGTTCACTTCTCCTTTACTCCAGTCTCCGGTAAAGAAATGGCTTTTCACCAACTTTGTCTAATATGCCAAGGTCAAGTCCCCTCTCTGTATCCTTTAATCCATTCCCTCCAATCTTCTCTAGCATATAGCTCCTACAATCACAATTCCCTGTAGCAATCATTCTATCTCTCTCGTCTGTCTTTCTAAGTCACGCTCCTAAAAGGGGAGAAGGGGAAGTGAATAAGCCTACTGTGTGCCAAGAACTATGTGAATCACTTTTTACAAATATCTCATTTAATCCTCACAACAAAACCCTGTAAAGTAGGTACAGATATTATCCCCATTTTACAGTTGAAAAAATTGAGGTAGACAGAGATTAAGTGATTTATCCAAGGTCACACAGTAATAATATTAGTTAGCATTTATATAGACTTACTACATGCCAGGCATTTATAAATATTTTCTCTTTTGTTCCACACAACTACCCTAAAAAGTAAATGCTACTATTATCCTCTTTTTACAGATGAGGAAACTGAAGCAGAAGTTAAATGATTTGCCCAGGGTCATACAGATATTAAGTATCTGAGGCTAAATTTTAACTCGAGTCTTCCTGGCTCCAAGACCAGCACTCTTCTGCTTCTAGAAAAAGCTGTCTATACTACTGCCTCTACTTCCTCTCTTCTCTTATTCCTTTGCAATTTGGTCTCTGACCTCAGCACTCAAACAAAATTGCTTTCTGCAAAGTTCCTAGATCTAATGATCTTTTCTCAGTCTTCAAACTTACCTCTCTGCTACATTTAATATAGTTGATCTCACACTCTATTCCTATACATGTCTTCTTTCCGAGTTTTCAAGACATAATACTCTCCTATTTCTCCTGTCTGACCACTCTTTATCATTCTCCCTTGCTAGTGAATCATTCATATATGTACTCTAACCATGAGTGTTCCTCAAGGCTCTATCTTGGGTTCTTTTCTATTCTGATTTTATATTCTCTCACTTGGTTATTACATTACCTCCCCATTGGTTTAATTATCCTCTCTATAAAGATGACTCAGATATGTATATATGTATGCATTATATATTTTAAATCTTTATATATGCATATATCATTGGATCATCTATTTGGAGTTGGAAGGGACCTAAGAAATTATCCATTGCTTTTGTTGTTCAATCATTTTTCAGTCATATGTGACTTTTGGTGACTTCATTTGGAATTTTCTTGGCAAAGACACTGAAGTGATTGGCCATCTCCTTCTTCAGCTCATTTGGCAGATGGTGAACTGAGGCAAACAGAGTTAAGTGTCCTGCCCAGGGTCATGTAACTAGGTGTTGAGGCCAGATTTTAACTCCAAAAGATGACTTTCCCTGCCTCTAACGCTGGTGATCTATCCACTACACCAACTAGCTGCCTCATCCATCCTATTGATTCTAGCTCCACCACATTTCTTGCATTGGCTTCCTTCTCTCTATTCACATTGCCAACACTCTTATTGATGCCTTTATCATCCATCTTCTGGATTACTTTAATAACCCCCAATTATTTTCTTTGCTTCCTGTCTTATCCCCAATCCATACACCTGTCTATCCTCCACACAATTAGCAGTGATAGTCCCTTTTTTTAATGCAAATGAGATTAAGTGACTTGTCCAAGGTCATACAACTAGTCTGAGTTGTGTCTGAGGCTAGATTTGAACTCAGGAAAATAAGTCAAGCCCAGCACTCTATCCACTGCTCCACCTACTTATCCCATGCCAATAATATTCCTGTAGCATAGATCTGACTATGTCACTCTTATGCTCAGAAAGTTCTGATGGTTTCTATTGCCTCTATGTTCAAATATAAATTCCTCCCTCTGTTGGACATTTAAAGTCTCTCACAATCTCACTCGAGCCTCCCTTTCCAAGATTGTTGAAAATAATTCTCTTTCATACACTCAAAGTTCTAGCCAAACCAGCTAAATGAAATTGCATCTCTGTCCTCCAAATTCTTCTACATCCTGTCCCTGTAATGAGCTCCCTTCTTATTTCTATCTCTTAGAATATTTTGCCTTTTTCAAAGCTCACTTCAAGGTCTACTTCTTCCTTAGGGCCTCTCCTGACCTATAGACTGGTCCCTTTCTGCCTAAATTATTGTATATAATTTCTATTTACTTATATGTAGGCAAGGCACATGCTCAGATTTGCCTTTATTTGCATTTTATATAGTAGGTGCAGAAATGTCTTACCTTTAAAGAAAGATTTCCTGTAAGAAGTGGTATTTGTTTGAAGATACAAGAGGGTAGCTAGTTGGCTCAATGGATGGAGAGCCAGTTTAGAGATGGTTGGGTGGGTGGGTGGCCCTGGGTTCAAATCTGGCCTCAGTTATTTCCTAGCTGGGCAAGTCACTCAACCCCCCATTGCCTACGCCTTATCACTCATCTACCTTGGAATCAACACACAGTTGATAAGAATTTTTTAGGAATGGTTGAACAAATTGTGGTATATGCTGGTGATGGAATACTACTGTGCTCAAAGGAATAATAAACTGGAGGAATTCCATGAGAACTGGAAAGACCTCCAGGAATTGATGCAGAGTGAAAGGAGCAGAGCCAGAAGAACATTGTACACAGAGAATGATACACTGTGGTAAAATAGAATATAATGGACTTCTGTACTAGCAGCAATACAATGACCCAGGACAATTCTGAGGGACTTAAGGAAAAGAATGCTACCCACATTCAGAGGAAGAACTGCAGGAGTGCAAACAGAGAAGAAAAACAATTGCTTGAACACATGGGTTGATGCAGACATGATTGGGGATGTAGACTCGAAAGGACCACCAATGCAACTATCAATAATAAGGAAATAGGTCTTGATAGATGACACATGTTAAAACCAGTGGAAATGCATGTCAGCTATGGGGGGGAGGGTGAAGGGGAAAGTAAGAACATGAATCATGGAACCATGGAAAATTTTTCTAAAAAATAAAAAAAGAATTTTAAAAAAAGATAGCAACACAGGGATCTTGGGGGCCTGCCCTCTAGTTGAATGTATCTGACAGGCTTATACCATGTGATGAGGAAAAGGGCTCTAATTGACTGCTAAGCCTGACCAACAGATGACTCAGGACTAGAATAACTTTGTAGATGTGCAAAAGGGTGACCTGACCCTCATTTCCTTTTTGTCAAACTCTGAGTATAGCTATATGACTTTGGGCTGCCTCCCAAGCCAAATGGAGAGAAGGTTAACTGTCTTGGGGCTCTTTCTCATCTAGCCATGGTGGCTGTTAATATACGAACACCTCTGTGTCTTTGTATTTGCTTTTTACAAATCAAAGGTGAATGAATATCCAGAAGGAGAATTGTTTAAGTAAAAACATTGTGAAGATCCTCTTCCTAAAAAAGCTTTTCGATTCAGATTTGTGTTTTATTTAATTTTTATTCTGAATTTGGACACAATTAAATGGAGTTTTTTTTCCATTTCTATTGGATAATAGTAATAGCAATAACTAATATTTATAAATCATTTACTATGTGCCAAGCATTTTACAATTATTATCTCATTTGATCCTCACAACAGCCTTGGGAAGGAAGTGCTATTATCATCCCTACTTTATAGAAAGAAGCCATAACTAATAAGTTAAATGTCTGAGACCAGATCTGAACTCGGGTCTTTCTGATTCTAGGGCTGCAACCCCATCCATATAAAGATGTCTATTAGAAAAGCCAAGTATTGCAGAATATATGCTTTTGAACTGTGGTGCTGGAGAAGACAAATTTTTTAAATTATAAAGATATTTTATTTTACCAATTACATGTAATAACAAATTTCCACACAAGTTTTCCGAAGTTATATGGTTCAGATCGCCTCCTTCCTTCCCTTCCTTCCCCCTCTCCCAGAGTTGGCAAGCAATTAAATCTGGATTATTATAAATGTATTATCACTCAAAACATGTTTCCATATTGTTTCATTTTTGTAAGAGAATAATCATATAAACCTCAAACCCCAAAATAAAAACAAATGAAATAAAGTGAAAAACTGTATGCTTTGATTGGCATCTGATTCCAACAGTTTTTTCTCTTTGTCATAAGTCCCTCAGAATTGTCCTGGATCCTTGTATTGCTGATAGTAGCTAAGTCTATCACAATTGATCATCCCACAATATTGCTGTTACTGTGTACAATGTTCTCCTGGTTCTACTTATTTCACTCTGTATAGCTTCCCTAAGATTTGTCCAGCTTTTTCTGAAATCATCTCACTTGTCATTTCTTACAGCGCAATAGTATTCCATCACAATCATACCACAATTTTTTCAGCTATTCACCAATTATTGACATCCTCTCAAGTTCCAATTCTTTGCCACCACACAAAGAGTAGCTATAAATATTTTTGTACAAGTAGGTCCTTTCCTCCTTTAAAAAAATCTTTTTGGAACACAGACCTAATAGTGGTATTATTGGATCAAAGGGTATAATAGCCCTTTGGGTATAGTTCCAAATTGCCCTCTCTGTTCACAGAACCACCAGCAATGCATCAGTGTCCCAATTTTGCCACATCCCCTCCAACATTTATCACTTTCCTTTTCTGTCATATTGGCCAATCTGATAGGTGTGAGGTGGTACCTCTTGTTTTAATTTGCATGTGATTTAGAATATTTTTTTCATATGATTATTGAGAGCTTTGGTTTCTTCATCTGAAAACTGTTTGACCATTTTTCAATTGGGGAATGACTTGTATTCTTATAAATTTGACTTATTTTTCTATATATTTGAGAAATGAGACCTTTATCAGAGTAACTTGTTATAAAACTTTTCCCCAGTTTGTTGTTTTCCTTCTAATCTTGGTTACATTGATTTTTGTTTGTACAAAAACCTTTTAATTTAATATAGTCAAAATTATTCATTTTACATCTTGTAATGTTCTCTGTCTCTTGTTTGGTCATAAATTCTTTCCTTTTCCGTAGATCTGACAGGTAAATTGTTTTATGTCTGAAGAAGACTTCGGCAAGTCCCTTAGACAATAAAGAGATCAAATAAGTCAGGACTTAAAGAAATTAATTCTGACTATACTGGAAGGTCAAACATTGGAGCTGAAGCTTAAGTATTTTGGCCACATAATGAGAAGACAGGGACTCACTGGAAAAGACTCTGATGTTGGGAAAGATGGATATCAGAAGGAGAAGAGGACAGCAGAGGATGAAATAGATAGATAATGCCATGGAAACAAAAAACATGAACTTGGACAGACTTCAAAAGATAGTGGAGGATAGAAGGGCTTGTTGTGCTATGGTCCATAAGATTGTGAAGAGTTGAACATGTCTAAAAGATTGGACACATTTTCTCCACTGTGTCACCTAGATGCAAAGTATAACAGAAAAAGAGAATCATATAGAAAATTGAAGCTCCCTATAATGTACAGTTTGTTTTTCTTTTATATATAATGTATACGTCTGTGTACATCTATAACATGTTATAAATATGTATAATATATAATTCAATATAATCAATTCAACATTGAAGTTTAAAAATTGTCCTATGTGAATTTGTTTATGATGTCATTCTTTATGTCTAAATCATGCAACTGTGATTTATTCCTGGCCTTCTTTCTGTTCTCTTCTGTGCATTTTTTGTTGTTGTTAAAAAATACTTCAATCACTTTCTTTTCTTTCTTTTCATTTTTTTGTTATGGTCTCCCCTTCTCTGCTCTCCCTGTCCTCCTCACCTTCACTAGGAAATAAATAAATAAAAATAAAACCCTTGTAACAAATATGGATAGTCAAACAAAACAAATCGCCACATTGGCTGAGTCCAAAAATGCATGTCTTAATCTACCTCTTGGTTCATCATCTCTTTCTACAAATGGATAGCAAGTCTCATCATCAGTCTTTTGGGATAGTATATTGTTGAACTTAGAAGTTCTTAGCTCCTTCAGAGTTGTTTTTCTTTATAATGTTATTGGGTGTATTATTTTCCTGGTTCTTCTCTTTTTGCTCTGCATTAATTAGTACAGTTCCTCAAATGTGTCCCTAAAACTTTCCCATTTGTCATTTCTTACAGTACAATAATACTCCATTATATTCCTAGATGATTTTTTTTAGTTATTGCTAATTGATGGGCATCCTCTTTATTTTCATTTCTTAGCTACAACAAAAGAGTTAATTTTTTTGTATGTATGTATCCTATTTCTTTTTTTTTTAAATCTCTTTGGTGGTTTGGGGTTAACAATGGTATTTCTGGGTCAAATGATACATATAGTTTAGTGATATTTTGGGTGTGCTTCCAAATTGTTTTCTAGGTCAACTGAGCTGGACTCACAGTTATAACAAACAGTGCATTAATGTGTCTATTTTCCTACAATCCCTCCAACTTTTTTTATTTTCCAATTTTGTCATCTTTACCAATATGATGGGTGTGGAGTAAAAACTTAAGAGTTGCTTTAATTTGCATATCTTTTTTTATCAATGATTTGGAGCATTCTTTTTCATATGATTATTGATGGCTTGGATTTTTTCCTTTGAAAACAGAGCTTGCATCTCCTTTTACCTTTTTCATATTGACTTTTGTTTTTATAAATTTGAATCTGTGCCTTATATAACTAGAATATGAGAACTTTATCAGAGAAATTTGCTGCAAAGATTTTTCCCCCATTTAATTGCTTGTCCTGATTTTAGCTGCATTGGTTTTGTTTGTGCAAAACTTTTTTCATTTTTTCAATCAAAACTGTCTGTTTTATCTTCTGTGATCCTCTCTGTCCCTTGCTTGGTGATAAACTCTTCGCCTCTCCATAGATCTGAAAGATAATTTCGTCCCTGCTCCTTGGATTTGTTTGTTGCATAACCTTTTATGTCTAAGTCATATTAATTTGGAGCTTAATACTTAATTTCTGCCAGACTACTTTTCAATTTTCCCAGTAGTTTTTGTTGAATGGGTTCCTTAACCCAGTAGTTGTGTCTTTGAGTTTAAAGAACACTGTGCTGCTCTGTTCAATACCTAATCTGTTCTACTGAATGATCTATTTTTTTTAAACAGTACCAAATAGTCTTAATGATTATTTTTTTGCCGTATAGTTTGGTATCTGCTACTGCTACTTTTTCTTTCATGCACTTTTCCCCATTGTTTCTCTTGAGATTCTTGATTTTTTGTTCTTCCAGGTCAATTTTTTATTGCTTTTTTCTAGTTCTAAAAAATAATCCTTTGAAAGGAAGGGAACAAACATTTGTTAAATGCTCATTATGTGCCAGATGCTTTACAACTATTACCCCATTTTAACTTCACAAAAACCCTGGAAAGGTAGGCACTATTATTATGTCCACTTTACAAATGAAGAAATTGAGGCAGCCAGGGGTTAAGTGACTTTCCAAGGTCATATAACTAGTAAGTGTCTAAGGGAAGATTGGAACTTAGGTCTTCCTGATTCCAAATCAAACTGTACTTCCTAGCTACATCTATGTAGTTTGCTTAGTATGGTACTAAATAAGTTAATTAATTTAAATAGTATTGCCATGGCTTGTTCCAAAGTAATTAATATTTTTCCAATTATTTAAGTCTTTCTTTTTTGTCTGTTATGAGTTTTTTGTTCTTATATTTAGGCAAAGTCCCAAATATTTTATACATCCTGCCATTATTCTGTATAGAATTTCTTTTCCCATATCTTCTGACTGGGTTTTATTGGTAACATAGAAATCTAGATGATATGTACAGATTTATTCTACAACCTGTAACTTTACTAAATTTTTATTTGCTATAAAAAGTATTTCTAGCATTATGCTAAATAGTGGTGAGGATACTGGACATCTTCATCTTTAGTCTAATTAGAAAAACCTCTAGCCTGTCTCTACTATACATAATGTTTGCTTTTGGTATTAAGTAAATACCATATTCCAGAAAGGTCCATTTATTCCTATGCTTTCTAGTGTTTTGGTTTTCTTTTTAACAGAAATGAGTGTTGAATTTTGTAAAAAAAATAACTTTTTTCATCATTTATTGATATAACCACTTGAGGTTTTTTTTTTTTACTATTAATATATCTGTTGTGTTTGTAATTTTCATTATATTAAACAAAACTTGGATTCCTGGTATAAATCTGAATAGTCTTTAATCTTTTTCATATGTTGTTATAGTCTTTTTTTTTTGCTAGTATTGTAATGAATATTTTGTTCATCAGGGTTATTGGCCTATAGATTTGTTTTCTACTTTATCTCTCCCTGGTTTAGATATCAACACTATATTTATGTCATAGAATTTGGAAGGATATAAGTCTTTTCTTTTTAACTTACATAATATTAGAATTAATTGTTCTTTAAATGTTTAATAAAATTCATTTTAAAATACTTTTAAATTTTAAAATCTGGTTCATTTTCTTCCCTTTGGGGAGATTTTTTATGGTTTGTTCAAATCCTTTTTCTGATGGGGCAAATAAAATAATCTAGCTCTTCTGTAAGCCTGGGTATTTCAAATTTTTATAAATATGAATCAATTTCATTTCATGAGTTTTTTTAGGAATCAACTGGGCAAAATAATTTCTGATTATTTCCTTTATTTTATCATCAGTTGTGAATTCTTTTTTTTCATTTTTAGTACAATTTAGTATACCTCTTTTTAAAAAAAACATATTAGAAACTGTATTTTATTTGTATTTTTAAAAATCTCTAGTTTTATTCATCAGTCATAGTTTTATTTTTATTTTGTTTTGTTTTCCTTTCAAGTTTGTTAATCTCTTGTTTTCAAATTTTCTATTTTGGTGTTTAGTTCTGTTTTTTAAAATGTCTTGCATTTCTAATTTTTTTAATTGCATGCTTAATTGTGTTATTTTTCTTGTTAATAAAAGCATTTGTTTTCCCATTAAGAAAGTCTCCTGGGGGAAGCTAGGTGACTCAGTGGATTGAGAATCAGACCCAGAGATAGGAGGTCTTGGGTTCAAATCTGACCTCAAGACACTTCCTAGCTGTGTGACCCTGGGCAAGTCACTTGACCTCCCCTCCCCCATAGCTTAGCCCTTACCACTCTTCTGCTTCTTTCTGGTCTTTTCATTGGAACTTCTTGGAAGTCCTCTTTTTCATTTAGCATCTATTTTTCTTCCCTCATAGAATTATACTGTTTTGCCAGGAATTTTATTCTTGATTGTTAGCCTTTATCTTTTGTCTTTTGAAATATTGTATTTCCCTTCTTATGAGTGACAACTGCCATATCTTGCATGATGCTAACTGTGGTTCCTTGGCACTTGAATTGTCTTTTTAACTACCTAAAGTATTTTTTCTTTGACATGGAACTCTGGAATTTCCTTTTATCTTTCTTATTATCTCATGGAGGCTTTGCTTTCTGTACTGTCTATTCTAGATTTCAAAAAAGTAAATTCTTGTGTAATGTTCTAAACAATTAACTTTCATTAACATTCTCTCTTTCCTTCAAATGTAATTGACTTTACTACTAAAAGCAATGCAATGATCCAGGACAACTCTGAGGGACTTATGAGAGAGAATGCTATCCACATCTAGAGAAAGAACTGTGGGAGTAGAAATCCAGAAGAAAACATATGATTTTTCACTTATTTATATGTGTATGATTTGGGTTTTGGTTTTAAAAGATTACTCTGTTTCAAAAATGAATAATATGGGAATAGGATTTGAGTGATAATATATGTATAACCAGTAAAATTGCTTGTCAACTCTAGGAGTGGGAAAGGAAGAGGGGAAAGAGACAATAAGAACCATATAACCATGGTGAAAAAAATATTTAATTACTTTAATTTAAAAAATTCTCTTTTCCCTAGAGGTTGTTTTCTTTAAGATTTCATTTCTTATCTCTTCTTTCCTCTCATCCAGAAACACTTATAGTTCTTATGGCCATGTCATTCTTTTCTCTGGATTTATTGTAATCTTATCCTCTGGAATTATCTCTTGGACTTTTTCTCAGTTCAAGGTATTTCTTCATTGTGTTAACTGCTTTCTTCTCTTTATGCATATCTCTAGCCTCAGTTTCTGAACTGGGGTTTTGTGTTTGTGTCAGACTGTCTGCTTCATGCTCTTAGATGGTGTGGGTAAGTCCTATTCCCCTAAATGTGGTGGATAAAACTAGGAACCATGTTCTGCAGGAATTACTGAGTTTGGTTTCAGTCTCCTGGTGATGAAACTGAGATGTTGGCATTGGTTCTCCTTTTCTTCTTATAGAGTTTGAAACTGATTTGAGTTCTATAACTGCTGTAAGCCTAATGGGTCCCCAAAATATGTTCTTTGTGTTGGTAACAGGTCTTCGAGGAGACCCTAGGTACTGTGCCTCCCAGGTTTTGCCTTGGCCCTTTCTCCTGTTGTGGTTCAAGAATGGGCTAGCTGGGTACTACAATTCCTATGTGCTGACTTGTCCTTATTCCTACTGTGCCTTAGGCAGGGCTGCCCAGGCACTGACTTGCTTGAGCCTTGAACTTCCATGATGTTGCAAACTCTGCTGTCTGGGCATTTGCCTAGTCTAGTCTTTTGTGCATCCTCTGGAGTTGTCTGGTTACTGAGAGCTGAGCTGCCTGGGTTCTGTACATTGTACTGCCTTCATGGTTCCAATCTGGCACTGTCCTCTGCTATGCCTTCCTTAAGGCTGACTGGTCACTGGGTGCAGTGCTGCCTGGGCACAGTGCCTGGGCACTGATCTGGCCTCATCTCCTGCTATTCCTCTGGCAGACAGTCTATGTGCGACCTGGCCTCATCTTATTTCTGGTCTGGGTCCTTGCTTTGTTTTATGATTGCCCAGGCCTGTTTCTGCTCCAAGACTCTAAAGGAGTGACGAGATTTATTGTTGCTGTTTTGCAATGTTTTGTTTTTTCTTTGTTTTGTTTTTGCTGTAGTCCTGGACTAGGCAGAGGATCTTATAAGATTTTCTCTTTGGTTTTCTTTACCATTGTTCCTTCTGGCGCATTTCTAGAACTCACCTAACTCTTAATACACAATTCTCTTCCTACTGTCTGGAGGCCTGGGCCTGGCAGTGTTTACTAGAATAGTAGTGGCCTACAGCTGTGGAAGGGCACCTAGGTGACACAGTGGATAGAGCACTGGGCCTGGAGTCAAGAAGACCTGAGTTCAAATCTGGCCTTAGATACTTAATAGCTGAGTGGCCCTGGGCAAGCCACTTTACCCTCTTTGCCTCAGTTTCTGCAACTGTAAAACGAGCTAGAGATTATAATGACATACCACTCTGGTCTCTCTGTCATGGGACCCCAGGGTCTCAGAAAAGTTAGAGAAACACTGAAACAACTGAAAAACATCCGTAGAACTTCCTGTATCAGGAGAGGATTAATATTCTGAGGCCAGACAAATATGGTGTTACTAAGGGATAATAGTAGCTTCAGGGAACAAGAGCCCTGATGGAGGAGAGAATTCCAGCTATGGACTCAAGAAAAACTTGGATCTTGGTAACCCAGCTGAGTAGGCCATCCAGCAGAGAACTATATGTAAGGGGAACTTCATAAAGATTTAATGAAGGTGCTATGCTGCACGATAGTTTATTTATTGTTTTATTTTGGGGTTTTGGTTTTAAATGAGTATTCTCTTGCAACAATGACCAATATGGAAGTACATTTTGAATGATAACCCACATCAAATTGCTTACCATCTCTGAGAGAGCAGAGGGAAGGGAGGGAAGGAAACAATTTGGATCTTATAATTTTGGAAAACAATGAAGGGAGACAAGAACTTCCAGGATCAGGATCTGGGAGGTGTTCTGTCATAGAGTATCTTCTTTTTGGCATGTAGCTCACTAATGTTGTACTTGAAATCTAAGACCAATCTCTCCCTGTTGTATATGTGGGAGAATGTGCCCCTGGTTTGGGGGGAAGTATCCTTCCTGTACCGTCTCAGTAAATGCTCTTTCTAAAAGTTAATGGAGGCTATTGGCTGATTATTAATAGAGAACATTCTAGTTAAGGTTTGGAAGAGATAGGGCAAGAAGCACAATCAACAGGATTTCCCTTAGAGCCCTCATCCAAAGAGAAATGGTCTCTCATTTCCCCTTGGGGCCCAACTTCCCAACTCCCCTTGGGAGTTCAGGTAGTAAGCCTAGAGAGAGAGTGACATGTAAGTGTACTTGTCTTCCCTACTCTGCTCTCAGATGTTAAGCTCCTGGATTCAGGAAGTTTTTTTTGTTTTTGTTTTTGTTTATTGTAACACAAGTGCTTAGCATAGTTCTTGGCACTTAGTAGGTGATTAATAAAAGTTTGTTGGCTGATTGATTGGTGGATTGAATTCGTCATCTGTAAAATAACCTGGCGAAGGAAATGGCAAGCCATTCCAGTATTTTTTTTTTAACCCTTGTACTTTGATGCATTGTCTCATAGGTGGAAGATTGGTAAGGGTGGGCAATGGGGGTCAAGTGACTTGCCCAGGGTCACACAGCTGGGAAGTGGCTGAGGCCGGGTTTGAACCTAGGACCTCCTGTCTCTAGGCCTGACTCTCACTCCACTGAGCTACCCAGCTGCCCCCTATTCCAGTATTTTTACCAAGAAAACTTCAAATGCATCACGAAGAGTCAGACACGACTGAAAGATGACTGAAAAACTGCAATGATACCAATCTCACAGGGTTGTGACAAAAGCATTTTTAACTCTTAGAGCACTATATAAATGAGACATATTCTGCCCTTATAATTGTATCTCAAGCCTTTCTTCCTCAGAAAATATTCCCAGATTCATACCCCCCCAATCTCTAAATAACCAGTACTATCTCTGATCTTGTCCCACTTCCCAAACCATTCTTGCAACTATTTTTATGTATTTCTAATAATGTTCTAAATGTCTGCTTTTTCCGCCTCAATAAACCATGAACTCCCTATAGGCTAAAAACCATGTTCTATCTCTATTCTATGCACTAGGGCAGTGATGGTGAACCTTTTAGAGATGGAGTGCCAGACCCTACTCCCACCCCACCTACCAGACCTAGTGCTGTGTCCCTCCCCTACACTGAGTGCCAGGTGTGCCCTGCCCCCCCTTACCTCACACAGGGGAGGAAGGAAGTGTTCCCATTGGGTTGCTGGGCAGAGGGGTGAGTGAAATGAAGAATGTCCTCAGCGACTGTACAGAGTGGGGGAGGGGAGTAGCCCGAGTGCTCTGCTCCTCTCCAGCTCTGCTGCCTGTGAGCTGCCCTCTTTACTGTGCACTCCCATTTGGCTGCTGGGCAGAAAAGGGTGGGGGGTGTGAAAAAATGTTGTTGGGCATGGTGGAGAGGGGGAGGGGAGCAGCTCCACCCGAGTCCCTCTGCCTTTCTAGTAACAAGCGGAAGGGGGTAGGGTGGCAGTATGTGGTCTCATGCCCAAAGAGAGCACTCTGCGTGCCATCTTTGGCACCTGTGCCACAGGTTTGCCATTGCTGCACTAGGACATAGGATGCTATTCTGTTCCCTGTGACCATTCAATAAAAATTTGATGATTATTGGGCAAGTGAGGTTAGACTACAAGAAGGACTTCCTAACTACCACCAGGAACACTAGAATGGAAGTTTTATGCAAGTAGTAGTCTCTGTTTTCCTCGAGAGCTCTAAGAGCAAGAGAAATCTTCCCTAATAAATGTGTCTTGAATTGAATTGAATATGACTTCCCAAGAGCACAGCCAACCTTAGGAGTCTGTTTTTCTCTCCTCTAGGAAATGGGGCCAGGTCCATGCAAATGTGGCCTTGTGAGGAGTTTGATTTCCTCTGCCCAAGCCCCTGGCACAGTGGTGCCAACTTGAGCTGCCCCTTGGCAAGACAGATAGGGGCAGGCCAGCAGCTTCAGGCTCAGATGACAGGGCTGAGGCCAGAAGGCGTGGATGATGAGGAGGGCTTTAATAGCCTCCTTGATGCCAATCTTGGGCTGAAAACCCGATATTTCCACTTAGAACAACAAGAAACAAGAAGAAGGTGGGGCATTGGTTTGGGGAATGGGGTGGGGAGGAGATGTATCTGGAGTGCCCCCTGCAGATCACATCCATAGGTGTCAGGAAGGGGGCAAAAGACCATTTATTCAAATGTTTATTAGATGTCTTCCATGTGCAGGGCCTTGGCCAGGTACTGGGGAAAGATATACCCTGCCCTCAAGAATCTTATAATCCCCTTGGCAAGAATGCTTATGCTACAGAATAGAACATGCTAGGTACATAACTCAGAACAAATCATGGATTATGGATGCAGCAGGACCCAGGGTTGGGCAGCCTGGTCTAAACTCTCATTGGACGGATGAAGATACAAAGGACTAATGACTCACTCAGCTAAGGGCAAACAGTTAGTGAGTAGCTGAGTTGGGATTTAAATCTAAACCCTCTGATTCTCAATCTAATACTTATCCACCACAAATCCTCCCCAAGAAAGGAAATTCTAACCATATCCAGGACTCTTCCTCAGTGGCAAGTCTGCAAGGTAGATGCTATTATTATCCCCATTTTGCAGTTGAGGAAACTGAGGTGAGCAGAGGCTAGGTGACTTGCCTTGTGTCATAAAGCTAAATAAGCATCCAACGTCAAATTTGAACTCATGTGTTCCTGCCTCCAGATTCAGTCTTCTATCCATTATACCACCTAACAATTGGATAGAATGAAAGACTTGTAATCAGGAAGACATGAGTTAAATCAGGCCTCTCCCACTTACTATGTGACTCTGGGCAAGTCACTTTACCTCTCTGTGCCTTCATTTCCCTATCTGAAAAAGGGGATAATAAAATCCCCTGCTATTTAGGTTTGTTATGAGAATCAAATGAGTTAATGTATGTAAAGTATTTCTCTTTTTTCCTTTCCTTTTTAACCCTTACCTTCTGTCTTAGAATTGATAAATATTGCTTCCAAGGCAGAAGAGAGGTAAGGGCAAGGCAATTGCCCAGGGTTACATAGCTAGGTAGTGTCTGAGGCCACATTTGAACCCAGGACTTCTAAACCAGGCTTGGCTCTCTATTCAGTGAATGCTGTAAAATATTTTTCAAATCTTAAAGCACTATATAAATGTTAGTGAGGAGGAAGAGGGGAAGGAAGAGGACAATGATGATGAACCTCCCCAAATTTAGTTAAGTGGGTAACAAAAATTCAGTCCATTATTGGACCTTTGTGATAAGACCTGCTGATTCTTACATCCTGCTAACAAAGACTTCAAGAAGCCAGGGCTAGACCATCCATGCTACCACGAGGAAACAAAGTGGGGCACCAGAGGAGAACATAATGGTGAAGAACGATAATAATCTGAATGACATCTTGTACTGGGATAGCATCACACACTTAGGGGCTCTTCTGACGCCTCAGAGAGCAGCTGGGGAGCTTTTCAGGGAGCACACAAACTCTGCTGGACCTCACTGAAGTGGAATGACACTTTGAGTTCAGGTCTTGTGAGAGTGTCCATTTGTCATTGGAGAAGGCAAAGGGGGGAAGAAAACAAATGCTTACTAAGCAAGCATCTTCTGTGTACCGGGCACCACGCTTAGAGCTTGATAAAAAATATCTCATTTGATCCTCACAAGAACCCTGATAGCTAGGTAGTCATCTTATCCCAATTTTACAAATATGGAAACTGAGGAGGATCAGTTTAACTAAATTCAATAGGTTGGCCCCCAGGTGGTTAAATTTGGGGAAGAGACCACACACAGAAACGCATTAATAGAAAGACTCAGTGGACAGAGAGCTAGGTCTGGAGATGGGAGGTCCTGGGTTCAAATTTGACCTCAAACACTTTCTAGCTATGTGACCCTGTACAAGTCATTAACTCCAGCTACCTAGCCCCTATCGCTTTTCTGCCTTGGAACCAATATTTAGTATTGATTCTAAGGCAGAAGGTAAGCGTTTAAAAATGTCATTAAATATATAGAAGAGTAACAATAACAACAATAATAGCTACGTTTATCTAGTGTCTATTATGTATCAGACACTATGCTAAGTGCTTTACAAATAGTTTCTTTTTTTTGAACCCTTACCTTCTGTCTTAGAATCAACACTAAGTATCAGTTCCAAGGCAGAAGATCAGTAAGGGCTTCGCAATGGGGGGGTAAGTGACTTGTACAGAGTCATACACCTAGAAAGTGTCTGGGGTCAAATTTGAACTCACATCTTTCTCACATTTTTCAGTCCCTAGCATTATATCTGCTACACCACTTTTGCCTCTGTGGATGGTTGAAGGAACTACCCACATAGATGGAATCATGCTTGTATTATGTATCCTTTAAATGTTTTCACATTATTTTAAGGTAATACAATAGGTCAGTGAATAAGGTAAAGGGTAAAGGATACTGACAATACTGATGAAGGATACTGGAAATATATGTATATTTCTAGTATCTGCCTGCCAAAACTTCCTCAATGCCGGAACCACTCCTTTTGGTCATCCCTAGGCTCCTCTCAATCTCCCCTGCACTCACTTCAGGGTAAAATTGGACTAATACAATCTGAAGATCTCATGGTTGGTTGGACTCAGTCAGGGAGGAGCTCATTTTGCCTATATATTCCTGAAAGATGAGATCTCACCTTTTCCTCTTGGGGAATATCTCTGGTATCCCCAGGAAGCCCAACTCTGCTCCTATCTTCAAACCTATTAGATCCCCAAAAGGAAAAGGAGTTTCTGTAGACTTCCTTGGTGGTAGAGGGGGAGGTCTGGTGCTAGGAGTGGAGAGGCGGGTGGTAAATATTAGCTAAAAATAACCCTAGTGTGTTGATCAGCATCTAGTGGTACCCAGGATTGGGGGAGAGTAGAGAGAGGGCGGGAGCCGTCGCCTAGGAGGCCACCAGACTGGTTACCGTGGAAACAAGCAGGAGCAGGGGAGCCTGGGAAGTTAGGATGACACAGATAGCGAGTCCTGGTCGGAGCTGCCGCTAAATTTAGGAAAAACATTGGTGTCCTCGACTTCCAATCTCCTGGGGGGGCTACCCTGGGGGGGAGGTGTCAGGGGCATGGACGCCACCCCCTGGGGGGCCCTGCTGCTGTCTCCTCTGCTCCCTATGCACTGTGAGTTAAGTTCTGGAGGGGGGATTCAGGGTCTGGGGGTCCCGATTTCTGTGGCTGTAGGGAGGATGGGATGAGGAATGGGGGGAATTGGATCCTTTGAATTCTTTTCAGACTACCTTGTACAAGGTTACTCCCTCAATACTCTTATTTTCCACTGCCTGTGGTGTATGTTTTGGGAGGGGGCAGTGATACAAAGGGAGACTGAAGGACTGAGGACCTTTGGGAATGGGGAAAAGGAGAGCTCACAGAGGATAAGGTAGGAAGGTGGGGAGGAATGCAAAGAGAGGCTGGGCAAATCCTGGGATGGAAAGTGATTTGGGTCTTTCCACACCCTAAAAGGGAGAGGGGAGCCCCTCTCTATCCTAACAGGAACAAAGGAGTTAGGATGGGGTAAGAATGGGAGGAGGGTCAGTCCTAATTCTGGAATAATGAATGAGGGGAGAAGGTTACTAAAAACTGTTCTGAGGGAGTTGAATGCCTGGATTCCATTCATAGCCCTGAGCAGGAGGGTCATCTAGCAGGCAGGATGGGAGAAAGAACACCTGGGACCCTAGTGGAACTGGACCACTTTGAGAGGGGCTAGAGGGTTGGGGACCAGCTGAGTAATTTTTTGAGTGGCCTAGGGCTTCTGAGTTGGCAAATGCTTAGAAATCACTCCAGGAGGACAACTCCAGCCGCAGTGGAAGAAAAAAGAGGTCAGTGATGGAAGGAGGGGGGAGAGGGAAGGAATTGTCTGTTACCATCCTGTTCAAAGTTAGGGTAATACTACACTGTGTGGTTAGAATGGTATTCCCTGAGCTTTCCTGGAGAATATCCAGGAATGGTCTGTCCCCCGGGGCCCTGAAGCCTTTTTTTTTCAAGTTCCTCTCCCACAGAGGATATGGCTACAATAGCTCTAGGGCCTGTAGTTACAAATCTAGGCAATTTTTCTGCAGAAATATCGTGGATAGATTGTGAAGCCAACAGTGACCCTTCTTTCAGTTCCTCTCCCTCTCTCCCACACCATAATATCCCTCTTCCCTGCTATGATCACCCTTTTTCATTCAGCTCTCTATATTCTCTAATTATCAACTTAAGTTGGACTCCATATCATTTGAGGATGCAGTCCAGGCATCTTTCAGATGCTGATTGTTGGAAGCGGTCTTTTATGATGGAGAAAAAGAAAGGATCGGGTCACTGGACTAATCAGAGTAAGATTCATGGAAAAGGCCAAAATTAGGGAAGGGGAAAGAGTGTATCAATCAGTGTGAGATAAGAGGCTATGCCAGATGCTAAGAGAGATGAGGAAGAGGGATCTGAAGGGGATATGATGTGGATTAGAGCTTTATTTAATAATTAAATTTTAATTAATGTAATATTTTGCTTCAAATGGAGAAATTCAGGCACCTTGGGACACAGAACCCACCACTAGCTGTTCTGAAGGTACAAGTCCAGCCTCCCTTAAAATCCGTTCTGTTGTCTTTGCCCCCTTTATTCCTGGGGCCCTCATGTACTAAAGGAGGGCACTTCTCTCTTTCTCATCTTTCTTTCACGGCAAAGAACAGGACCAAGAAAACTGGGCTAACCTTGCAGCAGAGAGGATGGTGATTAGACCTCCAGGTAGAATTTCTAGAGGGAATTTCCCTAGCCCAGAAGGCCTCTACTTATTTCCAAACCCAGAGTTCTTTTTTGGCCTTCCTAGACAGGCAAAATAGTATTAGTGGAAAGATTACTGGATTTAAAGTCAGAAGATGAGATTGAGCCTAAATTAAGGTGGAGAAGGCACATCACCTCTCTGACCTTCAGTTTCTTCATCTGTATAAGAGAGATAAAAACATTTGCACCACTTTCCCTGCAGGCTTATTGTAAAGAAAGAATTTTGCAAATCATAAAGTGCTAAATAAATAAGAGCTATTATTATCTCCTTATGGGGGTAGAAAAGAATGGGGGAACTGATGTGAGAAGGGTGGAAGGGGTGAAAGACTCATTTTTCACATTTCCAGAGTAAAGGAAAGGAGAACTGGGAAGGCAGCAATGAAGCGGAGAAGGGGTGGCCAGAAATGATCCATTAAAGATTGTGTTATAGTTCCTGAACAGGATAAAGTGGCAGTAATTCATGGTACAGAGAGAATAGAGGTTATTTAGTAAAATGGAATGTATAGAGCTCTCTCTGGATTAGGATGCAGGTACCTTGAGTTTCCATGAGACTAAAGAATGTTCACGTAAACAATTCAAACCCACGAACATTCATTTAAAAATACTAATAACTGATATGTACACTTAGTGCTTTCGGGTTTGCTCAGTAGGCTACTTTCTGTGTCTCATTTGATCCTCACAACTCTGTGAGGTAGACACCCCAATCAGTGATAACACTGCAAACACCATCTTCATTGTATATCTCATTGTGTGCTGGGCATATTTGAGGTGTTGGGAATAAAAGGCAAAAAACGAACAGTCTTTGTCCTCAAGGAGCTACTACTAAGAGTAGGATTTCTACTTTTCTGAGATAGAGGGGCTTTGGAGATCACTTAGTCAAATGCATCATTTGACAAATGAGAAGCCTGAGGTCCAGGGAGGTGAAGTCAGTGTCACCCTGCCCAAGGTGACAGAGGTAAAAGTGGGCAGGAAGGAGATTAGAATTCATGTCTCCTGATGCTAAATCGCAAACTCATTGGGTCTCTCTGCGCGCCTGCCAGCCAGGTCCACTGCGGAGTAGAAGGTGAAGTGGAGGTGGAAATGGAGAGGGGCTAGCTCGGTTTCAGAACCTTCAGACCTTGTTCTAACTCCGCACTGTCCCCTCCATCCCCGCAGCCTACGAGGGCCGTCGCTGCTGACATGGCTCAGGAAAACTCGGCCTTCTCTCCTGGGCCGGAGGAGCCCCCCGGGGGTCTCCCCCGCGCCCTGGCGGCGCGCGCCGAGCCCCGTGAGCCTCCTGAGCGTCCGCCCCGACGGGGCCGCCAGCGCTACGTAGAGAAGGACGGCAAGTGCAATGTACAGCAGGGCAACGTGCGGGAGACGTATCGCTACCTGACAGACATCTTCACCACGCTGGTGGACCTGCAGTGGCGGCTCAGTTTGCTCTTTTTCGTGCTCGCTTATGCGCTCACTTGGCTCTTTTTCGGCGCCATCTGGTGGCTAATCGCCTACGGCCGAGGGGACCTGGAGCACCTGGAGGACACGACGTGGACGCCTTGCGTGAACAACCTCAATGGCTTCGTGGCCGCCTTCCTCTTCTCCATAGAAACCGAGACCACCATCGGCTATGGGCACCGCGTCATCACAGACCAGTGCCCCGAGGGCATCGCGCTGCTGCTGCTGCAGGCCATCCTGGGCTCCATGGTCAATGCCTTCATGGTGGGCTGCATGTTCGTCAAGATCTCACAGCCCAACAAGCGCGCCGCTACGCTCGTCTTTTCCTCGCATGCTGTGGTATCTCTGCGCGACGGGCGCCTGTGCCTCATGTTCCGCGTGGGTGACCTGCGCTCGTCTCACATCGTGGAAGCTTCCATCCGCGCTAAACTCATCCGCTCTCGCCAGACGCTGGAGGGCGAGTTCATCCCCCTGCACCAGACAGACCTCAGCGTGGGCTTCGACACTGGCGATGACCGTCTCTTCCTCGTCTCCCCACTTGTCATCAGTCACGAGATAGATGCCTCCAGTCCCTTCTGGGAGGCGTCACGCCGTGCCCTCGAGAGGGACGACTTCGAGATCGTGGTGATCCTTGAGGGCATGGTGGAGGCCACTGGTGCGGGGACTGGGGCATGGAAGAAGGGGGCAAGGGAGGGATGAGGAGTATAAGAGAAGTAGGAGACAGGAGAGTGGGAAATGGGGCAAGCACCTGTAGTGGGAGAAGAGAAGATGAAGGGCAAGAAGATAAGAGTTACAGACCTAAGGGATTAAAGGAGAATTGTTCAAAGGTAGACCGAGGAATGGGAAGAGCTGCCTTAGAGGCTGAAGAATAGAGTGGAAGATAGAGATTAATATAGAACAACTTGTGCTGGAGGCTTGGGGATGAGGAGGGAGACACAAAAACTGAAAATTTTAAGAGTTGGAAGGAACATGTGAGGTTATGTTATACCAGAACAGGAATCTTCTCTACAGCAAACCTAGAGGGAAAAACAAGCAGACAAATCTCATCACCTTCTGAAGCAGCCCATTTCACTTTTGGTCAGCTCAAATTGTTAGGAAATTTTTCTTCATTTGAACCTGAAATCTATCTCTTTGCCCCTTCTACCTTTTGTTCCTAGGCTTGACCCTCTGGAATCAAGCAAAAAAGTCTAATCCTTCTCCCGAATAACCCTCAAATATTTGAAGACAGCTATCACATCTTTCTAAGTCTTCTCTTCTCCAAGCTAAACATTCCCAGATCTTAGGAAGACTTGATCTCCTGGCCCCTTACACCCTTTAAACACTCAAAAGCTTATCAATGTCTGCCTTAAATTATGGCACCCAAAATTAAACACAATATCCCAGGTGAGGTCTGATTAGGTCAGGATACAGCAGAATTATCACCTTTGTTCTAGATTCCATGCTTCTCAACACAACCCAAGAATGCATTCACTTTGTTAGCTGCAGACAACAGACAGGTGTCTGGGAAATAGGGGAAGTATAAAGCGAGGGGCAAAGTTATAGAACAGAAGAGGGACTGGGGATACCAGAAGGTGGGGAATTTTTTTAAGTTGAATCACCCTGCGATTGGGAAATCTGGGGGGAATTACAGCCAAGTGGCTGGAGGGAGGAAAGAAACAGGCCCAGAGATCCAGAGAAGAGCAGGGGCTGAGAGTGCAAATAAAAATGGAAGTGGGAGAAGAGTAATTAAGTAACCTAGCATGGGGTAAAAGATAGAGATAAGGAAATAGGAACATGGGGCAGGGGACAAGTGCGCGGGGGGGGGGGGGGGTGTCAGAATATGAAGGACTTATAGAGATGGAGGTGTTTGTTTGAAGCAAAGAAATGTATTGTTTCTGTGTCAGTGCCTTTAAAAGCTCTCCCTCCACCCCACCATTCTAACGATCTTTCTCAGTCTCTCAAAGATTGAGGGATATTGGGAAGGAGCTTAAGGTCCTCAGAGAATGGTACCCAGTCACTGCAGAACTGTAGGTGGAGACATCCCCTACTCCCAAGGCTAAGAGCTCTCAAATTGCCATCTGGTAGTCTCAGAGCTCCTGCTGCCCCCTGCTGGTCTCTCCCTGTCAAACAAATGTGTCAGAATCTACCTCTTCAGCATTGACTGGTATTTAAACCTTCTTCTCCCAATATTTCCACTAGCTTCAACCTTGTTCGTTTATTGCCTCCCCATCGTTCCTCACGTTCCTCTGAGGCACCACTCCAGTCTTCTCCCTTCTCTTCCTAGTACTTCTAAAATCACTGATCCGCCTGCCTCTTTCCTCATCATTATCCCCCTATCCTTGTCCCTCACCTCACATTGCTCCAACCTAATTCCAATAATACTTCATATGCCATCGGAAAAATAAAATCTTATTATACCCAAAGATGTCTCAGGTACAGGTTCATAGTTTTGAGAGGGAAATTGGTCTCCTATGGCAGATCTATAGGGACAGATCTATGGGTCTAGCTTTCCTGAAGTTATTTACTAATACCAAAGTATTGTTGTCAGTTCTGGGCACCATACTTTTTTAATGATGTTGGCAAAGTAAGGCATACCCAAAGGAGCATAATCAAGTTGATGAAACCTTAAAATCTTGTCACAGGAAGGACAATTGAGATAATATGGAGTGTTTGATTTGGAAATGACTAACGACATGTGAGAGCCGACTTCAAACCTATGTACAAGTGTAGAGGAGAATAGACTTATCCTCTGCTTCCCAAGAAAGCAGAACTAGAGAGAGGAAGGACTCAACATAACTACAGAATGACTAACAATGAAACAGGTTGTTTCTCAAAGGTTAGTCATCTTCATCATTAGAAATGTTTAAGCAGAGATTAAATATCCAGTCTCTTAGTGCTGAGGAGGAGCTTGAAAATCTTATCACTGAAACATAGGAACTAAAAGTTTTAAAGGATCTTAAAGAACTCCCCTAACAGTTTTAAAGAGTGTCCCACCGAAGCACCAGTTGAGAGGGAGGGTCTCCTCAAAGAAGAACCAAGGAAGCAAAGACAATATCATTTATAAGTAGTTATTCAGCTTTTATGAGACTTCCAGGAAGGGAGAACCCAATTAGCCACTCAAAAAGCATTTATAAAGCACCTACCATAAGAGACGATATGATAGACAATGTTGTGTAGTGGGTAGATAGTAAACCTCACAGTCAGGAAGATTTGGTTTCAAGTCTCATCAGCTGTGTGATTATGGGTAGGATATTCAATCTCTCAGTCTTCTCAGCAACTCAAATACATGATCATTTCCAGATCAGGATTCCTGTGTCCTCTTCATCTTCCTTACCCTCTTCTCATTAGTGCTTGGACTCTGCTGCAGGGACTCTGAGCTCTAAGAGAGTTTTTACATTATCTTGCCTAGAACCAGGCCTCTACTTCACTTTTCAGCCATTTTTAAACCATGTGACTACTCACATTCCCTGCCTCTTTTGTCTTCCCCTTTATGCATTCATTGTGTTTCCTCTTTAAAATATAAGTTCCTTAAACTTATTCTCTTTGGCCCTAGAGAGCAAAATGGGAATTATTGGGTAAAAGTTACAAAGAGACAAGTCTAGGCATGATGCAAGCAAAAAAATTCCTAACAATTAGCTCTATTTTTAAAAATAGAATGGGCTACCTCATTAGTTAGTGGGTTCCCCTTTATTTGAAATTTTCAAGCACAAGTTGGATGATCATTTCTGGTTTATGTTGTGCAGGGAATTTCTATTCAAAGATGAGTTGAACTAAATGGACTCTGAAGTCCCTTCCAACCCAGAAATTCCATGATTATATTGTGAAATTCATAATAAAGACAAAGAACAGATTTAGAACCTGGAGCTACTGATGAAAGGACAGAAGAATATGAACAGAATAGGGCATTTGATAGTTCAAGATCATGAAGGTTTTGAGTCAAAGTGAAATCTGCCATGGGTAGCTGAGGTTGAGGAAAGATAGGATTGAGGAAACTGATCAACAAGAAGCCACACTGTGCAAGGAAGTCAATTGCCTTAAATCCTGAAGTTCCCAAATGTAAAACTGGGCATGGACAAGGAGTGTTAAGGTAAAAAGGAATATCTACAGAACATCCTTTTAGTAAAGTGTATTAGAATTTCTCCAGTAGTAGAAGTCAAACTTACTCATTTTAACTTTTTTTTTTAAACCAAGACATTTGCTCTAACCCTGCAGCACTTATCATCTTCTCCAAAATCTTTCAAATATTTTGGCGACACAGCAGGCCCATCTGTCAGTTGTGTCAGTATCCTAGGACGTAAAGTCCAAGAGCCAAGTCATCAAGGTCTATTGATTTGAATTATTGAGGTCAAGCAAATATTGTACTGTCAACTCCTCAACTAGCTAGGCTTTCCACTTGTGGCTAATCATTTTATTTTGTCTTTCCTCATCTGAGGATCCTTCCCCTTGGAAGATTAAACAGAAAAAATATGAGTGGATAAGTCCTGCCTTCTTACCATCATTAGTTATAATACTTTCATTGCCTAAAGCAACGATTTCATTCTTTCAATCTTTCCCATGTGGCCCCTCCCCACAATTTATAGAAAATTTTAAAAAATCAAAAAATACTTTAGAGGCAGCATAATGTAGTAAGTAGGGCATTGGGTTTGGAGTAAAGAGTCTTCTGGTTCTTCTCCCTTAATTCTGTATGGGTTCATTTAAGTAATCTCAGGTTTCCCTGAAACCACCCCTCTTATCATTTCTTAAGGCACAAAAGTATTCCAATTTGTTTATCCATTCCCCAATTAATGGGCATCCTCTTACCTTCCAATTCTTTGTTTCTACCAAATAGAACTGTTATAAATATTTATATATATATAAAGACCCCTCTTTCCTGATCTCTTTGTGAGTAGAGGTGTGGTAGTAATATTGCTAGGTCAAAGAGTGTGTACAGTTTAATTACTCTGGGGACATAGTTCCAAATTGCTTTTCAGAATAGCTGGACCAATTCACAGCTTCATCAATAGGTCATTAATGTGCTTGTTTTCCCACAGGCCCGCCAACATTTGTCAATCAGATTGGGGTGAGGTTCAGCATTGCTTTAATTTGCATTTCTCTGACTTGAATTATGTTTTCATATGGCTATTGATAGCTTGAATTTCTACCTTTGAAAACTGCTTATTCATACCCTTTGACTATTTATCAATGACAATACATCTTCTTTAATGTAATTTCCACTGATGAAAACATGTTTCTGATCTTGAACTATTTGACAGTGCCAAGAGCTTTGTGGTGAGAACTTTCTTTTTCTCATCTTCAATAACTGTGTCTGCTAAGGAGGCAGGGCTCCATTATCTTCAGAAGCAGTTGCCAGGATGCATCTTCGCAAGGGTTGCTTCCCAGCATGACGGCTTTAGGGGGTAGGCTGGTGCTTTGGAAAGTGCTCTCACTCCCTGGATTCTTGGACTTACTTATGCCTGGGTGAAGGTGGGCCTCTTCTTCACGGTGATTACTCCCCTCAATGATGGCTATAGAGCCCTGGCTTCCAGCCAGGGCTAGCTAGGGTCTGGGGGCCTGGGATACCTCCATCAGGGTTTGAGAGAAGGTGATTGTTGAGGTGGTAACCGTGTTTTGACTTGCCTGGCACATTCTGCCTCCTGTCTTTCCCTCAGGGTGCCTTGCTGCTTCAGTAGTCTGGCTTGCCTGCCTCATAGATGGCAGTTGGTAGGGATGGCTGGTCCCTTTTCCACGAGAGCTATTTCCCCTAATAATAGCTTCAAGAACTGGGCTAGAAACAAAGCTACTGATCTGGGGGAGGTTGCTATTCCCAACTCTTGGACCTATCTGCCCATTGGTGGCAGATGGCATTGGTAGTGGTAAGGAAGGGATTACTTCTCTCAGTAAAAAAAGCTTATAGGTTTATAAAGCACTTTCTTCATAACAATTCTGAGATGTAGGTTTTTTTATGTTGCTGTTCAATCATTTTCAGTTGGTTTGCCTCTTTGTGACCCTATTTGGGTTTTTTGAGGGTTTTTTGGCAAAGATACCGGCATGATTTGCCCTTTCTTTCTCTAGCTCATTTTAGAAATGAGGAAACTGAGCTCAACAGGGTTAAGTGACTTGCCTAGGATCACGCAGCCAGTAAATCTCTGAGGCCAAATTTGAACTCAGGAAGTTAAGCTTTCCTATCTCCAGGCATGGCACTCTAGCCACTGTACCACCCAGTTGCCTTAAGAGGTAGGTAGTACAGATTATTATATACATTTTTAACCTCACCCATCATTTCATCCATCCTAGGCATTCCTAGTGAGGAACTTCCTATAATGCAGATTGCAACCTTATAGTCTTGGAAAGTTACCTTGGGATAAGCGGAAAAGTGGCTCGCCCAAGGTTACACAGTTAGTAAGTTTGAGGGATGAGACTTGAGGAACAAGTCTGAAGCCTGACTCTGATGGCTATTTCCTCTCCTCTATACTCTATTGCTTCCCTAGTCCCATTTTACAAATCAGCAAACTGAAACTGAGAGCTGAAGCGACTTGCAAGTATCAGAGGTCTCCTGACCTTGCTGCCATTCCTTCTGCAAATAGGCAGGGTGGTAAAGCAGAGGGAGTACTGGGCTTAGAGTCATGAAAACCCAGTTCTGACTCATCTTCCTGAGTTCAAATCTGACCTCAAATTCTTACTAGCTATGGCAAGTCACTGAACTATGATGACCTCAGTTTCCTCAACTAAGATGAGATGGTGAATGAAATAGCAAACCACTCCAGTATCTTTGCCAAGAAAACTCCCCAATGTGTTCACAAAGAGTCAGAGATGACTAAAACAGCTGAATAACAACAATTACTAGCATAATTGCCTCTGAGGTCTAATTTACTCTCTCCCATGAGTGGCTACTCCTATAGCATGCTGGTCCATCAACAGGGATTTATGAAGTCACTATTATGTTCCAAGTATTCTGCTAAGCACTGACGATACAAAGATAATCATGGAAATAATTCCTGTCTTCAAGGAGCTTACATTCGAATGGGGGAGACAATGTGTGTATCTATGTTTACACAAAATAAATACAAAGTTTTTGAGGACACAAGGAGGAGCTATTATGGGGAAGAAAGGCTTCATGTAAAAGGTTGTAAGCCTTGAAAGAAAGCAAAAATTCTAAGAGGTAGAAGAGAGTGAGGAATACATTCAAGGTAAGGGTACAGGTACAAAGACACAGAAATAAAAGATGGAGGGTTGAGAGTAAAGAATAACAGGAACTCCAGTTTGGCTGGACTGCAGGATGGAATGGATAATAAGGCTAAAAAGATAGTCTGGAGCCATGTTGTAAAGACCTTTAAATGCCCAACAGAAGGAAGGGGGAAAGCATTTATTATGTGCCTACTGTGTGCCAGGCACAGGCCTAAGCGCTTACAATTATTTTCTCATTGGATCTTCACAATAAGCCTGGGAGATAGATACTCTTATCATGCCCATTTTACATTTGAGGAAACTGAGGCAGAAAGCGGTTAAGTGGCTTGCCCGGGTCACACACCTACTTTGTGTCTGAGGTTAGATTTAAACTCAGGTCTGACTGCAAGCCCAGCGTTCCATTGTGCCACCTAGCTGTTTCAAGGTGATTCGGGAGGAGAGATCACACTTGATTCTAGAAGTAATAATCCCTGAAGTTTCTTGAATAGGGGAGTGACATTGTCAGACTTAAACTTTAGGAAAATAATTTTGTTAATTATGGAGAAGAGAGAGACTTGGGTCAGAGAGACAGATTAGGAGGCAAGCCAATAAGCCAAGTGAGAAGCTATGCGATGCTGAGCTAAAATAGTGTCTATGTGAATGAAAAGAAAGGGATACAAGGAATATTGTAGTCATAAGGGGATTTTTCCCCTTCTTTGTATCTATTATAGATAAAGATACAACATAAATATTCATGATACCAAGTTCTTAACTTTTTTCCTTTCTCTTTTCATTTTAAAGCCCACTAGATCATGTTTCCAGGACTCCAGGAAAATGTTTTACTCGCTGTTGTTGAGTATATTTTATTCCTGCCCAAGGACCAAATATTCTTCTCTTTTAAGTAATAGTCTCTCCTTTGACAGTTAAGAAAACTGAGGCAATGAGAGGCTTAGAGATTTGAATGCTAAGTAGGAACAGAGCTGAAAATAAAACTAGTACCTGGTCCACCTGAAAAGAGACGCAGAGTATCGGATAAGATCTTTGTAGAAAAGATTCCAGCGTTAGGAGGAGTGGTGGACTAGGTGATTTTCAAGGCCCTTTTCATCATAAAATTGTAATAGCAAATGGGCATATTCCTAGCCCATTCTAGGAGATAGGAAGGTATTGAGAGATATAAATAAGGTGGTTAGGAAGGTCAGTAGGGGACAGCTTTCTGAAAGATGGGAATGTGGATCAAAGTTTTGACAAATCTGAAAGGTAGGAAAAAGATAGGGAAGAAGAATAATTTAGTAATAAAATAGAATAGTTTCCATAATAAGGTGGGAAAGAAACAAGTTTGCAAGGTTGGAGTGAAGATGCTGAGGACATGTGAGAGGGTCTCTAAGATGCCAAGAAGAGTAGAGCCGAAGAAGCCTTGGGATGAAATAAAGGTTTTAGGGATGACAGAGGGAAGGATGGAGTCAGGGAGCCCTTTCTTGACCCCTTCTGCTCTTCCAATTCCTAGGGATGACATGCCAAGCCAGGAGTTCCTATCTGGTGGATGAGGTGCTGTGGGGTCACCGCTTCATGTCCGTACTGAGCCTGGAGGATGGCTTCTATGAGGTGGACTATGCCAGCTTCCATGAGACCTTCGAGGTGCCCACACCCTCCTGCAGTGCCCGAGAGCTGGCTGAGGCTGCTGCCCGGCTTGATGCTCACCTCTACTGGTCCATCCCCAGCAGGCTGGATGAGAAGGTGGAGGAGGAAGGGGCGGGAGAAGGGCAGGACTGGGGAAATGGAGGAGACAAGGAGAAGAATGGTCGCCTGCCACCCCCAGAGAGTGAGTCCAAGGTGTAGCTATAGCCAGAAGAGGTAGGATATGCCCCTTCCCCACAACCTCCCAACCCCCAGTGTCAGACAGATGGCTAGGATCAGGATAGACAGGAAGAATGGGAGCAGAGAGGCCCAAGCATAAAAGAGAAAAAGACTTAAATACCTAGAAAAAGGCTGACATTCAGTGGGCCTTTTAGAATCTCAAGTCTAGGATCAACTATGGAGGGAGAGAGCTAGTGCAGATGTTAGGGGTAGGATTGAGAAACCATCCATTTGCCATGGAGATAGGGTGGGTAGGAGAGGGGTTATGGACCATTGCATTTGTGTTTGTTATTAAATCTATTTAAGCATAGACACACATATGAGTGGGAGAGGGTCAGATCAGTATTTGGGTGAGAGATTTTGGGGGAGAGAAATAGGATCTAATGAATATTTGGGGAATTCGGAGTTTTATGGGAAGATGGGTAGAGAAAGGGATGGAGTGATAGGTTTAGGATTAGACTGGATTAAATTGTTGAATGGATATAGGAAGTTGTGTGGGAAGCTGAGAAGTTGGATGGATGAATGGAAAGACAGACAGAGAAAGAGAGAGATATATGGATAGTAGCTGAGTGGGTGGGGATGAATGGCAGAATGGATAAGAATTGGCAGAAGAGGAAAAATAGGAGGGAGTAAGAGGAATATAGGAATTCCTCCAGCCCCAGGCTTGTAGGGCAGAGAACTCTGTGTGAGAGGTGAGAGGAGAGAGAATCTGTGTCTATTGGGAGGAAAGAGGGAGCCATGGATAGCTGGCTCTTCAGATGGGTTTTTAAAAAAAACTTCTATATTAAAAGAATTATATGTATATATAGATCTATTTTTTAACTGTGGGGTGGGATGGGGGTGGTAAGGGTTTAAAGATGATTCCAGTACTTTGCAGGTAGCTCCAGTGCAGTTGAGGGTCAGAGGAAACTAAGAAAGGGCATTGCAAGTGGTAGAGGGCATTGTGAAGGGTGGTTGGCATTCAGATAGGGGTTATATGAGCCAGAGCTGAAGAAGGAAGGTCTTCTACCATTGCTATCACTTTTGAGCAAGATGGGAGATGGAGGAAAGAGAGACTCAATCAGTGCTATTGAATGGGAACCAACTGTGCATTGAGCACAGACCTGGGTGCCATTGGGAAAGGTAATAGGACATGAGAACTAGCCCCTGTTCCTTGCCATCCTTTTGGTAAGAAAGAATACGAATAAGTAAGAATGAACAGACAATATACCAAGTCAGGAAAATCAGTCTAACTCAGACTGAAACTAATAATAATAAACAGATAAGCTAGGAAAGGGTAAAGGGCTTACAGGACACCTTTGACATGACTTCTGAAGCTTTTAAGATATCTACACTGGTGGGCAAAGAAAGGCAAGAATTGTTTTTCTGAGTAGAGGCAATACATAAGTTAGGGAGGTGGGAATAGGAGCTGACCAGCTTGGCAGAAACAGAGAAAGTGGAGTTCCTGAGCATGGTGCAGAGAAATGAGCCTTGAATCTCAAGATTAAGAATTTGGATTTTACAGAGTTGGTTTCAAGGAATTATTGAGGGTTTTTCAACAGTTCAATAAGCATTGGTTAAGTCCTTAAAAAAAAAAAAAAAAGCTCTTACCTTCTATCTTAGAATCAATACTGTGTATTGGTGCCAAGACAGAAGAGAAGTAAGGGGTAGGCAATGGGGGTTAAGTGACTTGCCCGAGGCCATAGAGTTAGAAAGTTTCTGAGGTCACATTTGAACCCAAGGCCTTCCATTTCTAGGCCTGGCTCTCAATCCACTCAGGCACCTAGCTTCCCCCGCTGCTAATGTGCCAGGCACTGAGGTTACAAAGACAAAAATGAAATAGTCCCCGCCCTCAGGGAGCTTATATTCTATTGGAGGAAAACAACATTTGCACAGATAAATAAATAGAAATATATGAATTAGAGCCAGACCAGTGATTTCACTAGAAAAGAAAACTGCTGGTTTTCCCTCCACCAACTCTCTTTATCAGTGTAATAGTCTGGTACTTTCTCTGCAACTTTATAATCTTAGAGAGGTTCCTAGATCTCTGAAAAGATTAAATGATTTGCCTAGGGCTACAAAGCCTGTATAGGTCAGAGGCAGGACTTAACCTGTCTTCCTAGATTCAAAGCCAGCTCTGTCTTCACTACATACGCAGCAAATGTGCCACAATTGGGGAGGAGTAAGGATGCAGAGAGAAGTACAGAAAAGGATGAGGACTCATAGAAGATGCCTTATAGGACAGAGCTGAGCCTTGTAGGGATGAGCCTTGTAACGATGACGAAGGAGAACATGAAGGAAGTGTGTGTGGGGACAGGTGGGCAAAGGCAAAGAGACAGGAGAGATGGGTATAGAGAACAGAAGGAGAGTGACGTAGACTTATGATAAAAGTGTTCTTTAGGAAGATTTGTCTGATGATGACTGTAAGATGGATTGAAAGGAAGGGAGACCTCAGAAGGAAATTGGGAAGCAATTGCAGTAACCAGTCCATGAGAGGACTGGAGGAAATAGCATTTAAATTGGTCTTCAAAGGTTTAAAGGTTGGATTTGAACTTGGGTCTTTACCAGTTAATTCCCTATTCCTCTGAGAAGTAAGGACCTGAATTAGAGTGGTGGCCATGGAAAGGGAGCCAATCTCTTGTACAATAAAGATGACCAGGATGTGATAATGGATTGAATAAGAGGAGCGAAAGAGAGCAAAGATTCAAAGATGACTTTAACTGTGACTGTGCCCTGCTGTCTGTCTGGGCTGCTCGGACTGGGAGCCCCACAGAATAATCTCCCTTTCATAACCTCTTATATCTTGTCTGCCTTTCCCATCCTTCTGACCCAGTAATTAAAAGAGCAGAGCCCTATGGGAGCAGATGATGAGTGATAGGGGTGGGGGCAAAGCTCAGATGGTAAGGTGTGATGAGAGGGAGGCAAGACCTCTGGGGCCAGCCTTCTTTAAAAAAAAAGTGAAAGGAACCATGGCCAAGAGCACCCAGACCCTGATTCTGCCTGCCCCCAAAAGGGAGGGAGGCTGTATCAGACAATACTGGCTTAGTAAGGGTCCTTTGCTTCACAACTCTGACTTCATACTTGCTCCTGCTCTTTAATAAACTTACAGCCCCTCTGCGGGGAAGAACCCTAGTCCCATGTCTGGTCTGTCCCAAGCTTAATGGAGTGAGTGAGTGTGAGTGTGTGTGTGTGTGTGTGTGTGTGTGTGTGTGTGTGTGTGTGTGTGTGGTGGAGGGGAGTGGATAGAGATGGGAATAAATAATAAATTAATGAATAACAATAACAAAATTCTTTTGGAATCGGGTTGATAGAAGACACTTAAGAACCAAGATTTTTTTAAACCCTTACCTTCTGTCTCAGAATAAATACTATGTATTGGTTCCAAAGTAGAAGTAAAGTAAAGTAAAGCAGTAAGGGCTAGGCAATGGGTATTAAGTGACTTGCCCAGGGTCACACAGTTAGGAAGTATCTGAGGCCAGATTTGAACCTAGGACCTCCTGTCTCTAGGTCTGGCTCTCTATCCACTGAGCCACCCAGTGACCCACACAGGACATTTAAGGTCCTTTCCAAAATTATAATGACTATTATTATGACTACCAATAGTAACAGATGATAATTATGTAGTGCCTAAGGTTTTTACCACACCTTACATACATTTTCTCATTTGATCCTTACAACAATCTACATGTTATAAGAGGTACTCTAGGTATTTTTAACCCATATTTACAGATGAGGAAAATGAGATTCCAAGAACTGAAGTGTTTCTGCCATGGTTACACAGGTAATAAGTATGAAAGGCAGCATGAATAATGTGGAAATAGGTCTTGATCAATGACACATGTAAAACCCAGTGGAATTACATGTTGGCTATGGGAGAGGGGTGGGAAGAGGAGAGGGAAAGAACATGAATCATGGAACCACTGAAAAATTTTCTTAATTAATCAATTAAAAAATAAAAAATAAAGGCAGAATGCTTGTCTGCCAAATGTGTAGGAGACATGACACCGAGAGGCAAATTTAAAGCTATCTGTATATCTGGATGATAGAGGCAGGATCCCAAAAGATCCCAGCAGGCTAGTATGACGGAGGCAATCTCCTTACTTTAATACAGCAAAGACCCATGACTTCATCTGCCTGTATAGTCCTTCCACCAATGTAGATCACAGCAGCTTTCCATCTGAATGGATGAATTTGGAGGGTTATTCCATTCTCAGAACTTCAATAACCCAGTGATTATCCAGGTAATGACTTCCCTGTCATTTAGGTAGGCTGGTCTTCAGGCAGAAGACATCATTAGATCTCAAGGTGGTGCAGTAGAGATAGTACCAGTCCTAGAGTCAGGAAGACCTGTGTTCAAATCCAGCTTCAGATATTTACTAGCTGTGTGAACCTAGATAAGTCACTTAACCTCTGTTTACTTCAGTTTCCTCATCTGTAAAATGGGGGTAATAATAACACTTATCTCCCAGGGTTGTTGTGAGGAACAAGTGAGAGATAATAATTGTAAATGCTTAGCATAGTACGTGGAACATGGTAACACTATATGAATGTTAGCCATTATTTTTCTCTATCATGAGAAGTGCGCAGAAAGCCTTTCAATCTGGTCAAGACTTGACAATGCTTTCATTCTATGAATATTGCCTCTAAGAACTAAGATTTACCTCCATACCATAATGAAACATTGGAATAAGACTCTGGTAGGAGGATTAGGGTCTAACCAGATGGAATTCACTAGGAATATGTGTAAATTCCTAAACTTGGCTTCAAAAATTCAACAACCTAAGGATAGGATGAGGGAGATCCAATTGCTGGGAAAAGATGTGCTGGTTTTAATGGATTGAGAATTTAATATATCAACAGCATATTATGGTGGCCAAAAACCCCTGAAAAGTTTATTCCTATACTTCTTTGAATAGTATAATGTTCAGAACACTGTCCTCGGTTCTAGTCAAGTTCCATTTGAAATATTGCATTTCCTTTCTGATAATCCTATTTTAGGAAGGACATTAATAAACTAGAGCCCCTCCAAAGGATAACCAGGATGTCAAGGACACTGGAGTCCATGCTATGTAAGGACCATTCGAAGGGAATAGGATGCTCAATTTGGCCAAACGAAAAATGATGGGAGATGTAATAACTGTTCTGTGTCTGAAGGATTGTCACATAGAAGAAAGATTAGACATTTTGTGCTTAGCCCTAATAGGCATGACTAAGAACAATGGGTAGATAACATAGGGCGGCAGATTTCAACTTAATGTGAGGGAAAACTTCCTGACAATTCAAGTTGTCCCAAAATGAAAATGTTCTGGTAGCTGGAGGTCTTTAAAATGAGGCTGGATGACTGCTTCTTGGGGATGGGGTAGAGGGATTCTTGTTCAGATTAAAATCACAGGAACCTGAGCTGGAAAGGGGCATTTGGGATCATCTGGTCCAAATCCAAATTTGCTGTGCTTGGCACCAGAGGGCAAATGTATAACCAATGAGTGGAAAGTTATATTGTCATGTTTCTTGACAGTAGGGTCTTTGTGTTTATAACCTCAACACCTAGCATGGTGCCTGGCATATTGTTGTTATTCAGTCATTTCAGTTGTTTTATACTCTTTGTGACCCCATTAGGTGTTTTCTTGGCCAAGACACCAGAGTGGTTTGCCATTCTCTTCTCCAGCTCATTTTATAGATGAGGAAACAGAGGAAAATGGGATTAAATGACTTGCCCAAAATCACACAGCTAGATCTAAACACAGGTCTTCCTGACTCCTGGCCCTGTGCTCTATCCACTGTGCTACTTAGCCATGCTGGCCCATAATAAGTGCTTATCACTTGATAGTGAAAAACAAGAGAAGAGGTGAGATTGGCTTCAGGAAATTGCAAGCCTCGTTTAATGACTACAACCTTCTGCCAGAAGCAAAATCCCATCTTTCCAATACCAACATTCTGTTGGTTTCATATGTTAATCAATACATCTAGATCATTCAAGATGCCACAACAGAAATAACCCAATTCAGGGCAGTTAGATGGCTCAGCAGATGGAGCGTCAGATCTGGAGATGGGAGGTCCTGGCTTCAGATCTGATTTCAGATACTTCCTACCTGTGTGATCCTGAGCAAGTCACTTAATTCCAATTGCCTAGCCGTTGCTGCTCTTCTGCCTTGGAACCAATACTTACTATTGATTCAAAGATATAAGGTAAGGGTTAAAAGAAAAAAAATAACCCAATTCAATAACCCTCTGACAATAAATATCACTCAAGGCAGAAACCTGAGAGATGGACTATATACTTGCCAAAGGTGTTTACTACTGTGATGGAGGAGATCCAATGTAAAGTCCAGGCTGAGGAGGGACTTCATATAGATGGTGAAATCCTCCAGGTGCTCCTGTTTGTGGAAGATATTATTGTGATTGAATAAAATCCCAGGATAAAGTAGAACCTAATGATAGAGACCTGCAAGCACTCAAGGTATTTTGGCCTATTCATACACACAGGGAAGGGCAAGTGGATGAAGAATGTTTGGTGCCCCTATGCCAACATACATTTGGATGGATATTCTGAAGAGCAGTGGTTCTTGACTTTTTTCTATCATAGGCCCCTTTGGTAGTCTGGTGAAGCCTCTAAATCTCTTCTCAGAATAATGTTCTAACATCTGAATTAAATGTCGTTTTCATTTTAAATACATGAAATACATAGGATTCCAAAGGAAACCAATTCTATTGAATTGTTTTCAGAAAATTGCAGGGTTCTTTTACTGACTCTAAGCTTTCCCAGAAAATAAAGAACCACTTTTTTTACCAGAAACATTTTATTGATGTTATTATAGGGAACAAGATGTGGAGCACAGATAAATATTACCCAGAGAGCAATGGAGAGGGGCATGGTAGAATAGGCTGTGGTGTATAAACAATGAGGGACTCTGAATGGGAATACAAGATACCATCAAAGAATTGCATGTGATAAGAAGAGAAAGATGAGCTAGTCAAGTGACAAGAAGAAGGGATAGCCAATGGATAGCCATAGTAATTGGTCATTGTTCAGTCATGTCCAACTCTTCATGACTCCATGGACCATATTGTCCATAGGGTTTTTTTGGCAAAGAATCAGGGGTGGTTTGTCATTTCCTTCCCCAGTACGTTAAGGCAAACAGAGGTTAAGTGATTTGCCTAGGATCACAAAGCTAATGTGTCTAAGTCAGGTTTGAACTCAGGTCTTCTGACTCCAGGCATAGTCCTATCCACTGAACTATCTAGCTGCTTCCTAGTTAAAACTCATCTAAGAAATAATAGCTCATATAACAGCTGTGGCCAAGGGGTCTCCTCTTGGCAGTGCAGGGGACTGAGACCAGATGGTGTGTGTGTGTGTGTGTGATGAAAGGGGGACCTGAATCACCCAGAGGAGGATTTAAAAGAATTTAATGACCATCAACCTCAATAGGAAACATGAGGTTTTTCTAAAATATCTCTCATAAATGGTCATCCAGCCTCCACTTTAACACCTCTGCAATGGAGGAACTCGTTACCTCCTTAGAGACAGCTCTTGCTGCTTTGAATAAATGCAGAAGGATTTTCTTTACATTGAATAGATATCTGTCTCCCTGTAACTTCCACCCATTGGTTGCATTTTGCCTTCTGGGTCTGATTCTAATAGTTGCTCATATTTCCATCTTCCCTTTATGACTTGCAAAATACCCATTTGCTCCTTTTGACAGCTCTCTGGGGTAAGAGCTAGAAAAATTATTATCCTCATTTATAAAGACATAGAGGTTCAGAGAAGTCAGTAGACTTTTCTATGGATAATAAGTTTGAGTTGAGTTTTGAATCCTAGTCTCTGCTTATTCCAAATCCAAACAATTTTCTCTCCACACTATATCACTTATTGTGGCAACCTAAACATTCTTTCAAATAACAACCCTTCAAATCCTTGAGCATAGCAATCCTGTCCCTTCCAAGCCTTTTTTCTTCCAGGATAAATAATGCCACTTTCCTCAATCTCTTTTTCTTTTTTTCCTTTTTTTTTTTTAAAGCTCTTACCTTCTGTCTAATACTGTGTGAGGGTGAGGCAATGGAGGTTAAGTGACTTGCCCAGGGTCGCACAGCTAGGAAGTGTCTGAGACCACAATTGAACCAAGACTGCCTGTCTCTAAATCCACTGAGCCACAATGCTGCCCCTCCCCAACCCATTCTTTATGCTGTGATGCTGGGTCTTCATCATCCTTCATCCTCCTCAGGGCATCCTTGATTTTGTTGGTTAATGGCTGGTCTAAAATTTGGCACACTAAATTAGCCATAATCCTCCAGATGGGTCAGACCCAGGCAGAATTCAAGAGGACTCTCATCTCCCCCTTCTGGACACTGTCTCTCAAAGGCTGCCTTTTCTAGCCACATCACAATGCTGACTCTATACTGAACTTATAGTCTCCTGGAATTTCCAGATCTTTCCTGCATAAACTGCTTTTCTAGCCCACTTCCCCCTTCCTGTACAGTTGGTTTTTTGAACCTAATTGTAGGACCTTACATGTATCCTTATTAAAACTCAAGTTGTTACTATAAATCCTTTCCATCTTGTAGAGATTTTGTGGTCATTGATTCTAGCCAATCAAGATATTTGCTTCTTTCCAGCTTCGTGTCATACCAAAATTGACTCCAAGTCACTGCTAAGAATAGGCAACAGAAAAAGGCTAAACAGAGAACTAAATTGAGGCTAAATTGAGAACTCTGCTGGACATTTCCCTCCAGGCTGATATTGATCTGTTAATTTATAGGCTTCTCAGGCCATACTCTTCCCCCGCCTCCCACCCTCCAGGAACCCCCTCCACATATGTATTAACACTAATTCAAGCAAGTTGGGAATAGGACCTGTCTGGTTTTATTTTATTAAAAAAACTTTATTAACATTTTAGAAAAACCAATTTTGGGGTAAGGGGTAAGGGCATGCCCACAGAAAGAAGGAAAGGACAGATAAGAGAGCCAGGATTGTAGGGCACTGATCTCCACTTGAGGTAAGTAGAAGGATTGGGGCCGTGCCTGCGGCTTTGAAGAATCTCCCAGCCTGACAGAGCAGAGGAGGAAATCCTGGTCCCCCCAAATAAAATAAATAAAAAGGGCAGGAGACAGAAAGGCCAGGTTGGGAGTGTAGGGCAGAGAAATCCAGGTAAGCCAATGTTGGGCTGGAAGACAGCTTGTACCTACAGAAACAAGAGAAAGAGTTGAGGAAGGACATAAAAGGCAAATTTGAGCTTCTTCTTCTACCTCACCTCATTATAGTCTGATAGCCCAGAGGAGAACCACCTTGATGGACCTGTGGGATCCTGAGGCAAGGACACTGTAAGGTAGAACTAAGATATCCAGTGTCATAGCCTCTCCTCCGGTGCAAAAATCATCAGGAGCAGTTATTATTTCCACTCTGGTCTAAACAAGGGATGGGAAGAGTTCAGGGGTCCCAAGCCCTCACCATGATGGGGTTAGGATTCACCGCTTCCTCAGTCTCTTCATGAAGCAACAAGTAACAGTGCTAAGGATAGTAATGCCAGTGATCAGGGCAACCCCTGTGCCCACTAGAAGGGGCACAAACAGAGTGTCCAGGGCTGAAAAAGAAGAAAAGAAAGGGGATCAGTGACATCTGCCCCTTCCCCCCACTTTTTGTAGCTTTGATCTTTCTCAAATCCACTCCCCCAATTCCCAGTAAGCCTTCTACCCACAGCAGCCTCTGCCCCCACTGTAATCTCAATATTCAAGTCCACAACAATGAACGGTGGGGAAGGGGGATGTAGATAAAAGCTCTCATTTCTAGAACTTCTCTAAGGTTGAACAAAGTATTTTCCTCACAATAGCCTGGTCGGGTAAAGGGGCAGGAGCTGAAATCCTCGGAGGTTAGAGGAGAAAGGGTGCTGAGGGAGGTCACTCACGGCGTGTGTAGGGGTAGACGGTGATGGCCTCGGAGCGGGCACTGCCTGCTTGGTACCAGCTGTAGTCAGCGTGCTGCACCCAGGCGCTGGGGGCACAGTGGTAGACTCCCTCATCCTGCGGCCCCAGGTCGTGGAGTCTCAGTCGGTGGCTTCGAGGCCCCACCTGCTCCACGCTGACCGCACCCCCCCCTGGCCGGATCCCCAGCTCTGCCACACCGTCCCAGCCCATGCCACCGACCAGCTGGGGAGCGGGTTGGACCAAGCCGGAGTCCCCTGACCACTCCACCCACCAGCTATTGGCCAGCCGTAGTCCTGGGGGTCCCCCTCTCACAGAAATGTTGCAGAACAGCGAGGCTGTCTCTCCCCGGTACACTATGCCCCCTGCCAGCCACGCCACCGCTTCCAGCACCACACCTGTTGGGCACAAGAGCATGAGGTCAGGGTTGCTGGTCAAAGAAATGCAGGAAATTATGGAGCATGAATCTGTCCCTGCTTTATCCTCTTCTGCCTAAGCCAGAGACTTGGACAAGGAGGGAATGGACAGTGGGGCCAGAGGAGGAAGGGAAGGTCTGGGGGCATCCTGCAGAGGTCCCGCTTCCCTCCCCTTCCCTTCCCAGAAAAAGCCTTCTTCTGGCCCTTGTGGATTTTACTCCCGGGCCCTCGCTCTTCTCTCACCTTCTTCCCTCACGTGCACAGGGAGAGGCCGAGAACGAACACTGGCAGCTTCCCGAAGCCGGGCCCCCGGTCCCCGCACGTAGGCTCGGGCCAGGCAACGGTACGTGCCAGCATCCCCGGGCCTCGCTGCCTCCAGCCGCAGGCGGTAGGTAATGGGGGCCACCTTTTCCATGGAAATATGCCGCTCCTCGTATCCGGGACCCAGGCTGCCGATACCCTCCGTGTCCAACTGGGCCACCAAGTGGCCAGGCCCAGGGGCCCCCGCGGGGGCCATCTCCCAGCCCACAGAGTAGGCGGCATGCGGTCCCGGAGGGGGAAGGGCCCCCGAGACGTTACACAGCAGCTCGAAGGGCTCGCCGGGGCCTACCCTCCGCTCGCCAGGGCCCACAACGACGGCCAGCTGGCTGGCTGAAACACACAGCAGGGACAGAGAAGGGAGGGGGCAGAAAAGGGAGAGACCGTGGCCCAGTGTCAGAGCGCAGGATGCGCCGCCCTCCCGATCATGACTTGCGTTTCTTCCCCCAAACTGGGCAGATTTCATCCCCATTCTCCCTCCTCTAAGCGGTGGCGAGGAAAAAGAGGGCAGAACAGACCACATCGCCTTCATCCCCAGCCCCGGGTCACTCTCAATTTCAGCTACCAGCTGCAGGCCCCGGGGGCACCCAAGCCCACTGGCCACGCCCTCCCCCCAGGCCATCAGCGGGTCCCTCTTCCTGCCCAGGTCCTGCTTAGTGCCTACTTGGTGCCTAGAACACTCACCCAAGGTCTGCACATCCACGTGGGCCAGCACTGCCCGCTTTTCCCCAATCTGGGCCCAGCTGCCATCAGGGTCTTGGATCCATTCGGCCGCCGTGCAGTGGTAGGTGCCGGCGTCCTCCGGCTGCGCCCCCCCTAGCACTAGCCGGTACCGTTCGGCGCCTTCCTTGCTCAGCCGCAGCTCCCCGGCCGTCAGTCGCTCGGCATACGGCGCCCCGGCCTCCACCGCCAGGTCAGGCCGAAGGCCCGCCACTTCCTGGAGCGTGGCCCTTCCCACGGGCGCCTCAGGCACTGCACGTCCAAAGGACACCGCCAGGTGCGTGTGCTCCCGCGTGCTCGTACGAGCCACACAGCCCAGGGCCAGTTCTTGGCCCTCTGGCACTAGCAGGCGCGGAGGAGAGGACGGGCCCTGGCGGCCTCGGGGCCCCGGAGGGGCGGCAGACACCTGCAATACGTCCGGGAGGACTGAGAGAGAGAACAGCCAGAATGAGGACGGGGCATGCCGGGGATGCGGAGATCTTATAGATGACACGTGCACACACGTGTATGGCTACAGATGTGGGTGTTTAGGTTTGTTCTGATCTTAAGAGTACCAGCAACGGCGCTCTCCAACCAATGCAGGCAGAGCCCTCCAGGGTGCAGCCTAGGAAACCCCACTCGTCCCACCGGGCCTTTCTGGGGGCTCCCTGGGACTCCCCCACCAGACCAGAAAGGGAAGAGAAGATCAAAGTGACTTCTTTTGGACAGCAGCGTGGTAGGGTGGCCCAGGAGACCAGGCTGAGTTCTAGCCTCAGCTCCGCTTGGCCTGTTTCCTTTTTAATAAATGGTCAGACTCGGTCTTTAAGGTCTGCCTTTAAGGTCCACTGCGGGGTTTTTGATAGACAGAAGGCTCCACCCTCACGTGCCCCAACAGCCCTGCCTGGTACCTCTCAGTTCCACCTTGCCACTGTAGCTGCCCAGGTACCGGGCATCGGTAGAAGGCGTGTAGCATTCGTAGACGCCAGCATCTTGGGTCTGCAGGCGGGATATCCGAAGCACCACGGCATCCCCCTGGAGCCGCTGCACCTGAATATCACCAGATGCCACTCGGGGCCCAAATACGGCATAGGGGAAGCGGGTGTCCCGGGTGCTGATTATGCCCAGCGCTGCCTCAGGAGCCTCGGGGCGGTAAAGGAACCACTCGAAGTCCTGCTGGGAGGGGCCCTCGTAGTGGCTGACGTTGCAGGAGATGGAGATGGCCGTGCCCGCCACGCGGTACAGGGGTCCTTCAGGAACCAGCACCTCTCGGGCACCACACACGCCTGCGGGGAACATGGGGACGTCAGGGACGACAGGGCCGGTCTGAAAGACTAGTGACCTGCGGGGTGAGAGCAGGGGAGCCAGCGAGCCTTCATGGGGAGTGAAAGAAGTAGAGCAGAAGAGACTCGGGCTGGGAGGCTATTGTTCCCTGCTTCCTTCTTCCCAGCTCCCTCTGCTCTGCTTATCCCTCAACCTACCCCTCTGGGGATGGCACAGTAAGGGGGGATCCCCAAAATGGGAGCAGGCATTCCCTCTGCCCCTCTGGGTATGGCATGATGAGGGGGGTATCCCCAGGATGGTCCTCGCCTCTATCCCACTGACCCAAGCTGTCCCTCTGCCCCTCCAAGGAGGGCACGCTGGGAGGGGGGGATCCCCAGGATGGGAGCAGGCATCCCCTTGCCTCTATCCCATTGACCCAGGCTGCCCCTCAAGGATGGGACATGAGAGTGGGGTGGGATCCCCAAGATGGGAGCAGGCATCCCCTCTGCCCCTCTGGGGATGGCACAATGAGGGGGGGATCCCCAGGATGGGAGCCTCTGTCCCACTGACCCGGGCTGCCCCTCAAGGATGGGACATAAGAGAAGGTCTCCTTCAGAAGGGCCCATTGTCTCAGCTGCTCCCGTCAGGAGGGCTGGGCCACCTGGGGCCATGGAACAATGGAGCCAGTGGCCCCGAGCTGGGCAGCGCCTGGACGCAGATGGAGTCATTTCTGCTCTTGAGACAATGCGCCATCCCCAACGACACCCCTCTCCAGCTGCGGACGGTGAGCTCACTGACTTCTCCACCTCCAGACAGATACCCCTGCAGCTGAGGCCGCCCGTGCCAAAGCCTGCCCCCAGGAGAGCCATCACGCCATCTTCCCCTCCCATAGAATCTTGACATCTCTCCCCCCGGCCTCTGCCAGCCTCCCAGACTTGTCTTACAGCTGCTCTGGGCCCCTTCTGTCTCCCAGGGGCCCAAACAATAGAGCCTGGCTTGCAGAGTGATTTGCATCTCATTTACATAATCATTTCATGTCAACATTCATGTCAGCTTTCTCCTTTCCCCCTCCCTAAAATTCTCCTAGGCTGGGCACCCCCCCACAGAGAAGGCCAAGGAGGGATCCCCACAGATTGCTCAACCCCACTCCCCCACCCCCAGGACATTCCTAGTGGAGCTGTGCTTTGGATCAGCTCCCTTTCCTTATTTCTTCCTGGTGCCTTCGCTTCTAAGGCAGTCTCACTTCCCAACAGTTCTCAGCCTTTACAGTTAAATCAGTTTACATGCACTTTCTCATTGTACCCTTAGAACTATCCTGTGGAAAAGGTTTCGTGATCCCCATTTTGCAGGTGAAGAAACTGGGGCTTAGAGAATTTAAGGAATTTTCCCAAGACTAGTAAGTGGATAGATTACAGGGCTTAGAATCAGGAAGACTAGGGGGCAGCTGGGTGGTTCAGTGGATGGAGAGGCAGGCTTAGAAGTCCAAGGTTCAAATCTGGCCTCAGATACTTCCTAACAGTGTGACCCTGGGCAAGTCACTTGACCTCCACTGCCTAGCCCTTACCACCCTTCTGCCTTGGAACCAATCCACAGTATTGATACCAAGACAGAAGGTAAGGGTTTCAAAAAAAAAAAAAAAGTCAGAAAGGCCCAACTTCCTGGGCTCAAATGCAGTCTCAGATCCTTTCTAACTGTGTGACCCTAGGCAAGTCACTTCACCCTGTTTGCCTCCATTTCCTCATCTGCAAAATTAGCTGGAGAAGGAAACAGCAAACCATTCCAGTATCTTTGCCAAAAAAACCCTAATTGGAGACACAAAGAATTAGTCCACGACTGAAAACGACTGAGCAACAAAAAGTAAGTGGTAGAATGGGGCAATTAATTATTTTTCCACTTTATCCTGCTGTTTCTATTACATAACAACTCAATACTTAACTAATTCTATAAGCATAAGCAAATCACCCCTCCTCTTTAAGTCTCAATTTTCTCATTTGTAGAATATAAAATTTAAGTGAGATTATTTCTGAAGTTCCTTCTTGTTCTAGAATTTTATGAGTCTGTGAGTCAGAAGGGCCCAGCCTCCAGCTGGTTTCATAACCAGGGAGGCAATAGAGACCAAACCACTATCATATTCAACTGCTTCAGATTTGGTCCTCTGTTTATACTTGGGGCTCTTCCCATCCCCAAAATTCTGTACTTTCATTCTGCTACTCCAAGAGCCCCAAAGAAAACACCTCCTCATCTCTGGAAATAACCACTCTAAGGCCTACCCCAGCCTAGTTCCTGCCCTTCCTCCCACACTCCTTTTCTCCCCCACCCCCACCCAAAAAAAAAAAAAACCCTTAGGACTCCTGCCTGAACATTGTACTGCCAACTGGGAAAAGCAGGCTATGTACTAAGCAACCAGTTCCTGTGGGTCCCTACTTCCCCCACTGCTCAGCCCCAGGGACAGGTGGAGAAAAAAGACATCCTCCATGATCCACTCAGGAGTCCACTCAGCCCACCTGAGGGTAACCTACAGGAGTTTAGAGTTATCATGAAGCATCAGCAGAATTCTGACCTAAAATAGATGACTAGGACAACTACTGACATCCTACCACTCCTGAAATAAGTCCTAGAAAATGGGATAGGGCATCGGTTTTCCTAAAGTTAGAATATAATTGAATCCTACTATAGTCTTATTTCTCCTGACTCCCACCTCCTCCAGGAAGCCCTCTTGTGCATGCCAAACAAACCTTAACTGGCTATTGACTGGCATCCTATCTTCCTGCACATAATTCCCACAGCATCCCTTCAACAGTGTTTGGCATAGGAAGGCCCAAGGCCCACATATCCCATCGGCACCAGTTAGCTCCCCTAACTCACTGCAAGACCAGGAGTAAGTAGTGCTTAGAGATTCTAGGATTAAAGACTCCACAGAGACCTGGGATGATACTATCAGACAGACTGACCCACATCCCTCCTTGCCAGCACATTCTGAGCCCCAGTAAGACGGGTTGTGCTACTAAGAAAGTCCCCACAACTGCCCATAACCTAGCCCCCAAAATGCCATTATTAATGGAGAGGACAAATGGCTCAGGAAGGGAAATAAGCCATGATAGTGCTGTGGGGAGATGTGGAAGTGGTGAGAGAGAGAGAAGGGGTGAAGAACCTGAAGAAAGTTGGGAGAAAGTAAGAGGCTTGGGATGGAGGAGGAGGGCAGGAAGAAGAGACTGGGGGCTGGAATGGAGGACCAAGCAGAGCCAAGTCTAGAAAGCTGGGACCCAAAAAGGGAGCAGAAACACTGAACCCAGAATGGGGAAAAAAGAGCCAGAGGGGTCACTGTCCCTGAGGAAACAGTCTTTGGGTGAAGTCTAGGGGGCAATTAGGGGAAACTTCAAAGATTCTGGGCAGAGTCAGCCCCTAGGCCTTCTGCCAACGCTCGGGCAATTAGGAGGGCGGGCACTGCCCACGCCTAAGCCAGGCACAGAATGCTTCGGTGCTCCTAGGGTCTGGCTATCTGCACCCTAGAGCATGACATCCTAGAGACTGGCCATGGCGTTATAGAGCGGTGGGGTAGCCCCCTTCAGTAGCTCCTCAACCAAACAGCTGGAGAGGAGGAGCTAGGAGTTAGGAAATCCCTTTCCCTCCCACTACACCCGCTTCCTAATCGGCTCAGCTGGAGGCCACGGAAGCCAGATGAGCACAGTCCTGCGCGCACCCATGCCAGGGTCTGGAGGAGCCCTGGGGGCAGGCAGTGAGGGCGGGAGGCCCAGAGCAGCCGGGGCTGAAACGACCTCCCATCCCCGCGAGGCCGAGGATGCCCAGATCTCTGCCAAGGTTGCCAGCCCTGCCCAAGCGCAGGAAAGGGGACGGGGCAAGGTTCAGGTGGGAGGGAAATAAGTCGGACGGACAGGACGTGGGGCAGGAAGGGCACGGGGAGATCCGCGGCAAATGTTTCTTACCGAGCATTAGCAGCAGCAGCAGCAGCAGTAGCAGCCGTCGCCGGAGCGTGCGGCTGGGGGCTCCCATGCTGCGCGCTGCAGAATCCGGGGAGGATCCAGGGGGTGGCTCGGACTCTGGGGGGCCAAGGGCTCTGGGGGCGCATGCCCGGCTGGAGAAAGTGAGGTGCACCAAGCGGGAGACGCCGCGTTCCCTCCTTCCTCTTCCTCCCCCTCCTCCTCCCCCCGCTTTCCCACTCTCCCTCCCTCCCGGCTTCAGGGCCTGGCCGCCAACAGGACTCCGCCCAGGCCCCTCCCCTGCTCCGCCTCTCCTCTCTCTTTCTCCTGGAGCGAGTGGCTGGCCATTCTCTGGTCCTTCTGATTCCCAGTTTCCTGGCCCCGAAGTCCCACTCGTACTCTCCTTCCCCTCCAGCTTGCCCAAAGGCCCCGCTGGTCCCCTAACTTCCGGAGAGGGGCGAACCCTTTGCGAGGGAAGTAGAGCAAAGTGTCGCAAGCGTGGGGTTGGGGCCAGCTTGGAGTCCAGCTGTTTCCTGCTGGGCCTTGGGGCCTTCCCAGCTGACTGGAAGGACCGCGGTGGGGTGAGGGCTAGGGCCAGGGGAATCTGGGGAAAGTGAATGAGCAGACCCAGGGAGAAATTTGAGGGCTCACTCAAATCCTCTAGGAAGAAGGAAAGCCCCCTGCTTTTGGTCTCTATTGCTGCTAGGAAAAAAGGGGGGGAGGAGACAGAAATTTCTCTGATGGGAATTTAGTGTAGGTCTGAGAACTGCGTCGGGGAGGGACTGGAAGGTGCTGCCTCAAGGCCAGGCTGGGTGAGAGATCTATCTAGGTCCCTTCATGTTTGGCATGCGTGATTCATAGAATCATAGGATTTAGAAGCCAAAGAGACACACCATAGATGTCTGCTAATTCAACCCCTCATGGCACTGAAAAGGACACTGCGGCTCTGAGCTGGGCAGTGACTTGTTCAAGGTCACCTACTTAGCAAGGAATAGAGCTAGCACTCAAACGGCCTCAGACCCTTGCACTCCCAGGCCAGTGGTATGGGAGGTCTGGTATTCTTCAACACTCCACTCTAGTGCCTGCTTCCTCAGGAAGCCTTTCCTAGCCCCCTAGCTTCTAGGCTCCTTCTCCCCAAATGATCTTGGATTCCTTTTGTATCTATTCTGAAAATGCTGTTGTGTACAGTTTGTTTTTTTTTCACCTTCATTAGAATGTAATCTCCTTGAAAACAGGAACTGTTTTGCTTTTTTTTTTTTTTTTTTTTTTTTTTTTTTTTTTGTGAGCACATTAGCTGGCACATACTGAAAGATCAATAAATGTTGATTCACTGGTTCCTTGTTTCTTCTCCCTAATATTTGCCTGGCCCCTTATCATTCTCATCGATGAGAGGTCCAGAGGCAGATGGCTCCTGCTCTAAGCACAAAGGGACTCATAGAGGGTACAGATGAGAAGGAAGGTACAGACAGTTTCTACCCCTACAAAGCTAATGCTCACATGAGAAGATGTATAGCTCTGGAAATATAGGAATCTTGCAGACCAAAGGAGGTAACTGCCTGCAAGAAGAGATGTGTCCTAGGAACTGGGAGGAAGAAAAGCTAAGGGAGAACCTCTTCTCTGCATTTCTATGGGAAAGGATCTTTAGTGATCTCTGAGAAGGCGGTTGAGGCCTCAGGACCTGAATAGAGACTTCTTTATCTATTCCCTCCAGTCCTTTTCTCCTAGCCTCTCCAGAACCCAGCCGAGGCTGAGGGGACAGAAATAGCAGAGTTCTCATTCTTACCAATATTCTGGCATAGAATTTGAGAAATTAATGCATCAACTTTTTTTTAACCCTTATCTTCTGTCTTAGAATTGATACAAATATTGATTGCAAGCAGAAGAGCAATAAGGGCTAGGCAATTGGGGTTAAATGTCTTGCCCAGGGAATGTCTGAGGCCAAATTGGAATCCAGGACCTCCTGACTCCAGGCCTTGTACTCTATCCACTGAGCTACCAAGCTGCCCCTTAATGGATCACTTTTGTGTATGTGTAATACAGTATGTATATTAAAAATACATAATAAACTTAATGAAGCTATAACAAAATTTTTTCATCACTTTTAATGATCCCCAGATGTACCCTGCTGCAAAAGTCCATGTTTTTAAATATCAGTATTCTCCTAGTGAATTTTTATATAAGAAATGTTTAGTTAAATTGAATTATGGGATGGTGACTCTTGAGACACCATCCTAGAAAAGCCAAAATGGTGACCCAAGGGTCAATGGAAAGGGACATGGTCTATTAAAACATATTGGCTATATAGCATGCTACCAACAATGACTCTTTTTTTTTTTTAAACCCTTACCTTCTGTCTTGGAATCAATACTATGTATTGGCTCCGTGGCAGAAGAGTGGTAAGGGCTAGGCAATGGGGGCTAAGTGACTTGCCCAGGGTCACACAGGCAGGAAGTGTCTGAGGTCAGATTTGAACCTAGGACCTCCCATCTCTAGGCCTGGCTCTCAATCCACTGAGCTACCCAGATGCCCCTAACAATGACTCTTAATGAGAGTAGCATAATAGACAGTACTACTCTGTATGTAAGACTCTCTCTAATTGGATATTCCAAACAAACTAGCCTACTTGAAGTTTCCCATATATGACATTCCCTTTCCCTCCTCCATGTGTTTGCATAGAATCTCTATCCTCCATATCTAGAATACTCTTTCATCTCACTTCTTCCTCTTAGAAATTCCTAACTCTTTTCAGTATTCAACTCTTATCCAGGATTTTTCCTGATCTTCCCAGTTGTTAGAGATCACTAATCCCTTAGGGGAAAAAATAGTTTGTATTTGCTTTATGCAATTTATATTTATTTACCTACCTACATGCCATTTGCCCCCAATAGAATGTAGGTTTCTTGAGGGTGGGGACTGTTTCTTTTGTTATCTTTGTACCCCTGGCCCTACCACAATACCTGGTTCATAGTAGACCTCCGGAACACTGTTTAATTGAATTAAATTAGGATAAAAAAAAAAAGGTAGACTGATCATAGCGAGAATGAGGGATTACATAAAAAAGACCAAAAACTGATTTGCCATAATATTAAAAAGAAAACAGAGACAGCATGGCATGGTGGATGGAGAACTAGTTCTATATTAGTAAGACCTGGTTATGTCCTACCTACCTCCAACACATATAAGTTTTGTGACTCTAATCTCTCTGTGGCCCCAGACAACTTTCTAAGACAGGAGTCCTTAACCTTTTTTTATGCTATGGGCTTCTTTGGTAGTCTGGTGAAACCTATGGACCCATTCTCAAGTGAAGCATTCTATTATGTTCCAGGCACAGTGAATAATATTTTTAAATGTGTAAAATAAAATTCATAGCATTACAAAGGAAACCAATTATATTGAAACACAGTCAACAGTAATAATGACCAACTGTGATAAACTTAGCTACTCTGATTAATACAATGATCCAAGGCAATTCCAAAGAACTCACCATGAAAAATCCTATCTGACCTGCAAAGAGAGACTAATGAACTCTGAGTGCAGACCAAAGCATACTGTTTTAATTTTTATTTTTCTTGCTTTTTTCTGCAACATAGCCTATATAGAAATATTTCTATGTTTTGTTGCATGACTTCACAGGTATAATGGGCATGGTATTGTTTGCCTTCTCAATGGAGGGGGAGAGGTTGGAGCAAAGCAGAGAATTTGGAACTCAAAAAACCTTTTTTTAATGTTCAAAAATTTCATCAACTATTTTTTAAAACAAGTTCACAGAACCAAGTTAAGATTCTTGTACTATTTTGCAAAGTGATTAGCAATGGTAATGGAGGTTCTAATGACCAGAAGTTCCCTGTGCCAGTAGAATCACCAGTCTTGTCCCCCTCTGCCCCCTCTCTAAAAATGAAAGGTCTTCATTATATTGAGCGGACTGTCTACATGGTACCTAGGGAAAGACATGAACAAGAATCACAAGGGACAAGAAAGCATGGATGGTTATGATCTGCTCCCCTACCCGCCCCTGCTTTAGTGGATGGAGTACTCAGCCCTCATTTCTCTCCTAACTCCTTCTCTCGTCCACTTCAAAAAGCAAATACTCAATAATGGGACTCACAGCTTGTGGATGGAGACACCAAGTTGGGGTAGGGTTGGAGCTAGGGGCTGTGCATAGTGTCTGTTTTAAGGTTCCCCAAAGAAAGGTGAACTCTCTGCCTCCTCACCCCTAATCTCTGAATTCTCAAGGCCATCGGCAGGGGGAGCCCATAGTTCAGTCCTGGCACAGCCCATCAGACATTTATATAACTTAAGAAAAACAGGCCTGGGAGGGGAAAACAAGGAGAGAACATGTGAGCATACATACAGAGGACCATATGTTTCTTACACACAGAGAGAAACATATCCTCGGTCAGGAGGTAGTGGACACATAAAGAGAGAACGCACTGTCAAAGCACATTCAGCTATTTCCTAGGATTATCAGAAACCAGGATGACCCAGGGACACAGTAAAACAAGGAGAAGGAATAGAAAAAGCACTGTATTTAGAATCAAAAGGCAGAGATTTGAATCCCAACCCTACTATCTGCTAGCTGTGCGCCCTTGGACAAAACACAACCTAGTCATAGACATCTTCTGTTAAAAATAAAGGAGGCTCAAATAGATGATCTCTTCAGTCCCTTCTGGAGATAAACTGACACGATTCTATAAAAGAGGACCTGGGAATAGCATCATCAGGCACCTGGACCAGGGCTAGTTAGGTAAGACCGCACCCTGCAGGGGTGGATGAGCAGAAGGCAGCCCTGGGGGAGTGCCAAGCCAGGCTCTAGATGACTATGGCAATGGTTAACAACTGAGCCTGTCACGGAGATGTAGACACAGATGTGTGTGGTGGGGTGGGTGGGTGTTGGGCACAGCAGTACATGCAGAAGCTACCGAAGCCCTTTCGCTTTCTGTTTGCTGCCCATCACCAACCTGCCACCCACTCCCCATCTGCTGCTCGATATCGGCACACACTTCGCACAGGAGCGGAGGCATCCTGGCATCACGTGTACCCAGAGGCAGCGTCACGTGCCACTCACCCACCCACTGACGAAGACCCTTATCCTACCCAAAGATGGAACAGACACACACCAGGATACACAAAAACAAATGCAAATACCCCTGGCACAAATATGTGCACACAATCACAGGCTCAGACCCACTGAGAGACGCCCACAGCAACTAATATACATAGTTCAATAGATATGATTTCATCAGTGTTTATACTCCTTCCACCCACACAGATAGAAATAATAGGGAGCATTTAGATAGCACTCCACTTACAATGCAGCTTACACTCCTATGAGGTAGGTAGTCTTGGTGTTATTAACTCTGTTTTACAGATTGAGCAATTGTGGTCCAGAGAGGTGGTGACTTGCCCAAGGGTACACAGCTAGGAAATGGGACTGAACCTAAATCTTCCGACTCCAAACCCAGTGTTGTCACCCCCATATAACTGCATAGAACCTCCAAACCTTAGGCACATGGTTTTGGGGTAATGAGGTGACTAAACACCTTACCTGATAGCCATATTTTTGGTGTTGGGCTTCTCCAAACTTTACCTAAGCTACTACTAGGTCTTATCCCAAAGAGAGAGAGACAGAGACAGAGACAGAGAGAGAGAGACAGAGAGAGACAGAGAGAGAGACAGAGAGACAGACAGAGAGACAGAGAGACAGACAGAGAGAGACACAGACAGACAGACAGACAGACAGACAGACAGAGAAAGAGACAGACAGAGAGAGGGAAAGAGAGGGGAGGAGAAAAAGAGGGGGGGGGGTTGGGGGAGAAAGGACCTACTTGTACAAAAATATTTATAACAGCTCTCTTTGTGGTGGCAAAAAATTGGAACCTGAGGGGCTGTCTATCAACTGGGGAACAGCTGAACAAGTTGTGGTATATGTTGGTGATGGAATACTGTGCTGCAAGAAATGATAAGAAGCATGATTTCAGAAAAAGCAGGAAAGACCTACATGAACTGATACAGAGTAAAATAAACAGAACCAGAAGAACAATTTACACAGCAGCAGCAATGTTGCGAGATGATTAACTGTGTAAGACTTAGCTACTTTCAGAAATACAAAGATCCAGGACAATTCTGAGGAACCTGTTACAAAGAATGCTATCCACCTCCAGAGAAAGAACTGTTGGAGTTAGGTGCAGATCAAAGCATATTATCTTTCATGTTAGTTTATTTATTTCATTTTGGGGTTTTGGTTTTATATGAGTATTTTTCTACAACAGTGACCAGTATGGAAGTATGTTTTGCATGGTAATACATATATAACCCAAACCAAATTGCCTATAATCTCTGAGAAGGAAGAGGGAGGGAGACAATCTGGATTTTATAATTTTGGAGAGCATATATTGAAAATTGTTATCGCATGTAATTGAGAAAATAAAATATCTTTGAATAAAAGATAGTTATGTGCCTGTAGATTAGCTATGGCAAGTCCTACCAAGCTGGAAAGACTTAAAAGAAATAAATTAGCATCTATTAAGTGCCTACTGTGTGCTAGGCACCATGCTATGGGTTTTTACAAATATTATTTCATTTGATCCTGGAAGGTAGATGCTATTATTATCCCTATTTTACAGTTAAGAAAACAGGTAAATAAAAGCCAAGTAATTTGTCCAGGTTCATACAGCTAGTAAGTTTCTGAGGTTGGATTTGAACTCAGGTCTTCCTGACTCCGGGCCTAATGCTATATGCACTGAACTACCTAGATGTCCAAAGATGGCAAAAGAAAGGCCCAAAGATGGCTAGTCACGGTAAATTCTTTTTTTAAAGAATTTAAATATTTTATTTTCCCAATTATATGTAATAGTTTTCAACATACATCTTCATTTTCTGAACCTATAAGATCCATAATCCATATGGTATCCCTTCCTCCCTTTCCTCCCCATTCCTAGAGCTGGTAAACAATTTGATCTGGATTATGTGTATATTATCATGCAAAACATACTCCCATATTGGTCACATAAAGAGAGCTGTTATAAAAATTTTTGCACAAATAAGTCCTTTCCCCTTTTTTATTATCTCTTTCAAGTACAGACCCAGCAATGGTATTACAGTATCAAAGGGCATACATAATTTTACAGTCCTTTGGATATAGTTCCAAATCAGCACATAATTTTCAAGAACTCTGGATCTTCTCCATTATAAACTCCTTGAGAATAGAGATTGTTTCATTCTTTATGATTGTATCCCCAACACCTAGAACAATGCCTGGCATACAAGAGATACCAAATGTAATGAGGCCCAAGGTCTACTGGGATGAGACAATGTCACATACTTGTATGAGGGTTGGAGTGGAGTGGGTGAGAGCAGGAGAGAGGAGAACCGTAGGCTCCTCCTTCTCTTTGGGTGCTTCTAGTTTCAAAAGAGAAGACGGATGATGCCAATCCAATTTTAGGTTACTAAAATGAAAATAAGGCTCTGGGAAGAAACCAAGATGAAAGAAGTTAGCAGTCTCCATCACCTCCCTATCCCCAGACTGCTACACTAGCAAGTATAAAGTTCTCCTTTTTGGTGAGATCTGAGACTGGCTCCCAATAAGAGAGCTCCTTTACTCAGTATTATCTGGTATATATTCTGTATGTGTATAATATATGTATATGTGTTCTCTGATTTCTGTTTTACTATTGACTCGGATAAATGGATTTTCTTGCTATTTGCTATGTGTGTTTATTGCAGAACCAGTATTTTGTGGGACCAAGTCAAGACTTGCTTCTAAAGCTAGGATCCTCCTTTCCAAAGTTTAGCTTGAACCTGAAAACCATGTACCCTAGATTAATAAAATTTAAGGAGCAAATGGAAATAATTCTAGCTTAGTACTCCCTCTCTCTGAAGAGAGCAGAGTCATCAAGCTTCTTCTGCTTCCAACTTCTTGCTTCTCCTCTAAAGTCTTTCTTAGAGAAGGATAAAAGAGAAGAGGCTAGAGATGCCCATTTTTGCTTCCATTGAGCCATACAATGACACTCTCATGCTACATGTCGGGGACAATCCTCCCCATACTAATATTAATGCTTGTTGATTGATTGCTGTCATGGTGGTACATGAGAGAAGTGTCTTAGAAGAAGAGGGACAGATTAAAGATATAGGCATACACATATGTATATACATATATATATATATATAATCACATTGTATATAATCCAGGAACCAAGATACACAGAGACATATATAGAAATAGATACATAGAAAGTCTCCATAATACACCAAAATATTTGTAGCAGCTCTTTTTGAAATAGAAAAGAATTAGAAACAAATTAAATCTCCATCATTTGGAGAATTGTTGAACAAATTGTGGCATGGTAATAATGGTATATAACTGTGTTATAAGAAATGTTGAATATGATGACTATAGAGAAACTTGGAAAAACTTACATAAACTGATGCAGAACGAAATAAGCAGACCCAAGAAAACAACTTACATAATTATTACAACATTAATGGAAAGAACAATTACCACAAAATAATCAAAAGTGAATGTTACAAAATAACAAAGAACAAGCATAGCCCCAAACAAGAGATATAAGAGGATACCTCACTTCTCCCCTTCCCCTCCTTTCCCCCACTCCTTTGCAAAAGTATAAGGCCCATGGATAATGGAACATTGCATATATTTTCAGATGTTTTTAATGTATTGATTGGTTTTGCTAATTGGTTTTTTCTCTCCTTCCTCTTTTTTTCCTTTAAAATATTTTTTTTTGTTATGTGGGACAGCTCTCTGAGAGAGCAAGGGGGGAAAATCTTGGGTGAAATGTCATTCAGTCATTTCAGTCATGTCTGGCTCTTCACGACCCCATTTAGGGTTTTCTTGGCAAAAATACTAAAGTTGTTTGCCATTTTCTTCTCCAGCCCATTTTATAGATGAAGAACTGAGGCAAATAGGGTTAAGTGACTTGCCCATGGTTACACAGCAAGTATCTGAGTCCAGATTTGAACTCAGGAACTTGAGTCTTCCTGACATCTGGCCCAACACTGTGTCACCAGGGAAATTTAGGGTGAGGTAAAAACCAATGTTCAATAAAAATTTATTTTAAAAAATAGGTGTACTTGAGGTCATACATCATACTCTTGTACACATTAGACTTTTTCCTTTAAATGTATATAAATTTAGTATCATGGTGATTTGGTGGGAACCAAGATGACAGACATTAGAATATCCAATGATGGGATGAGTTTATAAGACCTTTGCCCACTGCAGTCCTTAAGAGCTATGCTTTCATAACATTCTAATATTATAGGGCAATTCTTTTTCTATGGAGTCACTGAGATAGGCAGACACAATGGGACCACATACCTCACACAGAGACACATCATACACTCATTTAATATGCACAACTTCTCCTTTCTCTATCCTCTCTCTGGTTTGATACAAGCCAGTTTAGTGGAAAGGATCTTTAACTGGATTCCTCCATATTGCCCTGGCTGGGATTCTCCCCACATCATTCCTTCTTCCCACCCCCCACCCCCCATCATTCCTAAATCCGCCATTAGGGGAATTAAAAATACAGTCTCAAGAGAGGGGAGAGAGGAGGTTGGGAAGTGGTATGCAACTGCTGGGCTTAGCATTTTCTAGTTCCTGAGCCTTTGAGGGGGGCATTGCCCTTTCCCTGCCCTAGTTCATTCCTGCTGACTCCTACTTCGGAATGTCACTTATGGATCCTTCTCTCAGCTTGGAATCTCCCCCTTCAACTCTCCCTCCTCTAGGAAAGCTCTTTGCTCTGTTTAGCCTGGCTCTAACCCTTTCCTGCCCCCTACTCCTGTTCTTCAGATCTTTGTCAGATAAGAAGGTTCAAAGATTTTACACCCTGATGAAATTTAGGGATCATCTACTTAAACCAACTCAATTTTACAGATAAGGAAACCATGGTCTAGAGTGGGAAAGTGACTTCACAAGGTCCCACAAGGGAAACTGAGGCCCTTTAAGGATACAAATAGGAGAAAGAAAAGAAACCCTAAGGGGATATAGAACCTGGGACAATGTCTCCCACTCTTTCACTCTACTTATTTTTTTAGAAGGGTTGGGGACTAGATTTGTGATTTCAACAGAAAATTTCCTGAGTAATGTCAGCTCAGCAACTTAGCTAAAATTTATAGAGTTTCCTAGGATACCGGGAGGTTAAATAATTTGCCAGTGGGTCACATAGTTAGTACCAGTCAAAGGTAGGATTTGAAATCAGATTTTTATCTACCATGCACCACTCTTCTTAACCCCACCATTTTAATCAACAGGAAATTAGGTTAAAAAGAACATAAAGGACTTTTAGAACAAAAAAGAGGTTGCTTAGGAGTTGCTTCTATCCGGCAGTGGAGTCTGGATCTGGATCACTCATACTCTATGCTGGCTGACCTCTGGTTCCTCCTCAGGCTGTCACATAGCCCTGTCCTAAAATACAAGCACTTATTGATGTCCAAAGAATGTTTGTGAGCTCAGGAAAACAATGGTGTCCAGAAAAGAACCATATGCAAGATTGAGTTTGATCCTAGAACTTAAACTGTTACTACATGCTCATATTTATATCCCCATCCACCATATTCCCTCCTATTCTGATGGGCATAGCCACAGGTTCCGAATCTAAAAGCCTTGGGAATAGCAATGTCCTCAGACCATCAGATGTGCTTCTAGTCCAGTCCCCACAGCCATCAATAAGGGAAGAAATCCTTGTGAGGAAGGGGTCTACCTCATCACCACCAAGAACAATTGCTAACCAATCGCTACCAACGGGGACAAGAGTCCTACGAATGGCAGCACCATTCCTTAGGTCAGCCCTTAACAAAGCTGCAAAGTTCAGAACCCTTGGTGAAAAACATTGTCTTTTGTGAACTTTGGAAGGAAACTGGATATCCATTCAATCATTCCCTTTTCTGGGGAAGAGAGAATGAAAGAATCAGTGAATGAGGCATTAATTAAGAGGTTACTATGTGCAAACATTGTATGAAGCATAGGAGACACAAACAGAAAGCAAGATGGCCCCTTCTCTCAAGGAGTTCACATTCCAATGGGGGGAAAACACACAGGGAAGGTTTTAGCTGCAAGTCAGATCGAAAAAGCCCCATGGTCCTTAGGGAGCAGTAGCAAAAGTGGTATTTAATGCCTCTTCTCTAGTGCTATTTACACTGATAAAAAGCACATCCATTTCTGATGCTGAACCATTTAAGAGTGCCAAGGATTTTGGTGGCAAGAACTTTTGGGGGTTCTTCATTAGCTGTGACAGTAGCCTCTACAAGATGCCAGGGTGCATCTCTACAAAGATTGCTTCCCCGAACGATGTCTGAAGGCAATGGGTGGGATTTAAATGTGTATAAATTTTGTATCATGGTGATTTGGTGGGAACAAAGATGACAGATATTAGAATGTCCAAATGATGGGATGAGTTTGTAAGACCTTTGCCCACTGCAGTCCTTAAGAGCTATGCTTTCATAACATTCTAGTATTTTAGGACAATTTTTTTTCTCAAGGCTTTTGGGTTCAAAGGTCCTGGGCTGTCCCCATCCAGGTGCAAGGGCAGATAATCATCAAGATAATGGCTTGCCTGGCATATACTGCCACACGTCTTTCCCTGAGGATGCCACATTGCTTCTGGTAGGCTAGTTTTCTTAACCAGTGTGTTATATTTGGCTAGTAGTTAGTAGGGATGGTTGGTCCCCTCTCCAAAGGGGTTATTACTTCAGATTACTTCAGGTATGGGTTGGGCTAGAGGTAGGAATGGTGGTCTAAGTACTCCCACTCCCAGGGTTCCTATGCTTTTTGGTAGCAATTGGTTAACAATTGTTCTTGGTGTTGATGAGGAAGGCAGGTCCTTTCCTCACAAGGATTTCTTCCCTTAATGATGGCTATGGGGACTGGGCCAGAGGCACATCTGATGGTCTGAGGGCACTGCTCTTCCCAAGGCTTTTAGATTCAGAAACCTTGGCTGTCCCCATCAGAGTTAGAGGTGATATGGTGGTCAAGGTGGTGATGGAGTTTTGACTTAGCTGGCACATACTGCCTCCTGTCTCTCCTTCAAGGTGTTTAAGGTGGTAGTATGTTATAGTTCCTTTTCTGCCTTCCTTTCCCTATTTGGGGAGGGGAGCCAATTTCTAGTTAGGTTATTAGTTATATAAGAATATGGGCAATCACCTAAAGCCTACCAGCAACCAGGAGGCTTCCCATTTGGCTGAGAGTAATCTTGGCACTGCAATCTAATGAAAAAGCTTGGTACAATGAATTCATGTAAACCAAGCCAAAGTGACAGGTGGGCCCAGGTCACCCAACCTGTTTTGGGGTGGGGGTGGAGTGTCACCAGGAAGAAATATACTTAGTATGTGTTTCATAGAAATGATGATGGGGAGCCAAACTCTGCCTGCCAAACTCTAAAGATTAAATTAGCTAATTTAGCACCACGTGGTCTAAACGAGAGTCTTGTATGTGCATTTTAGATTGTACATTATACTAGTCTTATAATTTCTATATACACTTCTTTCCCCCTTGTAAATAAACACCAGAACTCATATTCCTGCAGTTTGCTGCATGTGGTGACAGAAAGAGAAAGAGAAAGAAGGAGTGTATGAGTTAATGAAGCATCCAGTTACAGTATCAGTAGTAGACTTTGGGGCTTGGATATGACAAATCTCTGAGACCAGAGAACCAAGGAACTTGTCAAGTTTCAGGAAACAAGGGAACATGTCCACGTTCATGGGGTCCCAAGATCTCTGATACAGGTATACTTGGCTCAGAAAGTATTGTCCAAGAAGTAGCTGTCACTGATCTCAAAGCAGAGTTCCCACTTCCCAGCTGTATGGTCTCTTCTATGTCAATAATTTCTTGTTCTCAGCACAGCCCAATGCACAAAACATTCCAGTGAAAATTATCCAGGTAACCAGACTTCCCCACTCTGTAACTGCTGTGTTCTTTATAACATCAATTTTACATTGATGTTTACATTTTCCAACATCAGCTTTACAGTGTAAGAGCCAGTTAAAAGAAAACCAGTCCAGATCTGGGCCCTTCATGGTTTAATAGGCTGACTACCACTACCTCCAGAATGGGAGAGAGGTTGGTGTCCTTATTAGGGCTATTGGCAGTGTTTCCTGCCTTCTTCTCCAACTGCTCAGCTGCCTTCCTGATTGGGGAAACAAAGAAAGCACAAACAAAGAAGGGAGCTCCGAGCCTCAGGCCAAGTGTAAAAGATCTGTGATGTTTAGAAAGCCACAAGACAACTGCACAGTTAGGTGGATTCCAAATGGGAAGAATGTCTGAATAGTTTCAACTTGGAGAAAGGAGTGTCCCAGGGATCTGTCCTTGGCCCCGTACTGTTTAGCATTTTTATCAGTGACTTGAACTGACAAATTTGACTAGCATACCCATCAGAATTGTAGATGGTTTAAAAAACAACAACAACACCAAAAAGGAAAACAAACACACTGAAATGACAAAGTCAGGATCAAAAAAGATTTCAATAAGACAGAATGTTTGAAAGAATATAATAAGATGAAATTTAACAGGAATAAATGTAAAAATCTATACTTGGTCCTCTCCACATATAAGATAGGAGTGTCTAGACAGCAGTTCATCTGTAAAACATCTGGAGGGCTTAGTAGAAGTCTTTGACCTAGACCCTTTTTATCCTCTATGGCAGGGGTCGGCAACCTTTTTGGCCATGAGAGCCATAAACACCACATTTTTTAAAATGTAATTTCGTGAGAGCCATACAGTGCTCACAGTGTGCGCTCCTGTAACAGTGCCTGAAAAAAATTGGACTTTATGGCTCCTGCAGAAAGAGCCATCTCTGGCCCTCAAAAGAGCCAGATATGGCTTGAGAGCCATATGTTGCCGACCCCTGCTCTATGGTATGCTATCTCCCTTAATGATCTTATCAATTTCCATGCATTCAATTATCAACTTGGTAGAGGTGATTCCCAGATCTATCTATCTATCTATCTATCTATCTATCTATCTATCTATCTATCTATCTATCTATTTTTTAAACCCTTACCTTCTGTCATAGTATCAATTCTAAGATAGAAGAGTGGCAAGGGCTAAGCAATGGAGGTTAAGTGGCTTGCCTAGGTCACACAGCAAGGAAGTGTCTGAGGCCAGATTTGAACCCCTATCCTCCTGACTCAAGACCTGGCACTCTATCCACTGTGCCACCTCACTATTCTGCCAGATCTATATATGGACTGATAGGACTAGTTCTGTTCTCTCACTTAAACTCTAGGCCTCCATCACCTATGTGCCCAATGGACATTTTGAAGTAGATGCTCCATAGACATTTAAAGCTCGGTATATCTAAAACTTAACTTGTTATCTTTCCCTGGAAAACCTCTTACTTCTGAATCTCCTTCTTATTTCCAAAGAATCCACCATTTCCCCTCTAACTTAGGTTGCTGGCCTGAGAGTCATCATTAACTCCTCTCTCTTACCTCACATATCCAGTCTATTATAAAATGTTATTTCTACTCCCTTCACAACATCTCCTGTATAGGTCCTCTTCTCGCCACACACATAGCCACCACCTTCAGGTCTTCAGCATCTCTCATTTAGGCTACTGCAACACTTTTCTAATCATTCTCTCCATCTGAAGTTTCTCCTCATGCCAACCTACTCTCTACTTAATAGCCAAAGTGATTTTCCCAAAGCAAAGGAAAATCTGACCCTGTCACTGCCCAACTTTAATTCCATTTGCTTTCTATTACTTCTGGAATTAAATATAAAGTTCTCTCTTTTGCATTTAAAACTCTCATAAGGTGGTTTCTTCCTTTCCCAGTCCCTTGGAGCTGTTAGAAGCTTACCTTATAAGAATGCCTTTACTATACTCTCTATATATTTTATATGTACCTATTTGTTTACATGTTGACTCCCCCCCATTATGAACAAGGAATTATAAGATGAAGAAATCAAAACTATCTACAGTCATATGAAAAAATGCTCCAAATTACTGAATAGAGAAGTACAAATTAAAAACAATTGTGAGATACCATTCCACACCTCTCAGATTGACTGATATGTCAGAAAAGGAAAATGACAAATGTTGGAAGGGATATGGGTAAATTGGACACTAATGTACTGTTGGTGGAGTTGTGAATTTTTCCCGCCATTCTGGAGAGAGCAATTCAGAACTTTGCTCAAAAGGCTATAAGTATGTACATATCCTTTGACTTGGAAATATTATCGCTAGGTCTGTATCCCAAAGAGATTAGGAAAAGTGTAAGTGAAAAGATCTATATGCACAAAAATATTTATAGCAGCTCTTTTTATGGTGGCAAAGAATTGGAAATTGAGGAAATGCCCATCAATCAGGGAATGACTAAACAAGCTTTGGTATATGATTGTGATAGAATACCACTGTGTTATAAGAAATGACAAGCAGGATGCTTTTCGAAAAACCTGGGAAGATTTACATGAACTGATGCCAAGTGAAGTGAGCAGAACCAGAAGAACATTGTCCACAGTAATAGCAATATCATACAGTGAACAACTGTTGAATGACTTAGTTATTCTTAGCAATCAAAGATCTAAGATAATTCCAAAGGACCATTGATGAAAAATGCTATCCACCTTCAGAGAAAAAACTGGTGGAATATCAATACAGACTGTCTTTTTACTTTGTTTTGGGGGGGGGGAGGTTGTCGATATTTTCCTTCACAGCATGATTAATATGAAAATGTGTTTTGCATGACTGTACACATATAACCTTTATCAAATTGCTTGCCTTCTCAATGGGGGGACAGGGCAGCAAGAGAATTTGGAACTCAAAATGGTCTAAAAATTAACATTAAATATTTTAACATGTAATTGGAAAAAATACTTTAAAAATTTTTTTAAGAATGAAACTCCTTGAGAGTAGGATCTATCTTTGCCTTTTTTTGTACTCTCCTATTTAGCACATTGTCTGGCACATAGGACTTAATACACATTTATTGAATGAATGAATGGATGCAAATTCAATTTGAAACAATAGTGTGATATGATGGCAAAAAAAGCTAAGATCTTGGTCTGAATTATGATATACACATTGTCCAGAACAAATGAGTTTATATTTTGTTTTACAGATAACATCTGGAATATTGTGTCCAGACAAGGCCACATAAGAAAAGATACTAATAAATTGGAGAACGTCTGAAGGAGAGTGGCCAGTATGGTAAAGAGTCTCATTTATGTGGCATACAAAGATTTGAGGAAGGAACTAGGGATGTTTAGCTTTAAGAAGAAAAGATCATGGGAGGAAATGATAGCTATTTTCAAATATTTGAAATATGAAAGAGAGGATAGGATTATTTTATCTGCTTGGCCCTAGAAAGCAGAATTTAGGAATAACAATCCATAGGAACTGTGGAGAGGAAGAATTAGGCCCAATGTGAGGAAAAACTTCCTAACAATTTGAGCTGTCCAAAAGTGAAATGGAATACCATGGAAGGAAGTGGGAACCTCCAGCCTGGAGGATTTCAAGCAAAAGTGAGTGAAACATTTTTACAGTATTGTAGAAGAGATCCTTGTTTTAGCATAGGCTAGATTCATATAATTGTTGGAGTCCTCTTCAGTCAGATTTTGTCTATATTGATAGATGGGGAACAATCTTGGAAATTCTCCCTACCCTCAAGTCATATTTCATTAGCATCTCCAAAGAGTGCTTCTTGAATAGGTCAGAACATGGTTTGTGTTGGTTTTGTATTGATGGAAGTAAAAGGACCTTAGCTCCTGTACAAGGGAGGAAGGAAGAAAGGGAGGGAGGGAGGGAGGAAGGGAGGAAGAGAGGAAGGGAAGAAGGAAGGAAAGGAGGAAGGAAGGGAGGGAGGGAGGAAGGGAGGAAGGAAGGAAGGAAGGAAGGAAGGAAGGAAGGAAGGAAGGAAGGAAGGAAGGAAGGAAGGAAAGGGAGGAAAAGAAGGAAGGGAGGAAAGATAGAAAGAAGTAAACAAGCAAGCATTTATTAATCACCTACTATGTGCCAAGCCCTGTGCTAAGTGCTTTATTATCTCATTTGATCCTAAAAACAACTCAGGAGGTAGGTGCTATTATTGTGTCCACTTTAAAGATGAAAAATTGAGGCTAGCCTTAAGTTACTTGCCCAGAGTCACAAAGTAAGTGTCTGAAGTTGGATTTGAATTCAAGTCTTCCTGACTCTAGGCCCAGCATTCTGCTTACTATGTTAATAAACTTTAAAATTAACTGCTTTTTTGTTGTTGTTGTTTTACTCCGAAGATAGTGTTAGGTGTGTGGAAGAGAGACCAAGGAGTGANGTGGTGCTCTGGGCCAGCAGTTGGGTCAGATCTCTGGCCAAAGCAAACCCTCCTCAGGGGTTGGGGTGCCACTCCCTCCCTCTCCCCTCAGATATAATCAAAAGCAAACAGGAACCCTAGAGGGACCAGCTGTGTCCCTTGATCCCCATGCCCAGCATGGACCATTAACCCCATCCTCTCTGCAGCTGACACCACCTCTCTCCCAGCTTACAGGAACAAGAATCAAGCCCAACCAGTGTTCATTGTTATATGAATTAATGCACAAAAGTCCTCCAGTTCCACACCCTCCCACAGTGTTCCTCAGGCTTCACCTCTTCCCTCTCAGTGTCTCTCTAACCCTTTTTGTCCCTACTCCTGTCCTTTCCCTCCATTATGCCCCTAGACCAGTGATGGGCAAACTACAGCCCATGGGCCAGATGTGGGCCCCCTGAAATGTTCTATCCAGCTGTGTGACATTATTCCTAATCTGACGAATACAATGAGTAGGACACAATACGATGAAACTTCGAAAGAGTTGCCTTAGAAACAGACTGACAGATGAACATTTCCTTTCCTTTGGCTCCCTCTTTAAAAAGTTTGCCCATCACTGAGCTAGACTATGTCCCACTCCCCCAGGGTCTCCCTCCTCTCCTCCTCCAAGTACCTACCATTCTCTGCCTCTTTCCCTCCAATCCCTCTCCAGACTTTGAGTCCTAAATCGGTTTTTCCCAGACTCTGCCTCTTACCCTTTAAAGTCCCCCCAAAGTTATCCCCTCTTCTTCACTGTCTTCCACCAAGCCATTCACATCTTTCTCCAGTATCTCCCTGGCTTCCCTCCCCAACCACAACCCCCCTAAGCCTCTAACCTTCTCCCCACAGCCTTTGTTCCTTTCCTCTTAATATATTGTTCTAGACCTTCCCTTCCCAAGTTCTCTTCCACTGTCAGGTACCGAATCCAAGAGATGAAAATTTTCTCAGAGTCCATTTAATCCAGTTTATATTTCTACAACATTCCTAAGAAGATCATCATTTTGAAGACCTCCAGTGAAGATGACTCCCTCAGGAGGCAGCCCATTTTACTTTGGAACAATGGAAATGATCAGAAAGTTTTCCTTCCTGTTAAGTAGAAGTCTTTATCTTGACAACTTCCTTTTACTAAGACTTCTAGTTGTGTTCTCTGGGGCCAAGAACAAATATAATCTTGCTTCCACATGACATCTCATTGACTACTTGAAGACAAAGATCATGGTCCTCCCAAGTCTTTACTTCTATAATGAATGACCTTAAGATCCATCTTAGGTGGGACAATGGACAGAGCACTGAGCCTGGAGTCTGGAAGACCTGAGTTCAAATCCAGCCTCAGATACTTACTAGGCAAGTCACTTAAACTGGTTTGCCTCCATTTTTCCATCTGTAAAATGATCTGGAGAAGGAAACGGTAAACCACTCTAGAGTCTTTGCCCTCAAAAAAGGGGTCAAGAAGAGTTGGACACAAGTAAAAAAAAAACTGAAAAAAAATCCCTTCACCATCCTATTATCCTCCTCTGACTACTTTGCAGCTTACCTGTGTGTTTTTTTATTTTATTTAAACCTATGATTTTAACAGTCTGAGGAACTTCTGGTGTGGGAACTCCCTCTAGTAATAGACAAAAACTTATATCCATCTAAAGTTATATCAATTAATAAGCATGTATTAAGTGCCTGCCTGTGCTATGTACCTAGCACTTTGGGAGGCCTTGGGGAATTTTGAGACTTATAGGGTTGCCTGCAATGAGAAGAAAGGAGGTGAGGTCACTTATCCATGATCACGCAGTTTCCATGTGTCAGAGACAGGTCTTCCTGACTTCGAGGCAGTCCCTCCATCTACTCTACTTATCAGTATGTGTAGTTAAATATGTCACCCACTATTTTAATGCTGCTTAAATCTTTGTCCCTTCCTAATCTGGTCTGCCCAATTCTTCCTTCTCAGGAAGAAGGGTTCATTTACTGCTTCCATCTCAAGGCCAGATGTACCTAATTCCATAGATTCTCCCTTTCAATAACAATGCTCCAATCAGCAAATCTTTCACACTAGCACACTGCCTGGTAAATAGTAGAAGCTTAATAAATAAATGCTTGTTGAGGGGCTGCCAGGTGGCTCAGTGGATAGAGAGCCAAGTCTAGAGACAGAAGGTCCTGGGTAAAATCTAGCCTCAGATACATTCTAGCTGTTTGACCCTGGGCAAGTCAGCTCCAATTGCTGTTCTTCTGCCTTGGAACCAATACCAAGGCAGAAGGTAAGAATTTAAGATAAATAAATGGCTAAAATAAATGCTTAATGATTGATTGATTGATTCAGGCAGTCTAGGAAATGGTCCTGTAGGGTAGGCCCTCTACTTTAGTAGTGGGTCTTAGCATTAGCATGGGTATCACTAGGTAGTGGGCAAGGAGGGAAATGGAGGCATAAAGCAACATTGTGTATGTCATGCCCAAGGGAGCAAGTTTGCCTTGTGCCCAGCATGGTTCCTGAGACATTGAAGCATACCTTTCCCTCTGCCTCTGTCTGTCTCTTTGTCTGTCTCTGCCTGTCTCTATCAATCTGTATCTGTCTCTGCCTCTCTGTCTGTCTGTCTCTGTGTCTCTTTGTCTCTCTGTCTGTCTCTCTGTATCTGTTTCTGCCTGTTTGTCTCGTCTTTCTGACTCTCTCTGACTCTGCCTCTCTCTGACTCTGTCTCTTTGTCTGTCTCTGTCTCTCTGTAACTGTCTCTGCCTGTCTGTCTCTTGTCTCTCTGCCCCTCTCTGCCTCTGCCTCTCTCTTTGCCTCTCTGTCTCTCTCCTGTATGCCTAGTAGGGGAAGAAACAACAGAGAGACTCAGACATGGAGAGAAAAATCAAGGATGTTTATTCTGTCATTCTGGACCTCTCTTTCCCACCCCACCCCTCTCTCTCACCATAGAGAAAAGTTGAGAACCAGACAGAGACAAAGAGAGAAAGATATTGGAGAAGCAGAGAAGCAGAAATACCATGGATGAGACCCAGGAGAGAATGAGAGATGGAGACAAACAAAGAAGAAAAAAATAGGAGTCAGAGACAGCAGTGATGGAGGAGGAAGGGAGAAAGACATGAGAAACAAAGGAGAGGAAGAAGAGAGAAAGAGGGATAGATGCAGGCAGCAGATGAGAGGTGAAAGCAGAAAGAAGTTTGGTCTAGGTCCAGGAGATGGGGGTGGGGGATGATGGGAAAACCAAAGATGGGTAAGCCTGGAGGAGGCTGAATTAAAGAAGGCTAGAGGAGCGCCCTGTGCTCTGCTCTTCCCCACCCCCACCCCACCCCTTTCCCTCCCTCTCTCCTTCATGATCTTGAAACAACCTTCAAGTCTGGGCTGGAGGCCCCAGGAGGTCAGTCACTTAGGAAACAAAACTGTTTCTTGGAGACCTTGAAAGCCCATCTGCAGCCGATGCACGTCCCCAACCCCCACTTCCCTGGTGTGTGCCTGCACACACACACACACACACACACACATTCTCTCATAGAATCTCACGTAGACACCCAGACTCTCCCACAAGCACTCAGCTACACACACACACACACACACACACACACACACACACACACACACCAGGGTTTTTCTATACTGCACACACTCACATGTAGCAAGACACAGATTCTCATACTCCTGCACATTCAGACCCACATTCTCCCATACACACACACTCTCTCTCCCTCTCCCTCTCTTACCCTCTGCCTGTCTCTCTTGCTCTCTGTTTCTCCTTCTCCCTCTCTCTGTCTGTCTCCATCTTTCTCTGTTTGACTGTCTCTTTCTGTCTCTGTCTCTCCCTCTCTCTCTTCATCTCTCTGGCTCTCCTCCCTCTGTCTCTATCTCTCTGTCTCCATCTCTCCCTCTCCCTCTCACTGTCTGTCTCCATCTTTCTCTGTTTGACTTTATCTGTCTGTCTCTGTCTCTCCCACTCTCTCTCTCTCTCTCTCTCTCTCTCTCTCTCTCTCTCTCTCTCTCTCTC
>NC_058133.1:161904042-161926995 GCF_016433145.1 Gracilinanus agilis | reverse complement strand
CCCCCCCCCCACTTCTCTCTCTGCCTCTCTGTCTCTCTCTCTCTTCTCTATACATATGAGATCTGGCTACAAAGTAAAGGCAGCAGGACATAGAGCAAGAACTTAATTGGACTTGGAGTCAGGATGCTGGGGTTCTCCTCTCAGTTCTGCCAACTACTGCCTATGAAACTCAGCCTCAGTTTCCTCCTGTGTAAAACGGAGGTGAAAATACTGTTACTTAGCTCAGGTTTATCAGGAGGAATGCATTCTGTAATGCCTGATGGAAATGGGAGTCTATTAGTAGTTTGACTTACTACTTGCTAGCAAATGAGGTTTTTCTCCTTCAGAATTAGTCCCCCTTGGGAGGCCACATACTTATTTCATTCAGGTATTCAGTTATTGCTCAAAATCCCTTTGAGCTCTTCTGAAGTTGCCTTCTCCTACATGAATGCCTTCCCTTGACTCTCTCCTCCTCCACTCAGCTGTATTTTTAATTTAAATTCTCTTCCACTCTCACACATGAATGCACCATCAATAAGCTTACATGGATGTGTGTCTATGTACTCATTCTCACCCATACCATCATTCACACTCGCAGTCAGTTCTCCTGCTCCTTAGCTCTTTCCTTGGCAAACCAAACAAAGCTTCCCCCAGTCCTAGCATTCCTCGTTCATCCCTCTACCAAGCCAATCACTCTTCTTCCCCTCTCTATTCCTCCTCATTGAACAGTCTCCCGCCCTGGCTTCTGTGATTTCTCTTCTCAGCTTTGATTCCTGTTCCAACTCCAATCCCTCCCCCAGTCATTCTGGACTTCTTTCTTCCCCTCCCCCCCGATAAATTCCTTCTTACTCTCCCCTAGAATCCTACGTTGCCAAAGGCCCCAGGCCAACCGGATGCCCAAGGGAAGAGAGTAGTAGCCTGAGCCAGGTACCCAGACTCAAGAGGGTGAGAGTGCCTCTGTTCTAGTCCCAGATCCAAGGGTGTTTGTTAGTGGGGGGGGTAGGGGTGGGGGAAGAAGGAATCTCTCTGAGTGGGGGAAGGAAGACACTGAACTCCAGGGCAGAGACTATATTCTCCAAAGGAAAGCAGAAACAGTGGTGATTAGGAGCCAGGAATCCCACACATAGACTGCAGGCTCCGTGCCCAATGTGGCCCTTCCTCCAAGTGAACAGCAACCCCAAATCCACTGGATTTACTTTGGGTTTGAGTTTGGCAAAGGTATGAGATGCTGCTGCTGAGTTCTATGTCCATTAAGCAGACAGGAGAGGACATAATCCTAACTTTAAGGGGGGAGCTAAGAAAAGTCAGGCTTTCCAGAGGCTATTATAACCACTACAGCTCTGGGAGAGAAATGACGCATGTTTTATTTCTATTTTACAGGTGGGGAAACTGAGGCTCATAGAAGCTTAAATTTTACCTGTGGTCATTGCAGTTAGCTGCAAGTAACAAAATGAGGATTTGAATGTAGGTCACCTGAATCCAAGACCAGGTCTCTTTTCATTACTCTATGCAGGCTCTAAAATGTACAGGCATTATAGGGTTACAAGTAGAATGACACTGGTTCTTGTCTTAACAGCAGGGCCTTATTTTTCTTAAAGAAAATCATGGTGTAGCAGAAAGCTCATGGGAATTAAGGGTCTGATGGCATGAATCCATGGCCTAGCTCTTCCACTCACTAGCTGTGTGATCTTAGGCAAGTCACTTTCCTAATTTGGGTCTCAGTTTACTCATCTGTAAAATGAATCATTTGAAGTAGATGAACTTCTCTTTCAACTCCTATGGTTCTCCTGGGCTTTTTAAAAATTTTTAACTCTTACCTTCCATCTTAGAATCAATACTATGTATTATTTCTAAGTAAGGGCTAGGCAATGGAGATTAAGTGACTTGCTCAGGATCACACAGCCAGAAATATTGGAACCAGGACCTCCTCTCTCCAGGCCTGTCTCTCAATCCACTGAGCCAACTAGCTGCCCCCATCACAAAGTTATTTTTGACTGTGGGAGAGATTCTGAGCCTAGAGATTTCCCTATATTTACTCTTCATTGTCCTCATGAAGTAGTGAAACCGAGTTCTCAAGAGGATCAAGGCCAGAAGAGAGTTCTAATGCTTAGTTCTTCTCAATAAAGACCCAGATGTGGAAGACAGATTACTCTAAATTCATTTTCTAGTCTCTTCTTTTAGACAAGATCTCTTCAGTCACCCCCAATGACTGGGGTACAAAAAGAGATAGCACCTGCTTGCATTTTTAGTTGTCTTTTTCCCAAACACTATCTCATTTTATTCTCTCATCAACCCTGTAAGGTAGGTGCTTTTATTATTTCTAACGTACAGTTGAGGGAACTGAGGTAGACAGAAGGTAAGTGACTTGCCAAGGGTCACACATCGAATAAGTGTCTCTGAGCCCACTACACAGTCTACTGTGCTACCAAATGCCTCTGGTTTTTCTTGTTTCCTCCTTCTAGGGTCTCTTCTACCAGGATGTCCTTCTTGGTGTACAATATCTGTCCCTTCCTCTTCATCCTTTCTTCACATACCCCTAATTCTTTAGAGAGCTAAAACTAAGATTTGGTCATTTTTCTGCACCTCCATCCTTTTTCCCTTTTTTTTTCTTCCCCTTTCTAGCCTCTCTAGGCTGTATAACAGGGGAAGCCTTTGCAGGGGGAAGGGAGGGTGCCAAGTAAGGGTTGTGGGGGGAACTTATGGGCTCTGCTCTACCTCCAGCAGGCATGTCTGTTCGGAAGTGGGCCGTGCCCCCACCGGATCCCTGTAATGGAAAATCCCAGCGGCATAGCAGGAAGGGGGGGAGTCAGTTATTTGGGGAATTCAGGCCGGAGCCTTGAGCACAGAGATCGGATTTGCAAGAGAGAACAGGCGATAATCCCTCTGTGGGGAGCTCCCCTCTGGAGTCAGAGACAGACCTGACTCAGCCTTGGAGAGGCCCAATGCTCCCTAGGACCTCAGCCCGTATGACATCCCCTTCCTTGCTTTCTTCCTCACTTTTTCCTCTCCATCTGCCCCAGCCAGCTATCATTCTCTTTTGTGGGTATCTCAGGTCCTCACTTTCCCCAGAAAAGCAGGGAAGTACTACTAGAAAAGTCTATGCTATGATAGCCTCTCTCTCTCTCTCTCTCCCTACTTTTGCCCAGCGCAAATCCCCAAAGAAGGAAAAGTCTGTCCCGAGATGGTAGAGATTTTTCTCCTTCTTTCACACCCCCCCTCAGAACTTTTCTTAAGCCCTGCCTCTGTTCTTTTTCCCCCTTACAGCAACAAGGATGTTCCTAAACTTGGGGGGCACAGCAGATCCCATTCAACAGTCATCTAATTTATCCTGCCTCTTGGATGCACACTGTCAGCCTACATCCAGTTAAAGGCATCCCGACCTGAAGAGATTACTCACTTTCCCCCAGTAAAGATACCTTGGATCAATGACTTGAGGTTCAAATGACCTTAAGCAAGTCATCTCACTTCAGCACTAGTTTCTCGTCTGTAAAACTAGGGCATTGGATGAGAAGATCTTGAAGGACTCTTCCAGTTCTAAATCCCATGACCTGTTCCAGAATCTTATGCTCCTTCCTAGTATGAGAATCTTGATGTCTGACCTCAGCTCTTCTTCTGTCTGAATCATCACTGGAAATGATATTTAACATTTTTATGACACTTTTAAGGTCTGCAAAAGCACTCTAGTGATTATCTCCTTTTATTCTCCCAAAAACCATGGGAAGAAGTAGGTGCCATTATTATTCCCACTTTACAGATGAGGAAAGTGAGGCAAACAGAGTTAAAGTGACTTGCCTGGGGCTATACATCTAGGAACTGCTCGAGGCCACGTTTGAACTCAGCCCTTGCTGACTTCAAGTCCATCTGTTGTGCTACTGGACTGCCTCATTTACCCTTGTCTCATTTTGTAGACTTGAAAACTGTTTTGAGTTGATTTTCTGACTGCATTCCCGTTGTCCATTTCATTTTACTCCTTAGTGTCTCCTTTCCCACCTCCCTTTCTAACCCTATCCCCAAACCTTTCCTCTCCTCTTGATTCTATCCCAACTGCTAGAACAGGGACTGGGTGTGAAAGCTCTAGGGTTCTAAGGCAAAGGAACAGGGGAATGGGTCACCTCACAAACCATTCACCTGGAATGAATCCAGGGGCTCCCAGGGACACTTTGCTACTTTGATCTGCCTCTCCCACATTATCCCTCCATTGCCACCCCTAGTCCTATGGATTTCCTAGGAAGCTTAGGTGCAGAATTTAGAGGCCCTTGTCAGTGTTCCTGTGGAAGACAATCATGTCTACCTTTTAGCCCCTGAACAGACCTGGGAAGCCCTTGCTCCCCCATCTGCAGACCTGAGGCACCTTCTCAAGAGGTTGCCTTGACTTCCATAACTAAGCTTTCCCTCAATATTCAAAGGCATCAGAGTCCAATGAATTGTGGTTCATTCTGCATTCTGGTCCTGCTGTGTGACCTTGGGCAAGTCACTTAACCAGTTTCCTAATTTGTAAACTAACAGTTCTGGAATAGGCAGTCTCAGCTCTTTAGACTCCTACCTAGGTCCCCAATTCTTCTCTCATTACATCCTCTCCTCATTTTTGTCTTCCCTCTTCATGGGGCTTAGAGTTGAGGATCTAAATGAACAGACCTCTCCCTCCAATCATTTCGGCTCTATAAGAACTATTTTGAAGAGGTTCCACCCTCTTCTAGTCCCCAACCCCCCCTCCCCAAAATCTCCCCACTCCCTCCATTGGTAGCTGCCAAAGGCAAGTCGCGGAGACAGAAACTGGGGAGGGAAGGCAACCATCAGGACAAGAGGCATGAAGGGGCTGGAGGGGAGGAGCCCTCAGGGATCCTATTTCAACAAACGGCTCTTTCCCGAGCAGGAGAGGGGGGCTGAGGGGGAGAGAGACCTATTTAAAGCTACCCTGTTACTTCGGCTGTCTCTGTCCGTCTGACTCGATCTCCGCCTGTCCCGCCTGTCCGAGTTGACGATCCTTCCCATTGGCCTCTCCGTTCTCAGTCCCTGCAGTTCCTCTGCCCCAAGATGGGCCGCGGGGTGAGTACCCCTGAAAGCTGAGCCCACTAGTTCTCCACGACCATGTCTCTTACCAAGCATGGAGCTCCGAGGAGGGGCGGTTGGCAGAATAGGGACCGGGGATGGGGGGGTAGGGGTGGAGAGGAGAGAGTGGGATGTGGTGAGAAAGATCCAGGGAGGCAGTCGGGAGGTGGGCACACACACACACACACACACACACACACACACACACACACACATTTGAAGTCATCCTCTTCACACATCTCCACTCGTAGAAAGATCCCCTCTCCCACACTCGGACCCGCCCTGAACTTTTTCAAACTTACTCTTTAATCCTCTTCCTAACACTCTCGTATTCCCATTCACTTGCTGCTTTTCTCTCTCTCACCCTAAGTATCCAATTGAAGGGTCATCTGGTCCCGTTTGTTCCCAGGACCCAAAAGACAGCCCCTTGGGACTGCCAGTCAGAGAGGGTAGAAAGCCCTCCTGCTTACTGACGACTGGGAGGGGCGGAAGCTATAGGGATTCGGCATCTCATTCCCTGGGTAGCCAAACAACTTTGGACACCCAGTTCCCTGGGCACTGAGTGCCAGGGACAGCTGGGAGAGCTGGGGGAGGAGTGACAGCCCCCCCCACCACCGTGTCCTGGGCAGCATTGTCCTTGGGCTTAGGGCTAGGCTCAGCAGAGACTTTCCCAGTGGTTAGTGAGAGCAATCTGCCCCCTTACCTCCTGCCCATGGCATTCTCAGGCAAAAGGAATGTCTGTTGAGCAGATTATAGAACTTCTGTGGGCACGACTATCTTTTGGACCCTTGAGGGAAGCTTCTGTGGAGGATTGACCCTATCCCCTTATACATCATAGCACCACCAACCCCTTTCTTCTGGGAAAGGGCATAGTTAAGAATAGACGACTTCTAGAGAAAAACTGGAGTCAGTAGTGAGCAGTGGAGAGGGTCTCCTTGTGTGGAGAGGCTTCCCAGAGGACAAGGGAATCATGAAGGGTCAGACCAGGACACATCTGAGTTCAACAGCTGAGAAAGCTGTGGGGTGGGGACACCAGGGTTCCTGGGCTTGGATGAGAGCTATAAATAGAGGGTGAGGGATTCACAGTGTGTGGCCCTGTATCACTGTGTCCATGAATGCATCTGTGTGTGTGTGTGTATGTATACACACATGTATATGTGGAAGGATGCACATTTGTATCTGTCTGTGAAAATATGTCAAAGGAACTCAACTTGTGATAAGGGCCAAGGGTAGCTGCCATCATGCATTGGGGAGGGGGTGCTTGCACACACATTAGTGTCAGAAGAAATGCCTTTGGGACATTCTATATCTTTGGGCATTCCCATAGTCCCGAGTCCTTCAGATGAGCTTTGGATTCTGTAATAACAGGAGGAATGAATCTCCTGGAGGAGGGAGGGAGTTCCTGGTGAGTCTGCCAGGAGTATTTGGTATGAAGAGTATGGGAGAGAGTTAAAGGATGAGGAGAAGGGCAGGTAATAGGGATCATGGGAAGGGGAGACAAGAGGAGAGTTACTTTCCCACTTTAACCTTAGGACATCTGAGATTCCTTCCAGTCCAAGGGCTACTGGGAAGGTGATGCTGATGAGGACCCAGGAATGCCTAGTTCCAGGGAAAGGGGTTCTATTAAAGTTGTAGAATTCTCTAGATCATCTGCTAGCCCCAGCTTTAATCCCCCAGCATCCAAGTGTCTCTCGATGACCCCGAAACTCCCCCTTTGGTGACATAGGTTGTAATAAAAGCCAGATAGGGAAGGAAAACAGACTCTGCTTCAGCTGAAGGAGGCAAAGTGAGATGGGGGTGGCTGCAGCTTGGATTCCAGATCATCAGGAAGGACCACTCTGTTCTCTGTGACAGGATAGACTCCCCAGACTCTGGTTTCTAGGGTCCTGCTCCCCAGTTCAGAATTGTCAACTTCCTATCAGTCCCATAAGGGACTGCCGGTCCCTAGCCCTAAGCTGGTCTCATCACATTGCCCCATAGCCATGAAGGATGGCCGGGGAGGTGGGGGAGGGATAATAGTGTTGGGAGGGGGATGCAGGCCTTCTCCAGCTGCAGTGGGGAGGTAGGGTGGGAGGGGGATTGGGCTGATTTCCAGTCGCCCCCGCTCTGTCCCAGCCTCTGGCTTTCTCAGAAAGAACTCTCTGTTCTCCTTCCACATTCAGGACCCTGAGAAGGGGAGAGTGGGTAAAGGGGAGGGGGGGTTAAGAGGCAGAGGGGTCCTTCCTTCCTCTCTCTCTTTCTTCCCTAGGCTGCCGCTGGCCCTGGCTCTCTGTGGGCTCCTGGCTCCAGAGCCCAAGACGCCTGCCAGGACAGGAGGAGGGGGGAGAGTGGGCAGTCTGTCCCAAGCTCAAGGCCTGCTGGGGAATGGAGTGGGATGGTAGGGGGGGAGAGGAGGAGCTGCTAAGAGCAGACTGCATCCTATGGCCAAAATTTCTAGGCTGGTGGTTTTTTAGAAAATATATACACTTGAAATTCATTTTCACATAATTTCTTTTATGTCAAAATTCACATTAAATTCCTAACCTTGGTCCTTGTCCCTCTACCCCAGGCACTCTAACCTTTCCCTGAAGACTTTGTCCAGCATAGAGAAATTGTTTGGTCTCTTGCTTTATTCAACCCTTTACATCACAGCTGCCCCCCTTGCCTTCTCAGCTAGCAACCTCTCCCACAAAGTATAGGGTCAGAGAGTTCAAAGAACTGAAATTCTTATTTACAAAATCTGTCCAATCTAATAAACTGCCCACAAGTCCTCTTAGGAAATGTGGGAAAGGGAGGGGCAGGACTAAGGGGGAAACCAGTCACAAACCCCTCCACATAGTCCCGAGGGGGAAACTGAGGCATGGAGGTGGAAACAATCTGGGAGGCCTTTTAGTGAGGTTTGATTGGGCCCTATGATGAAGCCAACAAGTCCTGACTTCCAACCAAACCTTCTCAGCCCAGCCTTCTCACCACAAGGTCATCATGTCCCTGAGTGGGGGTGGGGAGAAGAGAATGGAGGAGGTTGAAGTGAAAAGGATCCCTTTCCGGTGAGTTCTTGTGCCCACACCGGAGCTGAGTCACAATCCTTGTAACATGCCAAAGTGGATCTTTGGGCTGAGGCCACTTTGGAGGGAAATGTTCCCGACCCTGGGGCACAGTCTTTTTCAATTTTGAATCCCAGGAGCCCGGCGGATTCTCCTATGACCCAAATCTAACTTCCAAATTCTAAAGTCTCATCAATTTAATGGTACCTTAGCCCTGTACTACTCTTAGCCCAGTGCCTGGCACATAGTGCTTATTAACAAGTGCTTGTTGGAATAGCTGGGTAATTCAGTGGATAGGGAGCCAGGCCTGGAGTTGGGAGGTCCTAGTTTCAAAAGTGGGCTCTGTTACCGTGGGCAAGTCACTTAAGTCCAATTATCTCTAGACCTTACCACTCTTCGATCTTGAAACCAATACTTTATATAAATTCTAAAACAGAAGATAAGGGGTTTTTAATTAATAAATGCTCATTGATTTGACTGTTGATTGACTCATAATGGGTTCCTGGAAGATGGATCCTGAATTTGGAAATTCTTATATTTAGGAACTATCAGGGCTCACATCTTATCCCATTCGTGCCTATGAGTAGAAATGAGGGTAGAAAAGTGACCAACTAAACCAAAATGAGGATGTGGGTCTTAAGGGACCTCCAGGTGTCACCCTATCCCCAGAAAGGGAGATGAATATGGCAACCAAGGGCAGACTTCCAGGGTAAACAGGGCTCCCAGAAAAATATATTTTTAAAAATCCCCATTCCCCAGATTCCACTCCTTTATTCCTCAAGCCTCTCACCCTTCTCATATCACTGGCCTACTCTCTCAAGCTTCTCCTTCTTACTCAGATCCTCTTGGCCCCCTAATCCCAAAGTTCTCCCCCAAAGCCTGTCTTTTCTCCAGCATTCTCACTTCCCTCCTTTAAATCTAAGATATTCCCAAGTGGTCCTGGTCATGTGGGCAGAGAAACCCCAAGGCCAGATACAGTTTTCCTAACCTGCCACCTTCTACTTTTCTCCTAAACAGCCTAGGACTTCCTTCAGGCTTGATTTCGAGACTAAAATATTACAATCTCTTTGAAGGCAGGGACTTGGCCATATTTGATTTTGGAGCTATCCACTGTTTTTGTTCCTATTAAATACTTAGTGTTTATTTTTTCTAAAACCCTTAGCTTCCCTCTTAGAATCAAAACTGTGTATTAGTTCTAAGGCAGAAAAGCAGTAAGAGCTAGTCAATGGGGGTTAAATGACTTGCCCAGGATTACTTAGCTGGGAAGCAAAGTCTGAGGCCACATTTGAACCCAGGACCTCCTTTCTCCAGGCCTGGCTCTTTATTTGGTAAGCCACCTAGCTCTCCCTTAACAAACATTTATTGAATTGAATTTGTAGCCTAATAATAGAGCTGGAATGTACCTTAGATATCATCTAGGACAAACAACCCCTTCATTTTAACTGGTAATGAAAACCCACAGAGGTAAAATGACTTTCCCAAGGTCATATATGTAATAGATAGCAAAGCAGGGATCAAATCCAGGTCCTCTTGGCTCCAAATTCTCTCCTTTTTCCATTCTACTCCAGTTCCTTCACAAACCCCATAGAAAATCCCTTGCCTTTGAAGCAGTATCTTTATTCTTAAGGAAAGCAGTCCCAGATTCCTCTCTTCTTCCTAATTCCCTGGAATTAATTCTTATCTTAGGCTGGTCGAGAGTACTCACCTGCCGCCACCACCACAGAAAATGGGGGCGGCAAGAAGAAGCAAAAAGAGAAGGAATTGGATGAATTGAAGAAGGAAGTGGCCATGGTGAGGACAACCTCTTGCCCTGGGACCTTCTCTGTCTTTTCCATCCCTTGAAATTGAACCTTCCTCAAGTGGGGAGAGCTGTGTCATTCCTGGGGTTGGCTACTAGAAAAGCCTTGGGTTCCTTTCATGCCCATAGAGCTATCCAAGCCACTTCCCTGAATTCCTTTCTTCCCTTAAAGTAACTGCTTGCTTCCTCCTCAGGATGACCACAAGCTATCCCTGGATGAGTTGGGTCGAAAGTATCAGGTAGACCTGTCCAAGGTGAGTTGGGGATTTCCTTGGGGGTAGGAAGAAGAGCCCCCACTTTGCTCCTGGTCTCCCTTACTCTCTGAGGGAATGTCTCCTAGCCACAAGATGGCTTCTGTCCTCTCAATATTATGGTCTAGAAAGGATGCACAGAATGTTAGAACTAGAAAGAAGGAAATAGAAACTCAAAGAGATTGACTTGCCCCAAATCATTCCATTAGAAACACTGGGCTTCTTGATTCAGTGCCCTTTCTACCCTGCTGTACTCCATCACAAGTCTAATAAACATAGTGGCAGAAGGAGGAGGCAGGGGGAGAAGTTCCAGAGGCAAATTTTGTTTGAAGTAAGGGAGAAAAAACCCTAACAATCAAAATGATTAAAAAGTAAAATGGGTTCTCCTAGGGAATAGAGGATTCTCCCTCACTGGAAGTCTTTTGGCAGAGGCTCAAGGATGTCTCATTAGGTGTACTAAAAGGGGATTCCTATTTAAATCTGAACTGCACTAGATAAGTCCTGGAATCTACAGAGTCTACTCAGATTCTGTAATTCTGTCAAATGATAAATTGGGCAGTCCTGACTACGAGTACAACAGATTTCTCCTCAACTTCCCTGTTGAGTAGGAACAGAAGGGCTGAGAGGAGAGGGCTCTTGAGACTCTTTCCTGGAAGCTCTATCCTGCAGGTCTTTGGTCCCATCTTTGGCTATCTCAAGTCTGGCTCTGCCTCTGCAGTGGGCTTGGAGATCTTTCTTCCCTTCTGAGGTTATTAAACAAGGGAATAGAGCTAGGAAGAAAAGAAGGTATTGGGCCTATGGGGACAATTAGAGGGGCAGAAAAGAAAGGAGAAAGGGAAAGAGGTGAGGAAAAATGATAGGAAGTGGTGAAGCTGCCCCCGCAAGATTCACTTTTAAGTTGAATTTGCATGAACATTTTTTCTATCATTTTCTCCAGTCTAGACTAAATCAACAAAATAACAAATCAAGATCTGATTTGTAGCATTTTCTAATTTCCGAGATGTAAATACTTACACTGAAAAATGTTACAATTTCTCAGAATCTTGGCATCCTTGGTACCTAGTTCATTACCTCACTCCACTGTTTGAAATGTTATAGAATGCATGTATTCCATATGTGTATGGAATCTTGTACAATGATTCATCCAGAAAGAACCTTAATGATCATTGAGTCTATTCCTTTCATCACCTTTCTAGGGCCTCACCAACCAGCGAGCCCAGGATATCTTGGCCCGGGATGGACCCAACGCTCTCACTCCACCACCCACCACCCCAGAATGGGTCAAATTCTGTCGACAACTCTTTGGGGGCTTCTCCATCCTGCTCTGGATTGGGGCTCTGCTCTGCTTCCTGGCCTATGGCATCCAGGCAGCCATGGAAGATGAGCCATCCAATGACAATGTGAGCCTTGAGATTTGTTTACTAGCCTGTGTGGTTGATCCTGTCCTTTGGCCCTCCCCATCTTGGAATCCCTAAATCCTCAATCTCCAGCACTAGATCCTTGAGCAAAATTCTTCATTTACAGAAGCTGAGACCTGACTGGGCAGTGACTCAGCGAGGAGGCTGGCTCCTGAGCTGGTGCTAAAAAAAAATGCCTCATATACTTGTGATCAGCAGCTTGAAAACCCTACCACCGCTGCCAAGGCAAAATGATGGGAATAATAAGAATAATAAATAAGGCATCATTCTTAGTGGGTAAAGCACAGGACTTGGAATCATGAAGAGACCTGGGCTCAAATCCCACCTCAGACACTTATTTATCTGTGTGAAACTTATGCATATTTTAACCTTTCAGTCTTAGTTTCATCTGTAAAATGAATATAATAATAGGTTGTTATGAAGATTAAATGATGGATGTAAATCCTTTGGGGGAAATGTGAAATGCTATAGAAATGAGAGCCTTCAATAATAACACCTTACGTTTTTATAGCACTTTAAAGTTTGCCACACATTTTCTTACAAAAATCTTATTTCCATTTTACAGATGAGGAAATTGAGGCTCTGAAAAGTTAAGTAATTTGTCCAAGATCACACAGTTGAGAAGTAGAAGAGAGAGGGTTCCAATGCCTCAAGGACTGGCTCTTCTCCATGGAGCCATTTGTTGCCATTTCATTCCTTAGTGATGGCTCTTCTCTAATTCCTTCTATATCTTCCCAACTCCATCGACTGTATAGGTTTAGAGTCAGGAAGGTGAATTCTCTCTATCCACAATCCCACCTTCTGAGGCAACACACTCAGTGGAAACAAAGCAAGGGTGTGCTGGTAAATATTTAACCACAGGCTTTCCACTAGGGGAAAATTATATAACATGACACACCTTTTTTATTTTTAAACCTTTACCTTACGTCTCATAATCAATACTGTGAATTGGTCCAAGGCAGAAGAGATAAAAGGGCTAGGTAGTGGGGATTAAGTGACTTGCCCAGGGTCACACAGCTTGGAAGTGTCTGAGTCCAGATTTGAACCTAAGGCCCATCTTTAGGCCTGGCTCTCAATCCACTGAATCACCTAATTACCCCCAAATGACACATTTTTAAGTTGAATTTGCATTAATATTTTCTTGCATGTAGACAATCAACAAAATAATAAATCAAGGCCTGATTTGTATTATTTTATGATTTCCAAAATGTAAATACTTATACTGAAAATTTAACAATCTCTCACAAGCCCAAGCTGGCTCCCACACACCTCCAGAACAAAAAATCTTATGCTTTACATAAGGCAATTATATTCTGCAAAATCATCTGCTCCTACCCTGAAGCAGCTGCTTTTCATGGGATCAGGTAGGAGTTGCATGATTTAGTTAACACATTTTTCCTGCTCCAGCTATACCTGGGTGTGGTCCTGGCAGCTGTGGTCATTGTCACTGGCTGTTTCTCCTACTATCAGGAGGCCAAGAGCTCCAAGATCATGGATTCCTTCAAGAACATGGTGCCACAGGTAGATGGCAGGGTTGGATATTATCTGATCCCTCCCCTGTTTCCCCTGCTCTCCAATATGGAGACTTGGTGAGGGGGAGCCCTATTATCTCATCTAGTCATGATAAAGTTCTGAAGATGTTTCAGGAGTGGGGTCTTAGCTCTCTCCTCAGGTGGGTGAGGGCATAGAAAAGCAGGAATGGGGAGGGAGGAAATAAAGGAATGTAATGGTGGTCTGGATGAAACTGATGCCCCGACTGTCTTCCCATAGCAAGCTCTGGTGGTTCGAGAGGGTGAGAAAATGCAGATCAATGCAGAGGAGGTGGTGGTAGGAGACCTGGTGGAAGTGAAGGGTGGAGATCGTGTCCCAGCTGACCTCCGGATCATCTCTTCTCATGGGTGCAAGGTGAGTAGGTGGGAACCAGACTCATGTACGGTTGGGTGGATTGTAGAAGTGGGAACAAGTCAGAGCTAGTCAGCTGTCATTCTATCGGTGTTCAATGATACCCATCTGATCTTCCTATCAATAAGATGTCTATGGATTATCTTATTCTCCTGTTATTTATTTATTAATACAGACATTAGTGTTTATGTCCTGAATTTGAAATCTAATTGGATGTCTGTAACCTCATAGGTTCAAATCCTGATTAAGGTTGACTGTCTACTCCATTGAGATCTTTGTAAGCTTTAGAGTACACTAGTAAAGCGAGATGTTAGCATTTACAATTTTTTTTCTAGTGAAATAAACCTGGCATAGTGGATATAGAAAGATATGGGCTAGATAATAGTAACATTAGATGGATAGAAATGGTCAGACCCAAAGACCATAATAGCATAGATTTATAGCTGGAAGCGACCTTCGAGATCACTTACTCCAAGATTCCATCCCAGATCTCTTGATTCCAAGTCCAGGACTCCAACAACCTGATCCAGAATTGGAAAAGACCTTTGAGACTATCTAGTCCAACCTGTACCTGAAAAATAATCCTCTCAACAATATACCTAACAAATAGTAATAGGGGGCAGCTGGGTAGCTCAGTGGATTGAGAGCCAGGCGTTGAGATGGGAGGTCCTAGGTTCAAATCTGGCCTCAGACACTTCCCAGCTGTGTGTCCCTGGGCAAGTCACTTAACCCCCATTGCCTACCCTTACCACTCTTCTGCCTCAGAACCAATACACAGTATTGACTCCAAGACAGAAGGTAAGGGTTTAAAAAAATAAAAATTAAATTAAAAAATAGTAATACAACCCTTGCTTGAGAACTTCTTAATGAAGAAAATAATTCTGCCTTCTAGGCTAGCCCATTCCATTTTGGGATAGCTTGAGTTGTTCATAAGTATTTCTTACATCGAGCCTAAATTTGACTCTTCAATTTTGCCTTAGGGAACCAAGCAAAATAAGTCTAATTCCTTTTCCATATAACTGTCCATAGAATTCTTGAAGACAATGATCATGTTCCTCCTAAGTCTTCTTTTCTGTAAGATTCTCAAGATGATCTTTATATACAATTATCATGAGACTTCTTTTACATCCTTGTTACTCTTCTTGGGAGGTTTTCCAGTTTATCAATATCCTGAATCATGGGATGACACCTGAACCCACTCTCCCAGGTGTAGTCTGACCAAGATAGCGTGGTGGCATTGCCATCTCTCATCAGGCTTTGACTCTGAGTCTCTCTTAATTCAGCTGATAATCTCATTCAATCCCTTGTTTTCCTAGCACGAATTCATATGAAACTTGCAGCCCACTAAGCCCCCTGATCATTTTTGGAATTTTTGATCATAGCTTCTACTCACAAAATTATTTTCTTTGAACCCAAATGTTAAGATTTTACATTTCATCTAATGAAATTTCCTCTTCTTAGATTTGGCCCAACATTTTATCTCATCCAGTCCTTTTGGGAACCCGACCACAGCTTTTGTGTGAGCTTATCCGAACTAGCTTTGTTTCATCTGTACATTTTGTGAGTGGGCCATTTATCCAAGTCACTGATCAAATTATTAAATAGTGCAAGCCAAGCATAGGGGAACAAGCACAGTTCTCAGAGGATCCCCACTAGTGACTTCCTTCCAAGATAACATTGAGCTCTCCATGACTATTCTCAGGGAGGCTGTGTAGGAAAATGGCATGTAAGCACAGGTTTTCTGATTACAAACCTAGTGTTCTAGATGTCTTTGGAAATTTGTAGTTGTGATTAAGGAGATATGGACTTGTCTTTGTGTAAATGTGCATCTATCTGATGAGTCTTCTTTACGCTGTCTCTTTATCCTCAGGTGGACAATTCATCCCTGACAGGCGAATCAGAACCACAGACCCGTTCCCCTGAGTTTACCCATGAGAATCCCTTGGAGACCCGAAATATCTGCTTCTTCTCCACCAACTGTGTGGAAGGTGAGAGGCAGATCCAGAATGGGTACCAGAGAAGCTCCCTAAAGAAATGTCTGACAGGGAAGAAGGAACAGTGCTCCCAGATGAGCTCCTTCAGCGAGGTTGTCCTTATCCCCTAATAAGCAGAAAGGAAAGCCTCACAGACAGAGATCTGGGCTCCACTGTGATGCTGTTTCTCTTCTCATCTGGGATAGTTCTTTACAAGTGGTAAAACTGTGAGGTGAGAAACGAGAGAAAAATGCACCTCGATGGCTTTGGGGTGCTGGCAAGGAAGGGAGAACAGCAGCATAGCAGAGTGGGACAGTTGCTGCCTTTAGTACTTAATAAGGATGTGATTGTGAGCAAGTCACTTAGATTCTCTGAGCATCATGGGGTCAAAGGTTTAGAGCTAGAAGGATTGGAGTTCCTCTAGTCCTACCCCTCAGGAAGGAATCTGAGGCCCAGAGAGGTATGATGACTTGCCTAAGTCACTGAGGTAGGAAGTAAGGATTTGAACTCAGCTTCTTAGAACTCTGGCCAGTGCTCTTTCCATCAAACCAAATGGCCTCCTTAGCTTTGCCATCTGTAAAATGGACTTCACTAACCTCCCTGATGGAGAAATGCTTTGTAAATTAAAGAGTGCAATATAAAAATGAGCTAGAGGTTGAATGCAGAGGAGAGGAAATCTCTAGCTCATAGGATATAGAACTGGGAGGAACTTTGGGGATTGGCCAGTTCCCAAATTCAAATAGAAACTCTTTTATTGTTTAGTCATTTTTTAGTCATGTTTGACTCTTTATGATCCGATTTAGAGTTTTATTGGCAGAAATACTGGCATGGTTTGCCATTTCCTTCTCCAGCTCATTTTATAGATGAGGAAACTGAGGCAAGCAGAGTTAAGTGACTTGCCCAGGGTCACATAGCCAGTAAGTATCTGAGGTTGAATCTGAACCCAGGAAGATGAGTCTTTCTGGCTCCAGGCCTGGCATTCTACTCACTGTACCACTAATCCACACATAAAGGTCTCTGCAGGAGAGATACTGGTTTTGTTTTAAAATGTAATATTTTTAAATTTCGTTAATTACATTTAAACTTACCTCTGTGCATTTGGGAGGCTAGTAAGCTATGTGTTTGACATCTCTGATCTAGTCTAATCCCCTTCATTTAACAGATGAGGAAACTGAGGTCTAGAAAAGCAAAATAGCTAGTAAGGAATAAAATAAGTCTTCAAACTCCACATCTCTGACTCTGAATCTGACAAATCATATTTGAATTTACCTGGTCTCTTTTGGTGCCCGTGGTCCCATATGCTCTTACCTTTGCTGGGACAATGACCAGGAGTAGAATCTGGTTTCTCTAGACAAAAGGGCAAGTCCAGACAGAGGTAAGCAGAGTGAGACTGGCACTGCCCCAGCACAGACAGCTAAGGCTGCAGAAGAGATAGATTAAACTGGGAAAGACCCAGGATGCTTTCAGTTGTTGAACCCAGCAGGGGGCAGGAAAGGCTCACCTGGGAGGCAGGTGAGCAGAACTGACTCTTACTCCCCTCCATTTCACCCTGAGGCTCGAGTGCATTTTAAGAGCCTCTAAAAGCAAGCTCCTGAGCCCCAGGATCAGAACAAAACTTGTCTCCCAAGGGACCTTGAGTTTGCCCAGAATTATCTTTCGTCTATTTGAATCTTCACTGTTATCCTAGAGCAGGGGTCGACAACCTTTTTGACTTTGAGAGCCATAAAAGCCACATTTTTAAAAATGTAATTTCGTGAGAGCCGTACAGTGCTCACAGTGCAGCTCCTGTAACAGTGCCTGAAAAAAAAATTGACATTATGGATCCTGCAGAAAGAGCCATATCTGGCCCTCAAAAGAGACAGATATGGCTCGAGAGCCATACATTGCCGACCTCTGGCCTAAAGGATGTAGCAAAAGTAATGTTTTCCTCTCTCCAGCTTAATCAGAATCCCAGACCAGAGGGAAGCACTAGTTGAAAAGAATCATGTTGGTGAGGCAAGGAACAGCTGTTGCAATAAGGAACCCTTTACCTACTAGGTGAAGAACTCTGTACAACTCCTAGGCTGTGTTCAAGTTAATTGCCAAACCCTATCTGCACTTCCTTGCCCAAACAATCATGTCTGAAGAGCAACTAGGTAGCTCAGTGAATTGAGAACCAGGCCTGAAGACTGGAGGTCCTGGGTTCAAATTTAGCCTCAGATACTTCCTAGCTGAGTGACCCTGGGCAAATCACTTATCCCTTATTGCCTAGCCCTTACCACTCTTCTGCCTTGGAGCCAATACACAGTATTGATTCTAAGACAGAAGGTGAGGGTTTAAAAAAAAGAATCATTGTCTTGTATAGAGATAGATAGATAGTGCCTCCCCGTGTTCATCTGAGGATCAAATGAGATATTTGTAAAGCCCTTCACAAAACCTTAAAGCACTATATAAATGCTAGCTAATATTATTATAAATTAGGAAGAAACCTTAGAAGCACCAAGTCCCCTTTTACCCCCTTATCTTACAGATAAGGAAATAAAGTGATTTCCAAAATCACACAGTAAGGTGTAGAAGTGGGATATGAACCCGGGCATTAATTTTATATTCTCTTTCCACTGTATCACAAGCTTTATTCATATTAAATATCATTAAAGTTGCAAATCACAATATTAAACAAAACGATGCATTTGAGGGGCAATGAGTTCCAAAGGAAATATATTATAAATTTTATGTAGGGGCAACTAATTGATGGAACAACATTAGAGTTGGGCCCATGACTTTTGGATCATGACGAATCAATAATTTTATTCCAAGGCAACGTCAGTTGAGGAAACATTATACAGAATATGCCTAGATTCAATAATTCTGTCTTGAATACATCTATCTTGAAGAAGCTAGAATTATTATAATGACCCCTATTAATACAATTTGTTTTTTTTCTTCAATCTACACTTTCCTTCCTATAGATTCAGTTAATATCTTTTGTTAATGCACTAAATTTTTGCTATTTGCACTGTCTCCCATAGTCTCCCATTGTGTCTCCCACAGTTTGTGCTTATTTTCTTCAGAAAATCTTGGGAAAATAGTCCTCCCCCCCTTTAAAAAATTCTGGCTTAGAAGAATAGGCAAAGATTCTTATAATTCCATCTAATGGATGTGAGAGGGAGCTATGCTGAATTTAACTAAGTGGAGGTGGGTGATAGCAGCATCCTAGAATCTCAGAGTTGGAAGGGGCTCCAGAGGTATCCACCTTTCTGTAGGGTGATTAGTAGAAGACAAGGCTGGAGTATAGTCCCCATCTATTTGACCTCACTAACTAGTTGTGCTTGGGAGACAACTACTAGCCTGGGAAGGTATAAAGGAAAGATGACTGTAATGGGAAGCAGGGAGACCTGGGTTCTAGTCTCCACCCTGCCACTGATTCACTGGCTGATCCAAGATAAGACATTTCCCCTTGGCTTCTTCAACTGTCAAGGGATTGGAGCAGCTGGTTTCTAAGTTCCCTTCTAGCCCTAATGTGCATTTGGCTTGGTTTTCACATCTCTAATATCTAGTAAGGTGTCTCCTATAATGTGCCCCATGGCCTGATCCAGGTGCCTTCTCCTTGAATGCAGGCACAGCCCGGGGCATCGTGATAGCTACAGGTGACCGGACTGTGATGGGCAGAATAGCCACTCTGGCTTCAGGCCTGGAGGTTGGTCGAACACCTATTGCCATGGAGATCGAGCACTTTATCCAACTGATCACTGGAGTGGCTGTCTTCCTCGGTGTCTCCTTCTTCGTTCTCTCCCTCATCCTGGGCTACAGCTGGCTAGAGGCCGTCATCTTCCTCATTGGCATCATTGTGGCCAATGTGCCAGAGGGGCTCCTGGCTACCGTCACCGTAAGTGGAAAGGGCTGGGAAGGGACAAGAGCGTCAATAGAAATGGGGGTGCTGTCTTATTAACAAGTAGGAGTGCTCCTGCTCATATTATTTTGTAAGTCTCTTGATTTGACTTCAACAGAAATCATAAGCCTTTGATAGAGTAGCAGGAGTTTGCATTTCCCTAGAAAATTATGGTTACACAGAAGAGAGACAGTGTGGTGGTGTGAAAAGCATGTCAGGCTGTCAGTCAAAAGACCTGGGTTCTAATCCCAACTGTGATGTTTGGTTGTCTTATGACGGTTTTCTTTCTAAGATTGTTCCCTGACGCTGTAAAGTGCCTAGTACCTCCCCCCTCCCCAATCTCCTAGAAGGAAACGCGCCTTTAAATACCTACTATGTGCCAGGCTGGGCACAGTGCTGGGCTCTTGATCCTCACAATAGCCCTGGAAGATGAGTGCCTATAAATACAGAGAAACATTGTGGTGCCCACTTTGGGACTCAAGTCAAAAGCTCTGAGTTAGAATCTTGATCTGACAGCTGACCAGCTGCATGACCATGGGCAAATTCTCTGCAGGTTCCCAAGTCTCCATTTTTCATCCTTAAAAAAAGGATAAAAAGATTTGCACTCATTCTCCCAGAGGATTATTGGTGAAAACCAAATGAGATTATGTAGGTAAAATGCATTTAAACGTGAGCTATTACACCTCATTACTGTTTAATTTATCTTCATCATTAATATCATTATCTCATTTTGTTGCTATATCCTTAGTACCTCTTTCCCACACATAATAGAAACTGAATAACTGTTTGATTGGTTATTATTTTTGAGTATTCCAAGGCTCAGAGTTTAAGTAGTTAACCCACAGTCACAAACTCAGCAAGTGATGGAAGCAGAGTCCAAATGTAGGTGATCTAAAACCTACAGGATGGGGACCTATATCATTAAGGATAGATTAAAAACAAGTAGGGTGGGGGGCAACTAGGTGGTTCAATGGATTGAGAGCCAGGTCTAGAGATGGGAGCTCTTGAGTTCACATCTGGCCTCAGACATTTCCTAGCTGTGTGAGCCTGGGCAAGTCACTTAACCCCTGTTGCCTAGTTCTTGCCTCGCTTATGTCTGAGAACTCAGCATTGATTCTAAGACAGAAGGTAAGGGTTTTAAAAAAAAGGTAGCCTCTAAGCAATGAGCACACACAAGGGTCCCCCCTTCAATAATTAAATGAAGCAACGTCGGGGAAGAGGTGGAGCCTGACTTGAAAGATCCATCTGCTGCAATAATCTAGCTGTCAGTTTAGTGGCTGGGATATAGCACCCATGCTAGAGGAACCATGAGATGGCCTTGCCTTCCAAGGGAGTGTATTTGGTAAGGCAGGAATCTAGAGGGAAGAACCCAGACTTGGGGAGCTGTAGGTTCAAGTCCCAGAATCAGAGGAAGGAAGGAACAAGGAACAAGTAGAAGAATCTGAGGAGATGTGAATCTTGGGAGTCCAGCAAACCCTAGCATTGACTTCCTGAGGCACAGAGTGGTGATTCCCCCCCACCAATTACCACCCCTTCCCCAGCCCTGACCTAAGCTTTCTGATCCCCACCTTGAAGAGGGATTAGAGGATGTCTCTGCTTACACTCCTCAGCTCTTTCCCAGATATCTGAGAGGTACAGAATGAAGAAGGAATGACTAGTTGCAACTATTCAACCCCAAGTCTGTGAAATTTAATATCAGGAAGACCTGAGTTCAAGAAGGGGGAAAAGAAGTATTCTTGAAGAGGAGTCAAGAGGCGGAATCTCCCTCATCCCCACATAGACATTCATTCCAGTGGAGCTCTGGGGACCTGGGGGAGATGGGAACTGTTAATCTACTTTATGAACCTAAGCTTCCTACAACCCCTTTGGAATCCATGGGCTACACTATGGCCTCCATTTCTTCATTACTCATTCATTCCTGCAATCCCAGCTTCCCCTAAAACTGTTCTCCCAAAGGTCACCAATGACCTAATCACCAGATCCATTAGCCTTTTCTCACCCTTCTTGACCTATCTGTGGCATTTGATACTGACATTTCCATTCCTTCTTAAAACTCTCTCTCCCTCAGCCTCTAGGACACTCTACTGTCCTGTTTCTCCATCTTCTCTGCCTCCTTTATGGGCCTTTTTCCTCCTCCTACCACCTAACTGTGGGTATTCCCTAAGTCTTTTCTCTTTAAAATCTTTGCCACTCACTGCATTTTTACTTCATTTTTATTCCTTCCGAATCTCTTGTCTGTACCAGACCTCCCTCCAGAATTACAGGAGCTAATATTCCTACCAGACATTTCCATTTGGATGTCCCTATAATCACCCATCTCAACCCATATAAAACAGAATTATCTTCTCATCAAAAACAGTGCCTATTTCTAACTTCCTTCTTTGTTTGTTTTTTCAGATAGTAATATTTTCCCCACAGTGGTGGCCTAGACTCATTTTTGACACTTATATTTTCCTTTACGCCACATCCAACCAGTTGTCGAATCCTGTGGATCCTTGCTTTGAAGCGTCTTACACTTTTCATCTGTCTTTTCTGTTCCCACTTCTAATTTATACAGCCTGAAGACAGGCTGTACAAGCTGGATCCAATATATCTCATTACCTCATACTTTGATTACTGCTGTCATCTCAAATGGCCTCCCTAGCTTCAGTTTCTCTCCCATCTAATCCACACTATGCTGCTTTCATTATGTTATTGCTCTACTCAGAAACCCTTAATGGTTCCTCTGTGCCTACAGGACATGGCCCAAACTTTATCCCTTCATTCGAGGCCCTTCACCATCTGGACTGCATTCCCTTTTCTCCCTTATCACCCACGACTCTCCTATATACTCCATTCGCTTCCTAGTCTGCCAAGCTTTAGAGCTACAAGTGACCTTCTTGATTATCTTGTCCAGCCTCTGTATTTTACAGAAAAGGACCTTGAGACCCAAGACAGAGGGAAGGTCTTGCCCAAGGTCACCCGTAATTTAAACCCAAGATCTGAGAACCTGACTTCAAATCTAAAATTAGTACTAAATGCATCTACTTTGTGAAATAGTACTGGGAAATGAGTGTGAAGAAGATCACATATAGGCCAAGGCCTTGAGGAGCTTTGAATCTAGTAGAAGAAAAGAAAAAAATGTATAAATAACTATAGTATAAGCCTAAATATGTGTTGTGTATTTTCGATACTTGGAGTAACCCTGATTTCATCTGTGTTCCCAGTACCAATATAGAATACAGACTCTTTGGGATCAGAATGGCAGCAATGGACAGGGAAAGAATACTGACTCTAGAAGGCCTGGGTTTCAACCTCACCTTTGACCCTTACTCCCTGAATGACTTTGAACAGGTCATCTAATTTCTCTGGGCCTCAGTATCTTCATCTGTAAAATGAGGGGCCTGGATTAGATGGCCTCTGAGATCCCTTCCAGCTATATGACCACACACACATATAAATACATACATACATACATACATACATACATACACACACACACACACACACACACACACACACATATATATATATATAAAGAGAGATACAGATACAGAGATAGAGATGGAGGGAGGGAGAGAGAAGAGAGATGGAGGAAGGGAGGAAGAGAGACAGAGAGACAGAAAGAAAGACAGAGAGACAGAGAGAGAGACAAAGAGAGAGGGAGGGAGGGAGGGAGAGAAAAGAGAGTGGGAAGAAAAGAAAGAGAGAAG
>NC_058133.1:161798888-161903644 GCF_016433145.1 Gracilinanus agilis | reverse complement strand
GAGAGAGAGAGAGAGAGAGAGAGAGAGAAGGAAAAAGACAGACAAAGGGAGACAGAGACAGAGACAGAGAGACAGAGACAGAGGAAGGGAGAGAGAGGGATAAAGAAAGGAGGGAGGGAGGGAGAGAGAGAGAGAGGATCCAATGTAACTGGCTATATAATATTCAAGAGTTGCTATGGCTAAGATATTGGGGTTGCCTAGAATCAAGGGGATGAGTTTTTCCAGAATTCACTAGGTCTGTTCTTTCTTTTTTTTTTTAAACTCTTACCTGCCCCCTGCTAGGTTGGTTTTTAAATGGTAGACACTGTCTGTGGATGTACACATATTTGAAGTCCTTCCAGTTTGCCAAGAACTGCTCCACTGGCATAGCCTTTGAGAAGCTAAAGTTATCTATAGATCATGATGAGATCTGGGAGCAGAACGTTTAAGCTATAGGTTATAAAACATAAAATGCTATGAGGTACAGAGAAAATCAAGAGTGACTCTTTCTTAGAGCAAGTAGCTCCTTGGAGCAGTGAGAAATAAGGTCGGAATGACAGGATGGGGCTCTATTTGACAAAGAATTTAAACTTTGCTTTGTCCAGTGGCAATTTGCAATAGCAAAATGGAGATTTTAGAGCAGTGGAGAGATGTGATACTTTGACAATGTTGTGTGAGATGAATTATATAGGAAGGAAGTCACAAATCATAGATTTAGGACTGAAAGAGATCTTATGAGCTATTAAAGCCATTTCATTTTACTGAAGATTCTCCATTTTACTAGAGAAGTAGAAAAGTTTACACAGAGGCATAAGCAAAAGTCAGGATTTTAACCCAGGTCTTCTAATTTTGAAACCAGTATGCTTTCCACTACACCATATTGCCTCTCATCTAATTAAGGGTTTATCTTTTTTTATTAATTAAGAAATTTTTTCCATGGTTACATGATTCATGTTCTTTCCTTCCCCTCTTCCCACCCTGCTCCCATAGCCAACGTAAAGGGTCTATCTTAATACTCCAGGAGAGTGGCAATAAGGGTCTTGGCTATAATGATAGCAGGGAGAATAGAAATGAAAAAAAAATTGTGAAAGACATTTCAAAGACAGAAGCAAAAGAGCTTTGCATCTGATTAGTTATCAGGCAAGGAATAAGAACAATTCAATGGGGACTCAAGTGCCAAAGCTGGATAATTTAGAGAATGTTGGTACCATCAACTGAAATGGAAATATAAGGAGGGAGACTTGCCTGGGAGATGATAGGTTTAGCTCTATATATGTTGAATCTGAGCTTCTGACAGGACATCTAGATGGAAATGTAGAAAAGCTCAAGATAAAGCCTGTGACTAGAGCTATAGATTTGGAAATCAGTTGCACATAAATAATGACTGAAACCATAGAAACGACTGAAAGTCTAAGCCAGAGAATCATCTGTCATGAATGTTATAGATGCTTGCAATGGGTGGGAGATTGGATAAAAAGACTTTTATGTTTCTTCCATCTCTAAGATTTTATGATCCTACTAACCAGAATGGTTACTCAGTATCTCCAAGCAAATTGTATGTATCCCTACCTTCACATCTTTGCTTAAGACATTTCCTTCCATATGGAATGCCCCTCTCCTTCACCCATCCACATTCTATCCATTCTTCAAAGCCTAGCTCAGATCTTCCTTTATAACTTCTTTCTTGACCACTCTCACACTCCCCTGAACTCTCACAACATTTATTGCCTGTTCTGTTTATCTGACACTTAATATGTGAGGGAAATGAGGACTTTGTATGTTTACACATATATACATGCAAATGTGGAAAAGTTGTGTGGTTTTATCAAAGTACAGATCTCCCAGGTAGAAATGCCTTCCATCAATGCAGATCATAACTCATCTCTAACTTAATATCTGTATGTCTATTTCTCTATCTTCAAACATGTATGTATGCAAATGTTTTCGTGTGTGTAAGAAAGAATGTTCCAGCTTAGGATGAGAGTAGAGAAATTCTATGAAGAATCTGGCAAAACCATCCAGGTTAAATCAATATACTTTAATACTCAATGTCTTCAAAGAAAAGGTTGGTATAGGTGAATATGGGAAAATGTATTGGAAAACACAGATGTGGATTAAGAAATGATAGAGGCCAAAGAAATGCAGACTAAACGGAAGCTTCATGCCTGTATTTCCAGACTAGGATAGTCTAAGGGCAGTAGACATGGCAAACTTGACAGAACCATTTTTTAAAAATGAAATTTCCAAATCTTAACAGAGAGAAAACTTCTGTCTACTAATATGAAAGTCATTTCTGTCTATATATAAAGTCAGCTGTCTATATAGAATCTGATCATTGATGGGTTAAGCAAATATTTTTCAAAATCGGTGCCTAATTAAAAGAAAGAATAAAAATAGGAAGAAATTACAACCAGCAATCAAAACAACTCCAAACTGATCTATCTGACCTGCTTAGATAGATAAAGTCATAGATACTGACACAGACTATCATCACCATTTCCTACAAAAATTTAACCAACCTAAAGCAAGGCAGCATGAGGCAATGGGATAGAGGGGAAGAAGAACCACTTTCAGAATCAGGAAGCCCTGGGTTCAGTCCCGCAGCTGGCCTATATGATCTTGGGCAAATCATTTAACTACTCAGTTCCTTTTGCAACTCTTTACAACCACAAATTACAGAAAAGGTGCCAACCTATGTTAGAAGTCCCTCTCTGTGTACTCCCTACACTGATGAAATCAAAAGCCCAGTTTCTGGGTTTTTTTGGTTATTTTTTAGTTGTCACAACCATGGGGTCAAAAGCATGAAGAAATCTCCTTATCCAGTAAATACTTGGTCTTCTTGCCAAGTGAAGAGATACACCAGCCAAGAGCAACACTAATTTAGAAAATAAACTCATTTGCAAAATTATGCAGAGGAGGATGGTGAAAGGTTATGAGGGGTAACACCTCCCATGAAGTGGGAGGAAAAATAAGCTTACAGAAAGTTTGAGTTAAGACCCAATTAAGCCAGATTATTCTGCGAGTATTTAAGGATCAAACTGGAGGGATAACCAACAGACAAAAAACAAAAAACAAACAAAAAACATGGAAAATATCCGCCAAAATACATCATTTTCTCCATTACTAACACTGAGTCTGTTGAGTTCTGATTATTGACAAGACAGGAAACATGATGTGCTTGGCAAAGCCATTTGCCATTGTCATGGTTTAGCACAAAGTCCAAGGTGAAGAAAGATTCCTTGTAGATAATAATAACTAGCATATATATATATATATGTATATATATATAGTATTTTAAGGTTTGCAAAACTCTCTGCAGATTATCTTACTTGATCATTACAATAATCCTGTGAGGTATATGCTATTATTATCCCCATTTTACAGATGATGAAACTGAGTCAGAAAGCAGTTAGGTGACTTGTTCAGAGTCATATAGCTAATAAGTGGTCTGAGGCATCTTGACTCCAAATTCAACTCACTATGCACTGTGCTGTGGAGCTGCCATTGGGAGGTCCTGTTGCTGATCTTATTTTTATATTGTATTTTGCCAATTATGTCAAACTCTGTAAAACCACAGAGACTCCAAAGCGATTAATACCCATAATTATTCAGTATAACCATTCACAGAGAACCAGGTAAATGAAGAATGCCTGTTGTCCAGATTAGTACATGCATTTGGATGGACATCCTGTAAAATGGATTCATCAGTATATGTATCTTGAATAAAAATGGTAAATGGACACTGGACTGGACCCAGAATTGAACAGGAAAAGGAAATACTTTTGGAGAAATCATACAGGACTTTCAATGATCCCAAGTCTCTTGAAGCAAAATTCTATTTTAAAAATGCTGATAGTCTTCCAGTGAAGTTATGGGACTATGAATCATGGAATACACCGTAGACTAGGAGGAATGAAAATTATAGGTCATTCAAAGGGCAATGAAGAGACTCATGTTGGACTTGAATAAGCTGCAACATATAATTTATGACAATTAATTGTTGTGGGCCTAATGGAGGATTTAGGGGAAAACACAGTCGAGTCACATGGTGAGAAAATGGATTGTAGACAGATTACAGTCTGCACTGTTGGAGATCACAGATCTATATATATGTACTCACATCACAGCTACTCAAAATATTCACAGTTTTGATGTGTATTTGTGTTTTATCTCTCTATTTAGAGCACTGGCTTAAAGAGGGCAGGGACTATGACTTACATTTTGTTGTGTCTCATAGTAGGTACTTGGAAAATACTTGTTGAATAGATTTGTTGATGAATGAATGAAAGACAGTAGTAGGGTTAAAGAGAGAATTAAGGTTTAAGAATTAGGGACTACACCTTGAGGAGAGAAAGATAATGCAATCTTAGTCATGGGTGGCTCTTCCTAGCACCAGATGTAGTTCCTTTTTTCCCCCTCTTATCTTCTCTCCTACAGGTGTGTCTAACCCTGACAGCCAAGCGAATGGCTCGGAAGAACTGTCTGGTGAAGAACCTTGAGGCTGTGGAGACCTTGGGATCCACCTCCACCATCTGCTCAGACAAGACAGGCACCCTCACCCAGAACCGGATGACTGTGGCTCACATGTGGTTTGACAACCAGATCCATGAGGCTGATACCACTGAAGACCAGTCTGGTGACACAATCTGGCTGGGAGTGTTGGCACCTGGGAGGGAGTTGAAGGCACTAGGAAGAAATGGGTAGGGGGTGAGGATAAAATGGAGAACTATTTGGATAAGGGGCATAGAAGAGGGGAGCCAAGTCCATAGCTCCTCCATATGCTTATGTAGGGCACCATGAGGTGAAATGGAAAGTTCTCTGGAATTAAGAGTAAGGAAACCAGGTGTAAAATCACAGCTCCTCAACTAAATGTATGCTCTTGGAAGCCCCGGACAAGTAACTTAACATGCTTTGAACTTGTTTCCTAATCTATAAAATGGAGATAATGATGCTTGAACTCCCATACTCACCAGATCTCTCTGAGACTCAAATGAAAATAGAAAATTTTTAAAAGCACCTACAAAATTCTGTATAAACACAAGTCATTAGTATTATCATCATCATCATTCAGGTGCCACGTTTGACAAACGTTCTCCCACCTGGACTGCTTTGTCTCGAATTGCTGGACTCTGCAACCGTGCAGTCTTCAAGGCTGGGCAGGAGAACATCTCAGTATCTAAGGTAAAGGAAGCCAGGACTAAAGAGGGGCATCAGGATCTGATGACTTTTATTCCAAAAGGCTTCCCTTATCCTTGAAATCTACCCTGTGACTCTCTCAGAGACATGTTTGCTTTTTCATATTTAAACTTCTCCATTGGTTCCAGCCCCCTATTTTTGTAATGCGTCCATTCTCTCAACCCCTTTGATGAGGTCTTAGTGATTACTCTGTGACCATAGGGACTCCATGCCACCCTCAGTGACCTACCTCCTTCCCCCATACCGACCCCCTGACAACCCTGAAACAACAATATCTGTTTGGGTAGCGGGATACAGCTGGCGATGCCTCCGAGTCTGCTCTGCTCAAGTGTATTGAGCTATCATGTGGCTCCGTCAGGAAGATGAGGGAAAGGAACCCCAAAGTGGCTGAAATACCCTTCAACTCCACCAACAAGTACCAGGTATGGAGATGGTCCCAAAATGGCATAGAGAAGAAGGGTGGGACAAAGGCGGGGAGAACAGGAGACAGAAATCGTGTCTAGGGGAAAGAATGCTTTTGGAGTAAGATCAGGTTTCTTCCCTTAAAGACTTTATAGTTCAGGATGGAGTTGAGACTTAGATTATAATAAAGATATGAAACACAGATAATGATAACATGGAATATTAGATGGTAAATGAGTAAGAAAGATAAGATGAGTAAGAAATAAAATGAGTAAGAAAGTAAGAAAGAAAGGAAATTAAAGTTCATTGTGAGGTATAAGGGGAAAATATCTACCTGGTAGGAGGGGTAAAAGATTTGTTAGGGACTAGAACAACTGCCTTGTATTGCTGTGACTACAAGCCTCACTCACACATCCTCCCCCACCACCACCACCACCACCACATCCTTCTAGAGTAACGTACCAAAAGGAGCACTGTCTGGTCGGAAGGAAGATGGCTTCAGATCTCAGCTCTAAGAATGGCTAGGGAACAATGGACAAGTCACTTAGTCTTTCTGGGTCTTGGTTCCCTCATTTGTAAAACGGGAATAATAACACCTGCTCTCTCTCTGAATCATGGCATTGTGTGTTGTGGGGAAATTGCTTTGGAGACTTTAAAGTATCATAAAAACGTGAATTGTTATCTCTAACCAGGACACTGTCCCCATTTCTTCTTATAATAATAGCTGACATTTTCTCTAACACTTTACAGCTTACAAAATGCTTTTCTCACAACAACTCTGTGAAGTAGTTTAAAATAACATGTTTAAATAGCACTTTTATGATTTAAAAGTATTTTTATTCCCATTTCATGGGTGGGAAAATGGAGGTTGCGTCACATGACTCTCTAGGAGAGCATAGAAGAGTTCTGATTTTTTTTTTTTAAGAGCAGTGGATTTGGAGTCAAAAGATTTGGATTTGAATCCTGGCTATCTCACTAATTAAATGTATTTCCTCATCACCAAAATGAAATTGCTCTGGGATCTTTGCCAAATCTAAATTCCTAATCTTCTGCTCACCCAATAAGAGAATGATACATTAATTCTAAAGTGGAAGGATCTGGATTCAAAGCCAGCCTATTATCCTTGTGCCTTGGGGCAAGTTGTTTAGTTTTCCCTGGCCTCAGTTTCTTCTTTAGAATGTCTAATGGATTAAATGGCTTCCAAGGCACCTTTTAGCTGGAGTTCCACTATCCTGTGATTCTAAGTAAGGCAGAATCTGACTTCAAGTCCACTCTACCAAACTGTCCCTGACCCCAGCCTTCCCCTTTTCCTTTAACTTTGCCTCTGCCCTCCCCAACATTGCCTCTGCCATCTCTCCAGCTGTCCATCCATGAGCGGGAAGACAGTCCCCAGAGCCATGTGCTGGTGATGAAGGGAGCTCCGGAGAGGATTCTGGACCGATGCTCCTCCATCCTTGTCCAGGGCAAGGAGATTCCTCTGGACAAGGAGATGCAAGATGCCTTCCAAAATGCCTACATGGAGCTGGGAGGACTGGGGGAGCGTGTGCTCGGTGAGAGATCCAGGGAACCAGGGGCTGGGGGAAGACGGAGTTAAGGAGAGGATTAGGTAGCCTCACTCTTGGTATCATTGAGTAGAACTTGCTCAGGAGCCTGAATCCATTTCCTGTTGTCTGCCTGGACTCTAGACTCTTCCTCATGCCTCTTTTCCCTTCCCTCCAGGGTTTTGCCACCTCAACCTACCCGCTGCGAAATTCCCTCGGGGCTTCAAGTTTGATACTGATGAGCTGAACTTCCCCACAGAAAAGCTCTGCTTTGTGGGGCTCATGTCCATGATTGACCCTCCCCGGGCAGCTGTGCCTGATGCTGTGGGCAAGTGCAGAAGTGCGGGAATCAAGGTACTGGCCCCAGGCCCTTTCCCTTTTCTTCCCCTTTCCTTCTTCCCTAGAACCAAGGATCTTGGAACTATTGCACTGAAAAATTCCAGATCATTGTGTTAGAGACACACTCACTCTCTTAACCAGTCTCCAAGCTTTGAGGGCTTGTGCTCTCTCCACTCAGTAATGGAAGCACACCCTGGAAGCCTCTCTGAATCAGCTCAGGCACAATCTGGGACCCTGGCTGTATAGCTGCACAAGCGAGGGGGTACCCACCTCTGGGTTGACTCTCTCTGCACCCTAAATAAAACTTCATTCTAGGAGTAAACACCAACCCCTGGGGAGTCTCTTCCACACCAGAACATCCCCTTACTATTTCTCCTTTCCCTAGTTCATACACTCTCCCTCGAAGCCCTCAGACTAACTCTACCTATTTTATTCATCATACACTCTGGACTCTATTCTTGACATATTCTATCTCAATCATCCAGGAGTCAGATCTCCTACCCTCATGCCAAAAATGATCACCATTACCGAAGCAACGTTTTGACTCCCTAAATACCCTTGGGGGAGGCAGGTAGGTGGCTCAATGGATTGAGAGTCAGGCCCAGAGACAGGAAGTCCTGGGTTCAAATCTGAGCTGGGTGACCCTGCGCAAGTCACTTAACCCCCAGTGCCTAGCCCCTAGCACTCTTTTGCTTTAGAACCAATACACAATATTGATTCTAAGAAAGAAGGTAAGGACATATAAAAATAGCCAGGGAGTTTGGCTATCAGTGACAAGCTGCCATGTGCCCCACACTGTCTTCCCTGCACCAGTACCTGTTTTACAACCAGCATAAACCTCAAGTCTACTCTGGGGTTGAGGCCTTTGATTGTTTTTTTTCTACTGTTGAGAGGAGGCTCTGCCCTTCCATGCAAAGAACACAGGACCAAAACCTTCCTCTAATTCTTACTACTTTTTTAAGTTTAGACAAGTTCTTAAATTTCCTGATTTTCTATTTTAACTATAAAATGAAAGAGTTGGGCCAAATAGCCTCAGAGGTCTCTTCCAGCTTTAAATAGAGAGGTGATATAAGTTCATCAAAAGAAAGATAGACTTGGAAAGATAGATCTGAGTTCAGAGGCAGCTATGTGGCTCAGTGGCCTGGAGATGGGAGGTCCTGGGTTCAAATTTGGCCTTAGAGGCTTCCTGGCTCTGTCACCTTGGGCAAGTCACTTAACCTCCATTACCTAGACATTACCACTCTTCTGCTGTATAACCAATACATAGTAGCAACTCTAAGACAGAAGGTAAGAATTTAAAAAAAGATCTGGGTTCAAATTCTGCCTCAGGTATTTACTATTTGTCTGGATAAGACAATTAACCTAGAACCAAGGATCTTGGAACTAGTGAATTGAAAAATTCAAGATCGTTATGTTAGAAACATACTGTCTTAACCATTCTCCAAGGTTTGATCTCTTTCCTCATTTGTAAAACAAGGATTGAACTCAATGGCATCTTTTCCAGCTCTAAATCTATAATTTTATTATTTGTCATCCCTTGATCCTCTAGGGAAAAGTTAACTCTTACCTCCAGTCCCTTTTATCAAAAGAATTTTTTTTTCCGAAACTTCTCCATCTCCACCATAACTTACTATATAGACTCATGTTAAGAGCAGGAAAAGACCCTCCTCTCTGCTCATAAACATATAGTGCATGAAGAAATAGGAGGTAGAGCCAAGAAATAGCCAGATTTAATACACCTTAGAGCAGTGATTCCCAAAGTGGGCGCCACCACCCCCTGGTGGGTGCTGCAGCGATCCAGGGGAGGCAGTGATGGTCACAGGTGCATTTGGGGGCAGTGAATAACTGTAAGGGGGCGGTGATAGTATGTGACAGGGGGCGCTAAGTAATATTTTTTCTGGAAAGGGGGCAGCAGGCCAAAAAAGTTTGGGAACCACTGCCTTAGAGTCTCTTCCTTGTCTACCCTTTATTTCTAGCATTCTAAAACTGTTGGGGTCAGGCCCCTTCTATATCTTTCTTCGAAAGCCACTGGCCCTTGTCAGGTCCAACCATGAAATCCTCTTCTTTCCTCTTAGCCAGTGAAGAAATAGGTTGGGTTTTTCAAAAGGGTTTCACTAGCATTTATGAGGAAATTAAACTTTCCAGAGCCTCATGGAAAGTACTCTAAAATACTGTCATCATCATTATCATCATAGCAGCTTACATTCATACATAGTTATCACGTTTAGTTTTCACAAAAACCCTGTGAGAAGGTTAGTGCAATCATCTCTGTTTTACAGATGAAGAAACCAAGGTTCCTAGAGGTTTGGTTATTTGGTCACATGGTTAAGTGATGAGGTGAAAACACAAACCCAGGTCTCCTGACTTCAAATCAGGTGCCCCCTCATGTAAAAGAAGGTCCAGGGATCAGATGGAAGTTCTGGACCCCCATCAATCCTGTGAAATTTTTTCTTTAGTGGTAAAGACGGAGAAGTTTGAGAAAAGCATAATTAGGCAACCAAATCAACTATTCCCTGTTTGCATCAAGTCCAAATCCCTTCTTATAGGGATTAAATGATCTTCCCCTTATTGTCCTTGTTGATCTTTATTTATCCATCAAGGCAAATCTGTGGCTTTTTGTCTCTGTGCTTCACACTGTCACCTGTTATGATTAAAATTCTCTGGAGATTATATCTTAATTTTATAATTATTTATTAAATAGCAAAACTCAGGCCAGAGAAAGAAAGAGAGAAGCACGAGCTACTTGAGGCCAGCTCACTCTTTTTAGCAGCTCCACCTTGAGCTGGTTGAGCCAGACCTGGGCCAGAACCCAGACAAAACCTAAACCCTTTCTAGTCTATAGTTCCAAGAGAAGAGAACAACTTCCCATCCCTTCTGTCAATTTATGCTCTTCCTGTGGGCAGCTGGGTAGCTCAGTGGATTGAGAGCCAGACATGGAGTCAGGAAGTCCTAGGTTCAAATCTGGCCTTAGACACTCCCTATCGGTGTGACCTGGGCAAGTCACTTAACTTCCACTGGCTAGTCCTTACCACTCTTCTGCCTTAGAACCAATATACAATATTGATTTTAAGATGGAAGGTAATGGCTTAAAAAAAATTATGTTCTTCCTGAAACCACTTTCCTGAGCTTCTCTTATTGACAGACTCAGACTGCAGTCCAGACAAAAGAAGGGTCTTCTGGACTCCAAGAGTATCCATGCGGTGTTTAGCATGGCCACCTAGCACATGTACAATGTCTCCTAGCATGGTAGACAAGAGGAAGGAGGACTCCACCCATGACCTCAGAGAGATTATCATTCAGAGCTTCAGAGCTTCAGACCTAAGATTCTTTGCTTTAAAATCAAAAAGTTGGTTTGGGGCTAAAAAGGGTTCAGATTAATAACTTTCTACACACCTATGAACCCCTATGTGTAGAAAATACAGCATCTCCTTGGGCTCACCAGCTCCACTCCTCTTTGTTCTCTATCACCAAGATTGAGTAGACTGGACCTCTTCAAGCCGTAGTGTGGCATAGTGAATAAAGGACTCACTGGGGGTCAAACCCTACCTCTGACACTTTACCAGTTACACGGGCATAGATAAACTACTGAACCTTTCCGAGGCTCAATTTCTTTATCTATAAAATGGGGTGTTATAATTCCTGTGGTACCTTTCCTATTCTCCATGGTCTTTCAAATAGTATGGAGAAGAACAGGAATCATGTAACCATGGAAAAATAGTCTCAATTAAGTAATTAATTTTTTAAAATTTAACAAAAAAAAATAGTATAGAGAGAAGCTCAACCATCATACCATTAGTTCTTTCAAGACCTGAGGATGTGGTTCTACAAAGGTTGTAAGGCTAGTTATGAGGCTTACATGAGATAATTGCATGCAAAGTGCTTTGCAAATTGAAAAATGCAGTATGAATGCCAACTGTCATTAGCATCTGCCCTAGGGAATGATATATGTATATTCATGTAGCATTTACACATACGTGTAACATTTTATGATTACAAAGTACTCTTGTATATACCAACACGTGTCATATGTATAAACATATGCCATATACCTACATAGCATGTATGATCTGCAGTGTATATATATACATGCATACATATATGTATATAAAATTATGTGTATTATGCTATCTATTTTATATGTGCTTGTATATGTAAGTATATGTATATATAATCTCATTTGTTCCTTATATTAATCTCATGATATAATCAGGATCACTATGATATTATTATTATATCTTCATTTTATAAGTGAGGGAACCGAAGCAAAGAGAAGCTAAATGAGAGACACTACATAGTATCATGGAAAATAAAGTTAGAAACCATTTGTAAAACTCATGACCTCAGTGCTCAAATATATACAAATGCACAAAGTCTAGGCAAGAAGCTGAACTAACCAGAGCTCCCAATTCAAGGAGTCAAAATAGATATTATAAGTATTTGGTAGGATGAAATCAGGGACTAGGTGGTTCAGTGGAGAGAGTCAGGCCTGGAGATGGGATGTCTTGGGTTCAACTCCGACCTAGCTGCAAGTCACTTGACCCCAATGGCCCAGCCCTTATCACTCTTCTGCCTTAAAATGGATACTGATTCTAAGACAGAAGGTTAAAGTTGAAAAAAATATATACCTTAGAGGAGAACTGTGTCATAATGACTCTGAATTCGAGAAGACTTGGTCTGCTTTGGCTGTGTGATCATGAGCAAGTCATTTCACCTTTCATCTACCCAAAGGACTCTGTTAGTTGAAATCTATACCAGTGCAGAAACTCTAGGGCAGTGATGGTGAACCTTTCAGAGATGGAGTGCCCAAACTGCAACCCTTACACCACATGTGAGCCCCCCAGCCTTACCCCAGCCAGGGAAGGGAGGAAGCACTCCCATTGGGCTGCTGGGCAGAGGGGTGGGTGATAGGAGAAATATCCTCAGGCTCATGTGGAGAGGGGGAGGGGAGCAGCCCCCCTACACCACATGTGTCATAGGTTTGCCAACACAGCACTAAAAGAACTCTAGGAGTTCTCCAAACTACTGTGATCAAAGTTTGGAGCACAGAAGCAAAAGGGGTGCACCATAATTAAAAAAAAGAGAGATAATAAAAGAATGGAAAGATAGGTAGATATATAGACAGACAGATACACAGACCATCAGACAAACAGATAGATAGACAGACAGGCAGATAGGTAGATAGATAGATAAATAGATAGATAGATAGATAGATAGATAGATAGATAGATAGATAGATAGATAGATGGATGGATAGNGATAGATAGATAGATAGATAGATAGATAGATAGATAGATAGATAGATGGATGGATAGATGATAAGTAGATAGGTAGAGAGACAGAGACAGAGAAAGACAGATAGATGGACAGAGATAAACATACAAACATACAGACAGATGATAGACATACAGACAGATAGATAATAGACATACAGACAGATAGATAATAGATAGATAGACAGACAGACATACAGATAGAGAGAGAGAAAGAGACAGTGGGGGGGGAGATAAGAGAGATAGAAAGATATCTTGCACAAACACTCTTCTGCCTTGGAAATGATACTTAGTATTGATTCTAAGACAGAAGGTAAGGATAGAGAGAGAGAGAGAGAGAGAGAGAGAGAGAGAGAGAGAGAACCTAAATGGTGTTATTTGGTCACACCTGACTCTGTGACTTTGATCAAATGATCTTTACTTTTTGTAAAGAGCTTAGCACAGTACCTGGCAGATGGTAGGAGCTTAATAAATGCTTGTTTCCCTTCCTTCCTTGATGAGTTAAAGCCCCCTGACCCTGATGAACCACAATTTCAAATTTGGAAAGATCTAGCAGGTGTGATTATTTGGCTATTGCCGGTAATATTTTGAAGATCATGAAAAATAAGAAAGGTATCACAGGATTTGAGACAGGCAAATGTCACAATTTTTAAAGAGTGGAATCTAAATACTAGAATCTAGTGAACTCAAATTCAATTATTGGAATAATTTTAGGGTGGGTTATTAAAGAGATGGTTAGTGAACTGTGATGATAAGGAAAAGAATTGGTGACCACAAAGGGTCAATAATTTGGTCTCGTTAGGAACAAATCATGCCAGATTAATGTAATTTCCTTTTTTTTGACAGTATTATGAAACTGGTATATCAGAGGAATGCAATCAATATATATGTCATGAATATCTAAAAAGGTTTTAGCAAAGCATTTGATAGACTGTCTTGCTACTTTTGTTGGAACAAGGCCTTTACAGCACTGCTCCAAAAGCTGTGCTTAGCTTATGCTGCTTACATTTTTATTTATGATTTGGCCAGAGGTGTATATAGCTTGCTTATCAAATTTGCAGGTAATACAAAGCTGGGAGGGTTAGAAAACACAACAGATGGCATATCTATTACAGCCAAAAAGAGTTTGACAGCGAAAACAGAAGCAAATTGCTACCAGAAACCTGCTTTTATATGACCCACAAGTTAGGAATGTCTTTTGCATCTTAAAATAAAGTTTTATTATATTTTAAAAATGTTTTTAATTCTTAGATTGCAAGCAATATAAAAATAGGCAACAGCCTTGACACTTCTTAGCTGTGCGACCCTGGGAAAGTCACCTAACCCTAACTGCTGAGTCTTTTCTGCTCTTCTGTCTTAGAGCTGAGAGTAAGACAGAAGGTAAAGTTTTTAAAAAACAGGTAGCAGGCCAGATTTGACCTTCTAGCAGTAGTTTCCTGACATGACACCTGGACTAGGGTATTGGATTGAATCAAATAGGATTAAAAATAACGGGGATAAAGTCTTAAACTTGGGTTCAAAAATCCATTTTCACAAGTACAAAATAGGGGAGGTATGGTTAGATAATCTTCATCTTAAAAAAAAAAAGGAATTTTAATGGACCACAAGCTCATTATGAGTCAGCAGCATGATATGACAGCCAAAACAGTACTGTCAGCTTGGGCTACATTAAGAGAGCCAGATCTCCAAGAATAGAGAAGATGGTCCCACCAAAGTCCACCCTGGGTAGACTTCATCTGGAATGTTGTGATAAACTGGACAGTGTCCAGAGGATAACAACCATGATGGTGAAGGCCCATATAAGTTCTTTCCATATGGACATAGGTCAAAAGAACAGGGGATGGTTTAGTCTAGAAAGGAAAAGACTCGGGGGAAATAAGATCATTGTCTTCAAGTATTAGAAGGGCTGACACAGAAAAGAAATGGGACTTGTTCTCTTTGGCCCCAAAGGGAAGATCTAAGGCAATTGGTAGAAGTAGCAACAAGGCAAATGAAGATTTGATATAAGGAAATGTATCTTGATGCTAAAGTAGAATGGGCTATTTCTGGAAATAATTTATGTTCCTGAAATATTTTTAAGTTTATTCTTTCCCTATATTAAGACAACCCTATATTTCTTATTTAAATTCAACCTGGTCATAGTATATAATCTTTATGATAAATTCATTTAACTTCTTTGTTAGTAATTTATTTTAAACTTTTGCATCTGTGTTCATTAGGGACATTGGTCTTTAGTTTTCTTTTCTGTTTTGATTCTCCCTGGTTTAAATATCAAGACCTTATCTGTGTCATAGAAAAGATTTGGCATTTAATCTGTAAATACTTGTAATGTAACACATTAATAAAACTTAAAAAAAATAATAGTGCAAAAAAATTTTAAGTAACCTGGACTGCCCTAAGATGAAGCAGGTTGTCTCTCTTTAGAGGTCACTGAACAATGACTGGATGTCCACTTGTCAGCAGTGTTAGAGAGGGAATTCTTTTGCAGGAGTAAGTTGGACTAGATCGCCACTGTGGTCCTTTCCAACTCTGAATGGGGGGGTATTAGGAGGGGTGTTCATATGTCTGGATTCAGAGTCAGGAGAGACCTAGGTCTGAGTTTGAGCTCTGATACCAACTGACTATCTGATCTCTCTAAGCTATGGTTTTATCATATTTTAAGAAGGATGATAATATTTATAGTGCCAACCCTGCAGGCTTGTGAGAAAAGTGCTTTGTAAACTTAAAAAAAATTTTTTTTGTCGGGAAGGCAGAGAAGAATTGGCCCCCTGATTTGGTGGGTTGCAGGCAACCAGAAAGCTCTATTTTAAATGTTTATGCCACCCTCCATTTTAAACCTTAAAGTCTATTGACTTTAAGAACCAGGGAAGTCTTTAGAAATGATCTTGTCCAATTCTCTCATCTTATAGATGAGAAAAATGAGGCTTATGAACGTCATTACCTTGCCCAACTTCATAGAGCTAGTGAATGTCAGTCTGGATTATAACTCAGGTCTCTTGACTCCCAAGTCAGTATTTTTTTCTACTCTACGTGGTCACCAAGATCCCATGTTTAATAATGACAGGATCCAGTTCAGAGTCCACTTTAGTACAGTGCTCCTTTGTTCCCTACATTAAGCTTCTTCTTTGGGCACTCCATTTAACTTTAACAGCTTCTTCCCTATCTCTTCTTTCTTCCCTCTCTTAGGTGATTATGGTGACTGGGGACCATCCTATCACAGCAAAAGCCATCGCCAAGGGTGTGGGCATCATCTCGGAGGGTAATGAGACAGTGGAAGACATTGCTGCTCGGCTCAATATCCCTGTCAGCCAGGTCAATCCTAGGTGAGGCCCTGTTGGATACCCCTGAACAGGGATGTGCTAGAGCCAGCTGAACTGAGAGCAGATTGTTAAATTTTCAGTCTTCACATTCATGCCTAGGAAATTGATAAACACTAGAAATCAAGGCTTGATTTATTGTTTTGTTGATTGCCTAGACATCAGAAAGTATTGGAGAAAATATATAGATTAATTTTAAAAGTGTATCGTGCATATGTTTTTCTCCTCATAGACAGCCTGTTGTTAAACCTTTGCCAGCATGCCACAGTCTCTGATCACATGCTGTCTTTATCTACTGCACTAGATGGATATCTCATTTATCCTATATTGCCTCAGAACTGAATATTCCACTATGAGGCTCATAGTGCAAATCCCTGGAACTCTTCAGCCCCCATATCTGGCCTCGTGGGTGACTTTAATTGTCCTAGTTCCTTCATGCTGAGGATCTTTTTGCCTCTTCTCCAAAAGGACGTCCTCTGCAAGGAAATGAAAAGGCAGGATCCCAGAGAATAGCAGGACACGAGAACTGAGGAATAAAAGCATCTAAAGCCTGGGAAATGGGAAGAAAAGTCAGCCAACTTGTATGTTGTTTCTAACCAATCCAGGGAAGCCAAGGCCTGTGTGGTACATGGATCTGATCTGAAGGACATGACATCAGAGCAGCTGGATGAGATCCTCAAGAATCACACAGAGATCGTCTTTGCTCGAACTTCTCCACAACAGAAGCTCATCATTGTGGAGGGATGTCAGAGACAGGTGGGAAAGCTGAATGGGGGGAGGCAGGGGAGGCTTTTGACTATCAGTGATGAATAGGACTGTCAGACATGGGTATATAGGATGGGGGAGCCAGACCCAGCACACAAAGAGCTGTCAGGGGAATAACAGGGCTGAAGAACCATGGTACCTCTCCAATAGAAGAGATGAAGTAGAGACATGATAGTCTACTTGCACTATTTGAAAGGCTCTTATGTGAAAGAAAGATCAAGCTTGCTCTGCTTGGTCACAGAGAATAGAACTAAGATTGCCTTGGAACAGTACACAGCATTGAGTCTAAAATGGAAAAAAAAAAAAAAAACAGGGAATTGGTATTAAGTGACTCACCTGGGAGTTACGCATTTGGAAGTATCTGAGACCAGATTTGAACCCAGGTTCTCCTGGCTCTAAGCCTGGCACTCTATCCACTGTGCTACCAAGCTGCCTCTGAGCCTGTGATTCTAATTACAAGGCAGGTTAAATTAAATGCCCTCTTAGGTTCCTTCTCACTGAGATTTTGGGACTTGGAGGGCAAGCAGGCTGAGACTCTGCCTCTGATGGTGTTTTCTCACCAGGGTGCCATCGTGGCAGTAACAGGTGATGGCGTGAATGACTCTCCTGCCCTGAAGAAGGCCGACATTGGCATTGCCATGGGCATCTCTGGTTCTGATGTATCCAAGCAGGCAGCTGATATGATCTTACTAGATGACAACTTTGCTTCCATTGTCACTGGTGTGGAGGAGGGTAAGTAGGCTGCCCATGGCTGCTTTCCAGTTCATTCTTGGCACATTTATCCCAGTTGAATCAGATGCCAATGAGCCATCAGGACAGGAACCCATTTTTTCACAAAGATCTCACCAAAGTCCAGAATGAAAGGCAGGAGGCTAGATTCCCATTCCCCTTGTGCTGTCTTTTTCCTGACATTTCACTCCAATCTAAATCCTCTGCCCAGGACTGTGGCATTATAGATAGATAGGATTTGTACCTGAGAGAGATCTTAAAAATTTTCTTGTCCAGTCTTCTCATTTTATAGATGGGGAGACTGAGGCCAGAAACACTAATTGTCTAAAGTATCATAAGCAGTAATAAAGTAGAACTGGGATTGGAAGCTAGTGTCCTTTTCACTATAACATATGTGTGTATATATATATGTGTATATATACATAAATGTATCCAGTAGTAGCTGTTGATTAGTAGTTTTTTATTCCAGAGTCTGCCTCAGTTCTCCTCAACTTCAAGATTTTCCTCTCTTGGGAGAGATAGAAAATGTGAGGCATATAAGGAAAATAGAGACATAGAACAAGAGAGACGGTCATTGATAGGGTCTTCTTTCCCCTCACTCATCCTTTGCTGTCTCTGGGCTTCTTTTAGCCTCTTCTCAAAGCCTTCCAGTTCCCTCATAGACTAGTAGACCAAAATGCGAGGATCTGATCTACTTTACAAAGTGGCATGAGAGGAGGGGTGGCCCTTCTGGTATCCCTGATGCTCTAAGGATCTCCCCACAGGTCGCCTGATCTTTGACAACCTGAAGAAGTCCATTGCCTACACTCTGACCAGTAACATCCCAGAGATCACTCCTTTCCTTCTCTTTATCATTGCCAATATTCCCCTGCCTCTGGGCACCGTGACAATCCTTTGCATTGACCTGGGCACTGACATGGTAAGTCCAGAGATATGACTGGAGGAAAACAAGGTGTGAAGGAATTGCTGGGTTGTGGAAAACCTAAGACAAATAACTGGCCTAACTAGAATTCCTGTCTGGTAGGAAAAAGCTTTGGCCCCAAGAATTTTACTCAAGATTGCTTCATATCTCTTCATGAATCTTAAAAGTACCACAGGAATATTATTGAATCTACCAGACTATATGCTTTATGGAAGGGGCAGCTAGGTGGTGAAGGAGATAGAGTGCTAGGCTTGAAGTCAAGAAGGCTCACCTTCCTGAGTTCAAATCTAGATTCCAACACTTAGTAGCTGTGTGACCTTGGGTAAATCTCTTGATCCTGCTGGCCTCAAAATCAAAATTTTTAAAAGATCAAAAGCAAGGACTCTGCTTATCTAAACTTCACATATTCCCACCGGTGCTATTTCCATCTCCTTCCCTTCCCCACACCTCCTTTCTTGGGGATTCAGCTTCCTCCATGCCCATACTCTAGGTACCAGCTATCTCCTTGGCCTATGAAGCAGCTGAAAGCGACATCATGAAACGCCAGCCTCGGAACCCACAGACGGACAAGCTGGTGAATGAGAGGCTCATCAGTATGGCCTATGGTCAAATTGGTGAGATTTGAGGGGACTCGCTGCCTCCTGTTGGGATGGGAGTATGATAGGATCATAGATCTTTGAAAGGGAACTCTGAGGCCATCCAGTCCAACCTCATTTTACAGTTAAGGAAACTGAGACCCAGGGAGGTTAAATGACTTGTCCGTAGTCACACAGGATCTGGATCCAGGATTTCTGACCATAGTGCCAGTCCTCTTTGTACTGTGCAGCTCTGGCTGTTTTCCAACATTTGAGAAAGCTGAGCTCTCAAAAGTGGTTCAAGACAAATCCAGTTTAGTACTGAACCTGTCCATCTCAAGTCAAGTTGGATCTTGTTTCCTTCTCTAACTCATCCCCTTCTCTTGGGGTCCTTACCTCTCACAGGGATGATCCAGGCATTGGGTGGCTTTTTTACCTACTTTGTGATTCTGGCGGAGAATGGTTTCCTGCCCTCACGGCTCCTGGGCATCCGACTTGATTGGGACGATCGCTCTAAGAATGATCTGGAGGATAGCTATGGACAAGAGTGGGTGAGTGACAAGGCAACAGAGAGGCAAATCAGTAGATGAGAGATTTGAGTGAGCACTGATAGTTTGAATGGATATCCCCTTACCCTATTCTTTTTGCTATCCTCATTTCTCCATTCTGGTCCTAATTCTTACCTCCATTTTCCTGTGTCACCATTCTCCTTTCTAACTCCACTCCCTCTTCTGACTGCAATGTTCTTTTTAACTAAGCTTTCCTTCTTGATGGAGTCCTGCCCTCTTCCATCTGACCCTCCTTCTGACTAATCCTTCCTTTCTGACTCAACTATCTCCTATGACTATACTCTCCCTTGATAACATTTTTCTTTCTGATCCCTGATGTCTTCTCTGACTCCATCTTTCTCTATACCCAGACTCATCATTCTCTCTTCTGACTTTGACTTCTATAAATTCCCTCTCCTCTCTCTGACCACAACTTCCCTTCTCACTCTAATGCCTTCTGTGCCCTTTTTCCAGACCTACGAGCAGCGGAAGGTGGTAGAGTTCACATGCCACACAGCCTTCTTTGCCAGCATCGTAGTTGTCCAATGGGCTGATCTCATCATCTGCAAGACCCGCCGTAATTCTGTCTTTCAGCAGGGCATGAAGTGAGCTCCTCACCACAAAGCCCATCCCAGTTCCCCTGTCCTGTCATGATCCTACAACCTTGATTCATCCTGACCATGAGCTCCTCAAGCTTCCTCTGTTGNAAGGAAACATTAATAAAATTGAAAATAAAAAACCCACTGAACTAACAAATAAAACTAGGAGCTGATTTCATGAAGAAAAAACAATAAAATAGATAAACCACTGGTTAATTTAAATTTTTTTAAAGAAAGTCAAATTACTGGTATAAAAATGTAAAAAAGTGAATGAATATGAAATATAAACAATTATTAGGAATTATTTTGCCTAACTTTATGCCAGTAAAACTGATGATCTAAGTGGAATGGATGAATACTTACAGAAATATAAACAGCTTAGTTTGACAGAAAAGGAATTGAACAAGCCATCAGTGAATTCACTAAGAAAAAAAAAAACAGAACTAGATAGATTTACAAGTTAATTCTACCAAACATTTAATGATCAATTAATCTTAATACTATATAAATTTGATTTTAACCCTTGCTTTCTGTCTTAAGATTGATACTGTCAGTTCTAAGGTAGAATAAGAGTAAGGGGTAGGTAATTGGGGATAAGTGATTTGCTCAGTGTCATACAGCTTGGAAGTATCTGAGGCCAGTTTTGAACCCATTTCCTCCTATCTCCAGGCCTGGTGCTCTCTTCACTGAGTTATCTAGCAGCCCCAACTATTTCTTAAAATAGGTAAACAAGGAATTTTATCAAGTTCCCTTTATGTCACTAATATGGTTTTAACACCTAAACCAGGGAGAGAAAAAACAGAGAAAGAAAACTATGGACCTATTTACTTAATGAATATCAATGCAAAAATTTTAAATAAAATGCCAGCAAGGAAATTACAGTAATATATCTCAAAGATCATACATTATGACCAGATGGCATACAGGAATGTAGGACTGGTGCATTATTAGGAAAACTATAAGCATCATTGACCATATCCAAAACAAAATCTACAAAAATCACATATCAATAGATGCTGGAAAAGTTTGGTGTTTTTTAAAAAACCCTTACCTTCTACGTTAGAATCAGTACTATATATTGGTTCCAAGGTAGAAGAGTAGCAAGGGCTAGGCAATGGAGGTTAATTGACTTGCCCAGAGTCATACAGCTGGAAATGTCTGAGGTCAAATTTGAACCCAGGACTTCTTATCTCTAGGCCTGACTCTCAATCCACTGAGCCACTGAAAAAGTGTTTTTTTTTTTTAATTACAACACCCATTCCTAATAAAAACACTAAAAAACATAAGAATAAATGGAGCCTTTCTTAAAATGGTAAGTAGTATTTATTTAAAACCAAGGGCAAGTAGTATCAGAAATGGAAATAAACTTAAAGGCTTCCCAGTAAGATCAAGGGTGAAAGTGATATCCATTATCACCTTTATTATTCAGTACTGCATGAGAAATGCTAGCAATTGCAATAAGACAAGAAAAATAAGTGGGAGTAATAAAAATAGGCAATGAGAAAATAAAATTCTTATGCTTTGTAGGTGATATAATGGTATACATAGATAATCCTAGATATTCAACTAAAAAACTAGCTGAAACAATACTTTTAGCAAAATTGCAGCACATAAAATAAATCCATGTAAATAACTGTCTTTTCTATATGCTACCAAGAAAACTCAGCAGGAAAAGATAGAGAGAAATTCCATTTAAAATAGCTGCAGACTATATAAAATACCACCTTCCAAGACAAAACTATATGAATGCAACTATAAAATGCTTTTTACACAAATAAAGACAGATCTCAGGAAGTGAAGAACATCATATACCACAACTCATTCAATTTCCAATTCTTTGCCACCACAAAAAGAGCTGCTATAACTATTTTTGTACATATAGGTCCTTTTTCTTTTTCTTTGATCTCTTTGGGGAAGCCTAGAAATTGTTTTGCTGGGTCAAAGAGTATGCATGGTTTTATAGCCCTCTGGATAGGGTTCCAAATTGCTCTTCGGAATGGTTGAATCAGTTCACAATTCCACCAATAATGCATTAATGTCCCAATTTTTCCACTTTCCCTCCAACATGCAACATTCACTTCTGATATTTTCATGTTTGCTCTTTCTGTTTATATTGTTACAGTCATTGTGAATATTGTCTACTTGGCTCAGCTTACTTCACTGTGCCTCAGATTATGTAACTATTTCTCTGTTTCTCTGTATTCAACATATTCATTTCTTATAATCTAATAGTATTTCAATACATTTATGTATCATAGTACTTGTTTTTAATTGCTACATCTAAAGAATTTTCTTTCTGATCTTTCGTTATTATTATTCTTTATCTTTCAAGGACAGGAGCACTAATTTCTTTTGTATATTCCATATATCCTAATAGAGATAGCAGGATACTGCTGTGGCACAAAAGAAAGAACCCTGAATTCTGAGTTTGAAGACCAGTTTTACCATTTCCTGCTCTTCTGACCATAAGCAACTCAGATTCCTCATCTATAAAATGGAAAGAGCTCCTACTCTCCCTCTCAGTGTTGTAAAATATGATAACATACAGTGTTATATAAAATGACACTCACTATTATTATAATAGGCATAGAATGCCCAAAAGGCATTGTGGGAACAGTGAATAGAAAGTTGATGATCTCTGTATCAGGAAGGTTAGGGTTCAAGGCCCACCTCTAACAAACACATGGACAAACAAATCATTTTGTTTCTTAGTATTTCTGGCATACTTCTAAGATTAAACTGCGGAGAAGGGTCTGATTGCTGTGATAGAAGGTACCCCATACATTGATCCCAAATATGGACAAGAAAAAAAAAAGAATGAATACTTAGTAATTTTTTTAATTGACTGACCAGTGTGTGGTGTAAATAACTTTTAAGGAAACTTGGGTTTGGTGGGGGGAGCTAAACAGCAGTAATTATTCACTTAAATAATTCAAAAAGTAGTTATTAAGGACCTGCTCTATATTTAGCGTATATTCTGTATAACATACAGAATTTTTATAAAAAATACCCTTCCCTCATAGAACTTATAATCAATATAATAATAATATTGGTGATTATGATGATGATGATGATGATGATGATAACACATTTCTATAGTGCTGTGATACAGTAGACAGAATCATGGGCTTGGAGTCAGGAACCTAGATTTCAAATCCAGTCTCAGTCACTTCCTAGCTGTATGAACCTGTACAAATAATTTTATCCTATTTGCCTCAGTTTCCTCACCTGTAAAATGAGTTGGAGAAGGAAATGGCAAACCACTCCAGTATCTTTGCCAAGAAAACTCCAAATGGGTTGACAAAGAGTCAGACATGTCTGAAAGGACTGAACAACAACAAAAGGGTTGCAAAGTATTGTTCACATTTCATCTCATTTGATCCATAAACAATCCTGGGAAGCAGAGGTCATCGTTGTCCTCAACGATGGAGACACTGAGGCAGATAATGATTAAGGGATTGCCCAGGGTCACACAGCTAATACATATCTAAGGAAGGATTTGAACTCAAGTCTTCCTGATTTCAATTCTAGCATTCTTAACCTCTTCTTCCTCATTGTAGTAGTAGTAGTACTAACAATAGTACTAGTATTACTACACATAATACTAATACTTCTACTACTACTAGTAGTAGTAGTAGTAGTATTTCTAGTAGCACTACTACTACAGATAGTACCGCCATAGCTACTATCTCATAATTGAGATAATCAAAATATTATTTTTCTCATATTTATAGATACCAAAACAGAATTGGGAAGTGTTGGAACTAGAACAGGAGTTCCCACTGGGAACCTAGTACTCTTTCCTCTACTGTAGTAACTATAATAATAATAACCAATCATTATCATCATCCCTTGTATTTATTCATATCCTGCCCTAAGGTTTACAAGCACTTTACAAATATCTCATTTGATCCTCATGCCAACCTTGTAAGGCAGGTCCTATTATAAAAATAGGGCTATTGTTAACCCTATTTTACAATGAAGGAAACTGAGGCAGAGAGAATTTTAAGTGACTTGTTTAGAGTCACACAACTAGTAAGTGTCCAAGGTCTAATTTGAACTCAGGTCTTCCTGACTCTAAATTTAACATTCCAACTCCTCTGCCACTTCGTTACATTCTAACAGTACATGAGAAATGCAACAAAGGGCTATGTGAAATCCTAAAATGGAGATGGAGTAGGTGAAGGAGTTTACTACTGATTCATATTATTTACTAAGGATACATATTATTAATATTTCACATTTCAAAAAGAACTTTTCTCACAATAACCCTGTGGGACAACTAGTATATACAGTATATCATTATCCCCATTTTATGCATTAAATAACAATAGAGGCTCAGAGAAGTTAAGAGAGCTGCCCAAGACTGGCAGCTTTCAGGTAGCAGAGTTACATCTAGCACATGAGCTCCCAGACTTCAAGTCAATTTTCTTTCATTATGTTGCTTCTCTATGAATTGGGAGAAGGATAGATGCTAAGGGAATTTCTGGGTACCTTGACAGAAAAGTACATATAAAATTCAAAATCCTATGCCAAGGACGTTGCTTATCTCTTTGGGGGGGGGGGGGGAGGAGTATTCAATAGGGCAAGTAACTTTTTAATCAATTCTCTCATGTCTCCTCCAGGACCTTTGTTAGTCCTTCCCGCTGTCTCCCTGCATCTTAGAAAATATATTCAAGTAGGGACAGCTAAGTGACTCAATGGATAGAGAGCCAGGCCTGGAAATGGGAGGTCCTGGGTTCAATTCTGCCTCATATATTTCCCAGTTGTGTGATCCTGGACAAGTCACTTAACCCCGACTACCTAGCTCTTACCTCTCTTCTTGGAATCAATACTTAATATTAATTCTAAGAGAGAAAGGTAAGAGTTTTAAAAAAAGAAAAAGAAAATATCTTGAGGTATCCTCTCTCCAATACAATTTTTTTCTCAATCCTTTTCTCCCTTCTAGACACTGTTTATCTCCTCTCTCCCTTTCACATTCAAACTTTTTGAACAAGAAAATTTATTCTCAATGTCTCCGCTTCTTCAATATCCACTCTCTCCTCAAATTCTTGTAAAGTAGTCAGGAAGACCAGAGTTCAAATCTGGCCTCAGACATTTACTAGTTGTGTAACCCTAGGCAAATCACTTAATCTTATTAGCCTCAGTTCCCTCATCTGTAAAATGAGCTGGAGAAAGAAATGGCAAACCACTCCAGTATCTTTGCCAGGAAAACCCCAAATGGGATCAGGAAGAATTAGATATGACTAATCAACTAAATAACAATAATGATCTAATCTGTTTTACTGGGATGCAGCCACTGTGCATTCTATACTTCTTGGAGCCACAGGTGAGAGTTGGGTGAAAGGTGGACACCAAAGGTGGATGAGCAGCCCTGAAAAGGGCTCAGCAAGCCCTCACTCCAGAGGTGCCGGCCTTCCCTGAACATCCCAATCATCGTAGCTGGGAATAAAGCATAGTATAAAGGCACATGAAAAGCAGAAGGAAAAGAGCCATGAGTTCACAGGAAGGAGGAATCACTTTGACCCTTTAGAGGAGCAAAGGCATCAGGAGAAGCCAATGACAATAGAGTGCTGCTGCTCCTCCTGTGAAGTAAGATAGAAGAAGGCAGCTAGGTGATCCAGTGGATAGAGTACCATGTCTGCAGTCAAAAAGGCTTAGCATCTTTCTGAATTCAAGTCCAGACATGTTTGCCTCAGTTTCCTTATCTGTAAAATGAGCTGGAGAAGGAAATTGCAAACCCGTCTAGTATCTTTGCCAAGAAAACTCAAAATGGGGTCATGAAGAGTCAAACATGACTATAACAACGGAAGGACAAAAAAGGTAGAAGAGCTTCAAGTACCAGTTCAGCAATGGGCTTTGTAGCAGTTGCTTTATTAGGACCAAGCTAAGCTCAGAGAGGCTTATCGCCAGAAGGTTGGCTTCTAGGTGATGAATTTTTGTGGTCATGGCAACTCAAGAAGATTTTTAACGAAGGCATGAAGGGTCTGCTGTTCTTGTGGATGGAAAAAGTGCCCACGCCTGTGAAACAGTGAAGTATTGAAGAAGTAAAATGAAGATGATGTATTTGAGCATACATTTTGAGAGTTATTTGTTTCTTTTCTTTTCCTTTCTTTTCATTTCATCAGTAGTGGTAATGACTTTTCACTGAGCTAACTCCACCATAGTTACAAGAACAATTCATCTAGATAAGAAAATCTGGATTTAAAATCTAGATCTATTTATTAGCTGGGTTAAAACATAGATAAAATTACAGTTTCTTCATCTATAAGATAAGATCTGGTGGAGCAGATGAAGGGAAACAATGGAGTAAAGTGGAGCTCTGCTGTCTGTTGGATCTCTGGTAGTTCACTCGGCCTCAAACAGGCCTTAAAGTTTTCTCATTTGTAAAATGAGAAGATTGGGCTAAATGACCCCTAGTGCCCTTTGCCTTTTATTTTCTTGATTTTTTAAATCCTTATCTTCAGTTTTAGAATCAATACTGTGTATACATTCCAAGGCAGAAGAGCAGTGAGGAATAGGTAATGGGGTTAGATGACTAGGTCTGGCTCTCGGTCCACTGAGCCACCTAGCTGCCTCCAACTAACCTAACATAATGTAGCGTCCTTTTAATTTCCAAACCTATGATCCTAGAAGTTAACAGCCCTCAGTACAGCTCAGATCTATCACCTGACATTCATTTCACCCAGACTTATGCACACACAGAGGAACTCCTCTCACTCACTCGCTCCCCAGCTCTCCCTAAACCTCTTAGTCTCTGGGTTTCCTTAAAAACAAAAGGATGTCAGAGCTCCAGGGGAGCCTCTGAGGCAGACCCAAGAGCCCTCCACCCCCATTCCTTGAGCCTGGAGCACCCATCTGCTCACTCCTCAACTCAAAGTGGGGGGGGGGAGGGGCAGGAATAAGTGGGGAAGCCTAGAGGGGCCAGAGTACAGCAGGCCAGAGCCAGGCTCATCACCATGACAACCGGCTGTCCACACTCCCAGTGGGAAAGAAGCAGTGGGCAGTTAGCTTCTCGCCATGTCTGAATCTGTCACAGATGTTCAACCCGAACCTGTGCCAGAACCTGAGCCAGAACCTGTGCCAGAACCTGAGCCAAAATCTGAGCCAGAACCTGAGCCAAAATCTGAGCCAGAACCTGAGCCAGAACCTGAGCCAAAACCTGAGCCAAAAGTTGATCCCAAAGTTAGTTTAACTGCTGCTCGACCCCCTCCTAGCCCAACAGTTCACACCAGTACTTTTTCAATTGCTCGAAGCACTTCAGTCTCACCTCGAACCCGTCCTCTTGTTAGTGCTTCTGCCTCACCTGCTCGGTTGACTCCAGCTCTACCACCTGTTCAGGTGACTATAGCTCATTTGACTGCAGCTCAACCACCTGCTCACATGTCTTCATCTCAGACTGCTTTAAGACCTCAAAAAACAATCTCAAGGCCTCAGATCAACAAAACTGAATCTGGAAAGTCCCTTGATGAAAAGAAAGGAAAAAGAAATTTGAATGACCTGAAGAAGGAAGTGGATTTGGTAAGACCCTTCAGAAAGTGGACAGAACCATCCCAATGACCCTTTAATACCCTCCTCAAGAACTGACCTAACATGACAAAAGCCATTCTTCCCCTCCTCCCCACTCCTGCCTTTATCAGTCCTATCTGAAAAAGCAATTTGACCTCTGGCTTAACTTCCTTTTTCTGCTGCTCCTTCAGGATGACCACAAGCTGACTCTGGAGGAGTTAAGCAAAAAGTATTCTGTTGACCTGACTAATGTGAGTTAAGGGGCTTTGGGATGGGAAGAAGAACAAATTCCCCCTATTTCTGGTCTGTATGTCCCACCCCCATCCTTACACACACACACACACACACACACACACACACACACACACACACACACACTTTTTATTTTGGTGGTCTTACTGAGTCTGTTCTTCCTTCCCCTTGCCTTTATGTCTGGATTTTCAGTGGATTGGGAAGCCCATGTTAGATAGAACTGTAATCATAATAATAATAATAATAATAATAATACTCTATATTTTATAGTGCTTTACAATTCACAGAAAACTTTTACACCCATTCCCTCAATTGAGCTTTAATAAATTAGTAGGACAGGTATTATCCATATTTTTTAAAGATTAGCAGCATTGTATTAAGAAAAAATAGGCAGAGTTAGAGAGTAGTAGGTCTTTTGACTATGTCCAGTTTTCCTTTTACCAGTCTGTGATCCTTCCCTTCCCTCCTATTGTTTCTCTTCTTTCTTCATTGCTTCTTCTATCCCACCATTACCCCTTCACCCAGGGGCTCACCAGCAAACAGGCAAAGGAGTTCCTGCTCCGGGATGGGCCCAATGCCCTCACCCCCCCCGCCACCATTCCTGAGTGGGTCAAGTTCTGTCGTCAACTTTTTGGGGGCTTCTCCATCCTGCTGTGGATCGGTGCTGTTCTCTGTTTTTTGGCGTATGGTATTCAGAGCTACATGGAAACGCAAAATAACAAAGACAATGTGAGCTCAGATACCTAGTACCTAGTGGATTCTCCCTCTCAGCTTCCACGACCTAACCCCTAAATCTTTCTAGTCTAGCTAATGAGTCACCCCCTCCCCACACCATGGCCTCTGTGTCCCTAATTTGTATCCTTATTCCCCTTCAGAGAACCCTATGACTCAGCTCAATGAGAAAGTATTACCCTTTATTCATCAACTCATCTGATCACCCCAGGACTTTCCAGCTTGTTTTCCTACTTTGGCATCCTAAGGAACCACCCTTTTGCCCCCAAGGACCAGAAAGAGTGTGACCCGATCTGTCTTCTACTCATCCCATCACCCCAACCAAACCTATACCCTAGGCTTTTCTCCAAGAACAACTATGTTGCTTTAGCTGAGTCTGATTCCTTCTGTTCCCTCACTCCCATCCCCATTCCCTCCTGGTCGTAAGCCCCTTGTCTGTTATTTCCTCTACATGGTGCCCTGGGAAAACTAGGATTTCATGTCAGGCCCATTTGCTAGTCAGTACTATTTGTCTCGGAGACAGGGAGGTTGACAAGGCTGACCTGATCTGCTTTCTCCTACTCTCCAGCTGTTTTTGGGCTTGGTACTGACTGCTGTGGTCATTGTCACTGGCTGTTTCTCCTATTTCCAAGAGGCTAAAAGCTCTATGATCATGGAGTCATTCAAGAACTTGGTGCCAGAGGTAAGGCTTATTGATAGGGGGGACAAGGTATAACCTAACATCTGGATGATCTTTTGTGGACTTGGCCATAGATTAGGTTCCCTGTGGGCTAACTCTTATTGACTTAAGTCAGAGTTGGGGCTGAAGCTCAGGAGTGGGAAGGATGAGAGCTGTTTAGCCAGGCAGTCCTATTACAGATTTAAGAATATCTAGACATTGAACTGACGATAAATAAGAGTTTCTAGGGAATGAGACCAGAGCTCTTCTTTCATTTGGTGCTAGATTTCAAAAGAGGAATTTCTGTATTGTCAGCTTCTAGGGTAAGGTTTTACAAGTTAGAGAGCAAAGTTTTTAATCTAACTCTAGTATTAGAGATAGCCTGACTGGTCCCTTGAGTGGGGACTCATAAATTGAATGTTGGTGGAATAAACTAGGAGCTAGGAGATCTTGGGATATGTTTAGGAAAAAAGAGAGGATTCAATAAACATTCAGATCTGCTATGTGTAAGCACTCTACTAAATACCGGGCAAGTACTAAATCACATGTCTTCAAGGAGCATCCAATTTCATATAAACATCAGATATATAAACAGCTATAATACACGGAAGAATGTGATAATGCAAAGGAGACATCCCGATAGAGAGCTCTGAGAAATTTGAGGAGACAAAGATTTTCTTCAGCTAAGGTTTTAGAGAAGGTTTCTAGGAGTTGGTTGTATCTGAGTTGAGCTTTGAAGGAAATAAAGGATTTCAAAAGACAGAAATAAGTAGTGATGGAACAACAGGAACCCACTCTAGACCCAGAGGATTATATGAACACAGATAGGAAGAAATGTTAAGTAGCACAGATTGATTGACAGGTAAAAGAAGGAATCTGCCAAAAAGTTGGAAGGATAAAATGGAGGTGAATTACGATGAGCTTTGTCGGGATAAAGAGTTTGATTATTTTGGTAGTGTATGAGACAATATGGCTTAAGAAAATAGAGACCGTTTAAGTGAAAGGAGGCAAGGCTTAATCTTTCTCATGAGAAGGAATCAAACCCTAATGGTGATGCCCAACACATGGGTGTAGATACGAGCATTTTATAGATTTCTGATGCAAACCCCCACCCACTCTGTTTGATACCCATGGTCTGGGACTGAACTTGCAGTCTAGGCTTGAAAGACTACCCAATCAAAAGGCAAAGAGTCACATAGCATGAGCACCCACCCCCGCCCCCTACAGCATGAGTCCTATCATGAGTTCCACCAGGCAGGGAGGGAAGGTTATTAAAGGTAGCTATTTCCTTGGGAGGGACTCTTTTGACTTCTAAAGGTTAGAAGAGATAAGGAGTTAGGATAGCTTAATGGTTAGCTTTCTTTGAGATAAGAGATCTCTCAACTCACTGGGCCTATGGCAATAACAAAATGTCCTTGAGACTCCTAAACAGTTTTTCCTTCTCTAATGGAATCCCACCCTGAGAAGAACAAATTAATTCTTTCCACACTGTAGGTTCTTGGGGGCAGAGTAGTGATTTGAACACAGCAATGTCATAAGACACAATAATGACAATAAATAAGCTCTTGGCTAGGAATGGAATGTGCCTTATAAAGCAGAGAAAGAATTCATATGGAGACTAAATTTAAAAGAGCTATCTATACATTAAAAGCTTATAGCTGCTTAAGAGGACTACATCAGCTAAAAATGAAAAGGGAGAAAAGTATATATTTACATCTGCTAAACCACAGAAGTCATTTAGAATGAGCAAGGTATAATGGAAAGAATCCTAGGTTTTAGAGTCAAATCCCAACTGTGCCCCCTTACCTAGCTGTGTGACCCTGAGCAAGTCACCTAACTTCTCTTAGCTTCCTTTAGTCATCTGAAAAATGACCTTCATAAAATATGATCCCAGAACTAAGCACAGTACTCCATATATGTGGTCTGACCAGGAGAAAGTTGGATGAGATGATCACCTTCCTTGCTCTAGAATCTAGATACTGTGCGTCTGTCAATATAGCCTAAGATCTGGGTAGCTTTTTTTGGTTGCTATCACATTAAGCCATATTGAATTTTTTTTAAACATTTATTAATATTTATTTTTAACCTGTTTACATACTTTATGCCCCTACTTTCCCCTTCACCCCCCGCTCTCCCCCCACCCATGGCTGACGCACATTTCCACTGGTTGTAACTTGTGTCCTTGTTCAGGGCCTATTTCCAAATTGTTGGTAGTTGCATTGGTGTGGTAGTTTCGAGTCCACATCCCCAATCATGTCCACCCCGACCCATGCGTTCAAGCAGTTGTTTTTCTTATATGTTTCCTCTCCTGCAGTCCTTCCTCTGAATGTGGGTAGTGTTCTTTACCATAAATCTCTCAGAATTGTCCTGGGTCATTGTATTGCTGCTGGTACAGAAGTCCATTACATTCGATTTTACCACAGTATATCAGTCTCTGTGTTCATATTGAATTTTTATTGTTAAGTCGTGTCCAACTCTTTGTTGACTCCATGGGCTATCATCACACAACAATATTGTCCAGGGTTTTTGTTTTTGTTTTTTGGCAAAGATACTGGAGTGGTTTGCCATTTCCTTCTCCTTTGAATTAAGGCAAACAGAAGTTAAGTAACTTATCCAGAGTCACCTAGCTAGTACATGAGATTGAATTTGAGCTCAAGTCCAAACAACCTTTTTATTTCTTACACATTACCAAACTATTTTGATGGTTACTGATTTGTACTATAGTTTAAGACTGGGTCCTTTTAGACCTCTTTTCTTCCTACTATTTTTTTCATTAAATTAAAATTTTAAAAATTTTATTTAAAATTTAAAATTTTCATTTAAATTCATTAATTCATTAATAATTAATACAAGTACTCTGTACTCCCTCTCTTCCTCCATTTAAGTCACTGATTAGAATCTTAAGCAGAATAAGACCCAATTCAATGCTATATTAGAGACACTTTGTGTTTGACATGGAGTGGTTTATCCTGACTTTTATAATCTATTCATACAATTGTCTCTAAATCCACTTAACTGAACTATTATCTAGTCCATGTCTCCTTGTTAGCATAAGAAACTGTCAAATGCTTTGCTGAAATTCATGGCATTTCCCAGGTTTACTAATCTAATAACCTTATCTAAAATGAAATGAGGCTCATCTGGCATGTAACCTTTTCCCAAAGAATCCATACAGACAAGAAAAAAAAAAATCATGATCTTCCTTTTATAAATACCCACAATCTTTCTCTCCAGCTGGGTCTAACTCAAGTTTCCTTCCTTCTTCCATCTTTTCTTTCTTCATCTCTTTTTCCTTTTCTTTTCCTTCCTTCCTCCTTCCTTCCCTCTCTACTTTCTTCCTTTCTTTCTGACTGGATCTCACCTAGGTTGAAAGTGCTAGAGCTCTCAAGAGCCTAATTCTAATCTGGATCTACACATAAGGTTTTGGTTTTTAATATAAATTTATATTCCATTTTTTGAACCCTAATATCTTTTATATGTATCCTTCTATATTAATTTTATTTGTTACAGGGCTAGGCAATGGGGGTTAAGTGACTTGCCCAGGGTCATGCAGCTGGGAAGTGTCTGAGGCCAGATTTGAACCTGGGACCTCCTGTCTGGCTCTCAATCCACTGAGCCATCCAGCTGCCCCCTACACATAAGGTTTTGACCATGAGCAGTTTGCTTTTCCTTAGGTAGTTTGGTGGCCCTCCACTCTCCAAGGCGGAAGACTGGGGAAGGTTGAGAAAAGCTTCATTATTTAGGTCTCTGATTTAGTAAGAACAACTGATTAGCTTGGCACACTGCAGCTCATGTCACCTGACAGCCCAAGCAATCCTCAGCCTCTCCAGTAGCAGGGATTATAGAGAGTACCACAATACCAAGCCAACAGTATATTTTCCCCAAAAAGCAATATTAGAGACACAGTTCTTGCCCTATTCTAACAATGTCTATTAATTTTTACCCTACTCTTGTAGGTTTGATTTTTCCTGTACATGCATTATTTTCGCTACATGATTTATCATGCAAAACATTTCCACATTGTTCATTATGTAGATGAGTAATCTTATAAAACCCAAACCCCCAAACATAAACCCAAAAAACAAGTGAAATTTTTTTTAAATGTCCACAACTCATCCCTTCAATAATTCATTCTAGAATTTTGTTAGGAAACTAAAATAATCTAACTACCATAAGATCTGAAACTTCTACCCATTCCCCCCCTTTTTTTTTTTTGAAATTGGGATTTTTGCCTCTCATCAGGCCTATAGCATCTCTCTCGTTTTCTCATCATTCTTCAGAAATCACTGATAGTAGCTCAGAAGTTATATCTGGTCTTCTCTCTCTGTCTCTGTTTCTCTCTCTCTCTCTGTCTCTCTGTCTCTCTTTCTGATGTAGTTCATTTGAGCCTGGTACTTCAGTCATTGAAGACAGCTACATTTTAACTCTCCATTTACTAGTTCCCACTAACTATTATCCCATACCTTTCCTCCTCTTTTCAACTAAACTTGAAAAATCTTTCTATAAACTCAATGCCTTTATTTCCTTTCCTTTTACTTTTCTATGAACTTTCTATAATCCAGCTTCCAACTTCCCTCTTCATTTGAACCTACTTTTCCCAATTTACCAATGATCTTTTATATTCCAAATATGATGGCCTTTTCTTAATTCTTGTTCTTCTTGACATCTTTACAGTATTTGACACTTTTAGCTACCTTCTCCTCTGGGGTACTCTTGGATTTTCATGATACTGTTCTCTCTTGATTGTCTTCCTACGGACATCCTTTTCATTGTCCTTTACTAGATCTTCATTCCTGTCATATCCATTAATTATGGTGGAATTCAACCTTCTTCTTTCTCTGTACTCTCTCAATGACCTACCAATTTCCAACATACTTGATGATTAGATAGTCCTATGCAAATGATCTTAAGTTTAATATGTCCATCTCTTGTCTTTCTCTTGAGCTTTAGTCACCAATGGTGATTTCCTCCAGGACATTTCAAAATCAGTATTTCTTAGGCATCTCCAACACAACGCATCCCATCAGAACTCATTGTCTTTTCCTGAAAAACATTTGAATTTTCCTATTAGCAATCACTAAAGTGCCTTCTAGAACCCTAAAGGTACCAACCTCAATTCCCTACTCTTCCTCACTACACATATCCCATCAGATACCAAATCTTGTCAATCATAGCTCTACAAAATCCTCTTCTCTATACTCATACAGTCACTACTCTAGTTCAGGCCCCCATCACTTCTCGCCTGAACTATTCTAATAGCCTACTGATTTTTCTCCCTCCTTCTAGTCTGTCCCCCTTCCCATCCATTCTTCAAAAAACTTCCAAAGTTATTTTCCTTAAGCATATCAACCCTCTACTCAAACTACAGTGGCTTCCTATTCCTTCTAGGATTAAATATAAACTCCTCCATTTAGCATTTAAAGCTCCTTTCCACCTGACCCCTTCTTACTCTTCCATGTCTTTTATGTTACTCTTCTCTGTTCACTTGATAGTCTAAGTCATAATAAACCCCTAGTTTAGAGTCAAGTCAGAAAACATTATTAAGAGTCTACCATGTGCCAGGCACAGTGCCACAAAACCAGATTTAAAAAAAAACAAAGCAGTCCCTGTTCTCAAGACCTCTGGTAGCAGTCACCCCTGGGAACCTAACATGCCACCAGGTGGTGCCCTGAGGTCAGGCTATTTTGGCATAGACCTCTTTCAAGCATGCCCAGAGTTAGACAGTTCACTTGGATTTCTGCACATACACTGGAAAGCACTCCCAACATCACAGTGCCTGCTGGGCTCTTCTTTGGCCCAATCTATGATTTAAAAGTGAGAAATCATGAATATATTTCACAGCTCCCATCCCACTGAGATTCTTATCTCCATTCCACTCAGGTGGGACCCAAAGGGAAAAACATAGTATAGAGTTGTACATTTATTAGCTGAAATCAGGCTTTTAGGGGATGTGACATTAAGCTTTGGAGTAGCTGAGTGCCTTTTAGCAGTGATAAACCAATTCCTTGTGCTGCAGGTAGTAGAGGACCTTTGTAGAGAAGAGGCATTCAACATTTCCCTTCCCCCTCATCATTCCCCTCCATATCAAAGTCATAAATAGGAGAAATAGAAAGTCTTTCTCAACAAAGTGGCAAAACTACCACCATTGCCCTAACTCCTGTAGGGATAATTGAATCTTTCTAGATGAATTCTGGAATCCAAATGATCACTGGAAATTCCCAATATCCCCTTGTATTTCTTATTATAGTTCAAAGCCCCACAAATTTAATCTACAAACTCATTAACTTAGGGTGTAGTTTTCTAACTCTGAAACTCTCCTGAGCAGTTTCTCAAGCAGTTGACTGCTGCCCCAACTTTGTTAGCAGTTTATGAGCTGCTTTTTCTAATCTCTACAAGCCCAGGAGAATGACACAAGGATTCAAATATCCACGGATCCATGGTTGTTGACTCATGCCCAAGGAAAAAACAGAGAGGCAACTAGGAATTGGAAGTCTTGTATCAGGCCTACCTAGACAAGAATGTGTTCCCACTGCCATCTGGGTATAATCTCCAATGCCCTTGAGAGTGGGAAGAGGAGAGAAATCCTCTTTTCCCCATTGCTGAACATCCAAAGGGAAAAAAAAAACATTAGAAGAGTTCCAAAAAGAGAAGTACCCCAAAGAAACAGAACTGCTTGTACTCACTCTTCTTAGATACCACAGAGTAAGTGGCTAACTTTGTTGCTAAATTGTTTTCATTTATGTCTGATTCTTCATGATCCCATTTGGGGTTTTCTTGGCAAAGATACTGGAATAGGTTATCTTCTCCTTTTCCAGTTCATTTTACAGTTGAGGAAACCCAGGCAAATAGGGTTAAGTGACTTGCCCAGGGTCACATAACTAGTGTGAGATTTGAGCTCAAGTTTTTCTGACTCCAAACCCAGCACTCTATTTACTGTGTTACCTAACTGCTTTTTTTGACTCAGTCTCTAATCATCTACAACTCCTAGTCTTGGGATTCAATCTGAAGTTGCTTTGTCCCCTCAGTGAGGCACATGTCCTTTGGCAAGGGGCCACAGCATTGTCCATTTCTATGGTTGATGCCACAGACCAGCAGTTCTGGAATTCCCTTCATCATTCCTGCTATACTATTGTTTTAAAGATTCTTCATCCTATGCTATTTTCTTGAAGTTTTTTTTAAGGTTTCTTCATCCTAACCTGTTTTCTTTTTCTTTTATAAAACCCTTATCTTCCTTCTTAAAATCAATACATGTATTGGTTCTAAGGCAGACGGGCTAGGCAATGAGGGCTAAGTGACTCGCCCAGGGTCATACAGCTAGGAAGTCTCTTATGTGAACTGAGGACCTCCAGTCTCCAGGTCTGGCTCTCAATCCACTGAGACACCTAGCTGTACCCCTTATCTTGTTTTCTTGAAATTTTGGGTTTTTTTTAAGGTCTGCTATACTATTAACCCACCCCCCCATTTTTTTTCTTCCCACTTATGAAATTTCTTCCTCCTATTTTGCTGTTTCTCTGCTGCAGTGTGATTTCTAGATTCCATCAGGATCTTTGAGGAATTCAGATAAATGGAATAGTTGTAAGGGATTGAAGAAAACAAATATCCCACATTTCAAAAAGGGGATGAACTATAGATTATAAGCTATCTGTTGACTCCTGATAAATTTTAGAACAAGATTGGTAAAGGGCTATTTTATAAGCTCTTGAAAGAGAAAAAATGATAATAAGCATGAGTTCATTAATAATAATAAGTCCACCGTACTTTATCACTGAAAGTGTTCAGTTAGAGGCTAGATTACTGTCTATTAAGGAAGCTAGATAAAACATTCCTGGTCAGGAAATTAGACTACATGACTTACAATGGCCTTTGTAACTCATGAGATGCCATGACAGACTAACCTCATTAACTTTTTATGCAGAATTAGTAGACTAGTAAAATAGGACTGCAGTGCAATGGACAAAGACTCTCTGTCATTACTAAAAAGACAGGTGGATCAAGCAAGTTTTGATCTGGTTTAATAATAGGGTACAAAGAGTAGGATTGATGTCAACCTAGAGAGTAGAGTCTCTAATGGATTGCGTCAAGGCTTTGATCTTGAAAATGTCTTATTTAACATTTTTTACAATGAATTGGGTGAAGGCACAGTTGACTATCAAAACTGAAAATGACAGAAATTTTATATGAATTATACATTTATATATACATATATGTAAATTGTATTATACACACCCATATATAAGTACATAATGAATTATTGAATAAAAGAATACAGGTTCAAAAAGATCTTGACAGGATGGATTGGGTAAACTGAAGCTAACAAAATAAAATGCAATAGGCAAAAATGTAAAGTCCTAAATGTGGAGACCAAAAATCAATTGTATAAGTATCAAATGCAGGGAGGTATCTCAGAAGTAGATCATGTGAAAAATACACCTGAGATTCAGGACTACAAATTCACTATGGGACAGAAATGAGATGTGACAGTCCAAAAAAAAGCCAATGTAATCTTAAGCTCCTATAGTATTATTGTATGCTCTAAGCACACATCATGAAGTGAGAAGTATGTCATTGACAAGCAAAACAGTAGCTAAAGGAGTGTAACCAGGAGAGCAAAGGTGATAAGGTTAAAATGATAATATGAAAATTATTTTGTTGTTCTAAGCATCAAATGAGATAATAATACATATACATTGCTTTAAAAATCTTAAAGCATCATACAAATAGCATTATTATTCAAGCATTAAGTGCTTTTCCATCCTAGGCCTTTGGTTAGAAGCTAGGGATGCAAGACAAAAATGAAATATTTCTTTTCCTAAAATGCCCCCCAAATGAGCATGAATTTTATAGGAGAGAAAAAGTATGGACATGGATAAGGAAATATAAATTATATCTACACGGTAAAGTCAACGTAATTTGGGGTGGGGAGTGAAAAGATGACAACTGAGTGATTGGAAAGACCTCTTATAGGATGTAGCATTTGAGTCAAGCCTTTAAGGGAGATAGAAATTCCAAGAGGTGGAGGGGTGAAAAGAAAGAGTATTTCCTGCATAGGGCACAGACTATGTAAAGATTCAGAGAGAAGACAAATAATGTAGTACATGAACTGTAAGTAGGTCAGTTTGTCTGGAATGTAGAATATATAAGGGGATTTATAAAACAGTTTGTGAAATCAGTCTATAGAGACAAGAGTTGGAACCAGATGGTGAGGGGTTTTGAATATGAAGAAGTCAATATTTTATCTTAGAGGCGAAAGGGAGCCACGGAAGTTTCTTGAACAGGAGTGTCACATGGTTAGATTCTGCAAGCAAAGAGATAGGGTCCATCTTTCCTACCTCAGCCTTTCAATCCAGTTACAGAGTTGAAAACAAAGGCATTTAGGTCTTCCAATGATTAAGGGGGGAACCCCCAAACAGAAACCACACCACAGACTTCCATAACAAAGAACCCCTCCCCAACATCAACAAAAAAATTATCTTGGTTTCTCCCAGCAGAGAGAAACCCTCAAAAGAGAAACCAACCAATCCAGATATTCCCTGAAACAGATCTCTTTTAAAAGAATCTTCCTCAGCTAACAAATAGAAGTCCTACCTTCCCTTTCAAAGTCAGAACCAGCTCAGAACACTTATGGAGCCACAGTCTAGGGAAGAGTGTGGTGAAGTTATTCTGCAGCAGCTGTCCCAGCCACCCAGGAAAGAGGGCATAGGCAACTAGTCAGAGGTCTCTTGATCTAGCCATAGTTATGCTGATCCAAACAGTATTACATGACCCAAGTTATGTAGTTCCCTTCTTAGATGCTAAAGTAAGTCCTGATGGGCTTTTAGCATCAACAAATCTAAGAGCTCCTTCCACCTTGGATCTTTAAGTCCTGTATGATAACTGAGGAAGTATCTGGGAGTGGCAATGGAAATCCATGTACCTAGGAATGAGAATAGACACTGAGGGAAATGAGATAGCAAGAGGAAAGAGATTGTACCTAATTTAATGTGCCTGGATTCCAGGAATTCAAGGAGTAAGAAATGGAGAAAGTAGCTGGAGGAACATGTTAGCCATAGGCAAGAGAAATCTGAGTAGAGATGGTTAATGGAAAAGTTTGGGGAACCAAGCAGCCCCAAAGCTATCTTTAGCATGTTAGTGTGGCAGCATGTCTCTCAACAGTCTAAAGCTACATCTTTAGGTGAAAAGGTTCTGATTCAATTTTCTATTAGCAACTTACTATTGGGGAAAGGAATTGGATGAAAGTTTCCATAGACTAGTCCCATATGGATAAAGTTCTACAGAGGGAACCCAATCACAGGAGAAAACCTTGATGACAACTTCCAATCATCTCTCTATAGCAAGCTATTGTGATACGAGATGGAAAGAAGTTACAGATCAATGTAAGTGAAGTGGTTTTAGGAGACGTAGTAGAGATAAAGGGTGGAGACCGAATCCCTGCCGATCTCCGGATCATCTCTTCTCAAGGATGTAAGGTGAGTATGTAGGCTTGAGAGGTACTAGCTGAACTAACTTCCTTCAGGCAGGGTTGAGAATCTTGGGGGTTGAGGAGGAGGCAAAACTAGAGACACTAGAACTCTGGTATTGTTTATAGACCCAGAAAAGAAAAACATGATCTTGGTCCTCAAACTCCAAGAAGATTACAAAAGAGGAGAGTCCTGGGGATAGAGGGGGTGGTAGTATATATGTCTCTATGTCTGTGCCTGCCAGGGTGTGTGTCTCAGTGGCTGTGCATTAGGACCTTGTGACCTCTTTAGTAGTATTTAAACACAGACTCCATCTAGATCATCTGTTGGGTTTGTCAGAGTAGGATTCTTTTTGCACATGGGTTGGGCTCAATAGTTGCTGTCATCCCTTCCAGTTCTCAAATTCCGTGATTCTGTGACTATGTAAGAATTTGTCCTGTTCGTGGTAGAATGTATGTGGGTCTCTGTGTGTATTTGGTTCCTAGAGTTCTCCTTTGTAAAACCATTTTGTGTGTATGTGCATACACACACATGCATGCACACACGCATGCACACACACATATATACGTTCTGGATATGTATATATATGTATACACACATGTGATCTGTAAACTATCCATTCTGGGGGGGAAAACAGCAGTAGGCTTGGCAAATGCACTTGAGTTTACAACAGTTGGATAGTATGTTCATACAAGTTGGAATAAAAGTCTCTCAAAATGGCAGATGGTCTGGACTTTAAGAAGAGGAACTCAGGGGCATCAGCAATATTTCCCATGAAGTACACTGCCTTGCACAAGAATAGCTTTGCAGGGCTCGAAGGCCACCCCTGTATCATAGTTGAGATGTCTTTGTCTCCCCAGTACCTAATATTCTATTCGGTAGATGTTTGCGAAACACTTACTGGTCGTTTTGTGTGTCTAATTCCATATTTGCCCACCTGTTGTTCTGTTTTTCTTTTCTAATCTAGGTGGATAATTCATCTCTGACTGGCGAGTCAGAGCCACAAAGCCGTTCTCCTGAGTACAGTGACCCAAATCCCCTGGAAACCCGTAACATCTGCTTCTTCTCTACCAACTGTGTGGAAGGTGAAATTTGTAGGACAACTAGCTTAATCCAACTGAGATTGAGTCACCACCATTAGGAGTAATGAAATTCTCAATTGCTAACTAATTAGGAGAGCAGGAAAGACAGGCAAGAAGGGAATGGTTTGGATTCCATTTCATTCACTCTTTTCAACAGATAATTTCAACACCTCCCAGAATTCCTGACCCAGAAAGGAAATTTGTCTCCTTGTGAGGTAAAGTAGGATCTGAGGTAGTAAGGAGGAAATTTGATGTACCTGCCAAACAGAAAGGACACTGATAACCCACAGTTCATCCAGAAGAGAGCAGCAAAGATAGTGAGGGGAATGAAGACCATACCATATGAGAATCAGCAGAAGGACCTGGGAATGTTTAGCCTGAAGAAAAGACTTAGGCCACACATGGTAACTGTCTTGAGACCTGTCCTGTGGAAGACTTATTCATTTCAGCTCTAGAGAAGGAATTAAGAGCAATGTGGGGAAAGCAGATTTTGGTTTAATAGATGAAAAAACTTGCAAGCAATTAGAGCTGTCCAAAATCAAAACAGATGCCTTTGGAGATAGGACAAGAGACCTATCTTTCACTAAAGGTTTTCCTAAGAGTTTGTCTAGATGATCATTAAAATGAGGTTCCTATTCAGGTATTGTTTATAGATTATATGGGGCTTCTGAGGTCCTGTCCAACCGTGAAATTCTTTGAATCCATGGGTGCTCACTATGACTTCATTTTTGATTTGAAAGCTACAGCAAAAAAGGAGAAATTGAAAAGTATAAGAAGCAAATTGCTGGGGGCCACTGAGTAGCTCAGTGGATTGAGAGCCAGGCCTAGAGATGGGAGTTCCTAGGTTCAAATCTAGCCTCAGACACTTCCTAGCTGTGTAACCCTGGGCAAGTCACTTGGCCCCCATTGCCTAGCCCTTGCTGCTCTTCTGTCTTAGAACCAGACAGAAGGTAAGTGTTTAAAAAAAAAAAAAAGAAGAAGAAGAAGAAGAAGCAGCAAATTGGAGGGTATTGTAATGAATATTGACCTTAGAGACATAAAAGACTGGATTCAATTCTCAGCTCTACTATTCATTCGTGTGACTCTTGGCAAGTTATTTCACCACAGTTTTCACCTGTAAAATGGGGACAATAATATCTGCACTACCTGCCACTCTTAGAGGGTTGTTGTGAGGAAAGCATTTGAAAGCCTTAAAGCATTATAAAAATGCTATTATCATGACAATTAGTACAGTGAGCATTCAGGAGAATTCCTGATTCTAAATTCAGATGGTCAGGTAGCCAATTTTCTCATCAATAATGATCCTTTTCCCCCTCTGATCTTACAAGCGTTTTTATTTGAAGCTCACTTCTCACCTATTATTATTAGTGTCATAGTGTATATATTTGTGTAAGTATTGGTGAAAGAGAAAGGAAGAAGCTAATTAAGGACAAAAACATGGATTCTAATGGCTTGTGCTGACCACTAGAATGCAAAAGGCTCCAAGTGGCTTAGGACACTTGGAGATAAGGTTCTAGAGTAAAGATAAGAAAGGTATTTGGCCTTACACTACTATCATAAAGAAGACTGCATGGCTCCATTTCTAGACACTTGAAAAATATTCAGCAACCAAGGGAAAAATAAGAATAAATGGATTTATAGTTTGGCATTAAAAAAAAAGAGTCTCAACTAATCTAAGGAGCAATTAAATAACAAAACATTGGTCTCAAGGGACTGTGAAGTGTATTACCAAACCTTTTAGAATAGGAGAGATCCCATCTGTCACACCTGATGAAACAGTCCAAAGGCTAGATGCCTGATAACTTACGTTTATATAGTACTTTATAGTTTGCAAAGTGCTTTACATAGATGGTCTCATTTTAATCTCACAACCACCCTATGAGGCAGATATTACTCTCCCCAATTTAGGGATAAGGAAATGAGGGTTCCAAGAGTAATTGACTTGCCTATGATAGCATAGCTAGTAAAGTGTCTCAGGAAGAATTTAACTCCAAATTTTCCTGATTCCAAGGCTGGTACTTTAAAACATAATGCCACACGACCTCTCCAAATGAGAAAGATCTTCAAAGGGACTTGAGCCTCTGGTTCACTTTTGGACACTATCCATTTCCTCTGAACAGTTCAAAAGCCCTTTCCATAGTAAGAAAAGTGCACATTCAGTAATCATCCTCCTCACTTTATCCACAGGAACAGCCATAGGCGTTGTGATTTGCACCGGAGACCGTACAGTGATGGGTCGCATTGCCTCATTGACCTCTGGCTTGGAAGCTGGCCAGACCCCTATTGCTGCTGAGATTGAACACTTTATCCACCTGATCACAGGGGTGGCTATATTTCTGGGCATCACTTTCTTCATGCTCTCCCTCTTCCTGGGTTACACCTGGCTTCAGGCTGTCATCTTCCTCATCGGCATTATTGTGGCCAATGTGCCTGAGGGGCTACTGGCCACTGTCACCGTGAGTAGGCAAGGGTAAAAGTTGGGGGTGGTTAGAGGAAGGTTCAGGCAGAGTGGGGTCTTCATCCTCTACCTCTAGGACATTCCACACAGCATTGTACTGATGGATATCTGTTTTCATACGCCTCAGCATCGTATTCCACGTTCTACCTACAAGACTAAGAATAAATCGCTTCCATTCTCTAGACCTCCATTTCTTTATCTGTAAAATGAGGGCATGAAACTAAATGATTTCTAAAATCCTGACTAGCTAGGAATAGTTGTAAGAAATTTTTTCGCTCTCAAAATTGTACTCTCGCCTGTTCCATCCACCCCTTTACCCTGCTATGACCTTCTAGTTCCCAATGTCTTTCCTTCCATGAGATGTAATATGGTGTAAAGAGGAAAGGTTAGGTGATAAATCAGAAGAACTGGGTTCTTATCCCAGGCCAGAAGCTAACTATTACACTAAATAAGTCATTTAATCTCTCTTGATCTCAGGTTCCTCATCAGTCAAATGGTAGCCTAGAATAATTGAATTTTAGAGCTCAGGAACGTAGAAAGAGATCTTCATCATGTAGTCTAACTTCTTACCCAGGAAAGAAATCTTTTTCTCTGATTGTCATCAATATTCTACTTTGTTTCACTCAATTCAATAAGCATTTATTAAAAAGGCAGCTAGATAGCTCGATGATGGAGAGCCAGGCCTGGAGATAAGAGGTCCTGGATTCAAATCTGGCCTCAGACATTTCCTAGCTGTGTGCCTACTGCTTAGCCCTTACTGCTCTTCTGCCTTAGAACCAATACATAGTATCAATTCTAAGTCGGAAGGTAAGGTGTTTTTTTTTAAGGCATTTATTAGGCACGTATTATTTGTCAGGATATGTAGCAGGTGCAAATGCAAGTTCTTGTCCTCTAGAAATTTACATTCTACTTGTAGGAAATAACATGTTTAAAGATAAGTAAGTATAAATATAAATTATTCTCCCACTTATTAATAACTGAAAGATAAGGAGAGGCTTCTTATAGGAGTTAGCACCTGAAATAAACCTCTAAAGGAACAAGGGATTCCAAGAAACAGCTGAAAAGGAAGAGCATTCCAGACATAGGAGGCAGCTTGTACAAAGGTAGAGTGGAAAGTGGGTGAGAGGATGGGGACAGAATGTCATCAGAGAAGAAAACAAGTAGGTCAGTTTAACTGGAATATAGTACGTGTGAGTAGATATGAAATCAGCTGAGCTAGATTAAAGAAGGACTTAGAAGCCCAAGTTTATGGTTTATCCTAGAGACAGTAGAAAATGGCTTGAATGGGGCAGTGAAGTGATGAGACTTGTGCTTTCAGAATGTAAATATGGCAGTCATAAGGAGGATGAATTGGAATGAGGAGTTTTGAGGGGTAAGAGGACATAGTAGGAGTTAATTGCTATAATACAGGTGAGAATTTGAACTGAGTGGTAACCAAATGAGGAGAGAGAAGGAGACAGACACAAAACATATTATGTCTGTAGATAAGACCACACACATTTTCTTCAGAAAAAAAAAGGTAGTTGAGAATGATGCCAAGGTTGCAATCTACAGATGGTGATATTCTCAACAGAAATTGGGGAATTAGCAGGAAGGGTGAAATCTCATTATCTGAACATAATTTCTTATCATTCTATCTCTTATTCTTATTCTCCTAAACCTATTCTACATCCTCACCATAACCTCCAACCCCTCCGTCTCTCAGTTCTTTACCAAACCCTCACCTCGGACCCGACATCACTTTCCTTCTTTCCTTCTCAATCTTGACCTTATAGTTAACAGGTTCAACTATACACTATCCTCAAATCCCTTGACTCCTTGTTCTGCCGCTACTGTCCTGCCCAATCCCAGCCTTGAATTATTCCTACCATATGCATTCTCCATTCATAGTCCCATGCTGTTGAATGGAGCTAGAGGAAATTCTACAATTGCAATGACTGAGATCCCTGAAAATCTTTGTTAACTAGCCTCGTCGGCCCCCCCTCCCACTACAGTAAAGCAAATCTTTTACTTTTCCCTTATTGATTTTCTATTGCACTTCCAATAAGAACTGTTCTAAACAGCCCCTCTTCCTCACAAGCCCCCCACATTGTCCCTTCACATCACCTTCTTACTTGAGAACTTTGCTGATACTTTACTGAGAAAAGAGAGAAAATAGAAAGTGTTTGCTGCAAACTTCTTACATCTCAAAAAACCCTAACATTTCTCATTCTCATTTCTTTTATTTTGGTCTCAAATGAAGAGGTGGTCCTTCTCCCCAAGGCCAAACCCTCGACCTGTACCTTTGATCCCAACCCCTCCTAACCTGTACTCAAATTAGAACCCAAACCCGAACCCACAATATTATTCTCACAATCATCCCCTGTGTCTCTGATCTTCAATCTCTTCCCTATCTTGCTTCCAATCTGCCTATAAATATACACTGCTCACTTATTAACTTGGGAGAAAAAAAACTTCACTTAATTCCACTGATCACTCAAGCTATATTCTATATCAAGTGACAATCTATTTATTTCTACCTATATTTCTCAGCCAACTCCCGGAAAAAGCTGTCAACACTTAATTCCTTCATTTTTTCCCCTTCCTCAGCCTTTCACAATCAGCCTTCCATTCTCACTTACCTGACACTGCTCTCCTTAAAAATTACCAGTCATCTCTTGCTAAATTTATGAACTGTTCTCATTCTTCATCTTTTTTTACCTCTTTTCAGCTTCTGACACTTGTCAACAACCCTTACCTCCTGGATGCTTTCTTCCCTTGGCTCTGGTGGCTTTGTTCCCTCTTGGACCTTTTCCTCTTTAACCAACTATTTCACATTCTCTTTCCTTTGCTTGATCATCATCTTCCTCCAAGATCTTAAGAGTAGAAGTTCCCTAAGATTCCCTCCTAGGCCCCTCTTGGTAGCCTAATCAGCTTTCATGGATTTAATTATCATCTCTATACAGATGACTCACATATGTATCCCTAGTCATTCTTCTGAGCTTCATTGCCACACCATCAACTATCTATTAGACATTTCTTTTTCTTTTTTTTTTTTTTTAACTCTTACCTTCTGTCTTAGAATTGATACTAAATATTGGTTCTGAGCCAGAAGGGTGGTAAGGGCTAGGCAATTGGGATTAAGTGCCTTGCTCAGGGTCACACAACTAGGAAGTGTCTGGGGTCAGATTTAAATCCAGGACCTCCCTTCTCCTGGCCTGGCTCTCTATCCACTGAGTCACCTAGCTGTACACATAAGACAAAATGGAGGTTCAATAGACGTCTCAAACTCAACATGTCCAAGACAGAATTCATTATGTTTTCCTCAAAGTCCATCCTATTTCTCTCAGTAGCATTAACATCCTTCCACACTTAGGATTTCGTCTCAACTTCAGGATCACTCTTGCCTCCTCACTCTCCTTGACCCCTCATATCCAGTGAGTTGCCAAATCCTATCTAGTCTTCCAATACCCCATCTCTAACATCGTCCCCTTTTCTCCACTAACACAGCCACTACTCTAATTCAGGGACTCGGCATCTCTCCTGCAGACACTCACATCCTCAATTCTAAGTTATTGTGATATTTTATAGATGATCCATACAGCATGACCAAGTTTCCTCAACCCATTACTGTTCAATGTTATTCCAGTTCAATCAATGGCTTTCAAAGATATTTGAAATGATCAATAACTTTTTTGCATTTAGGCTAAATCTTATGGTTGACTGATTCAATAGATAATCACCTGGTGAAGATATCAGAGTGTAGCATCTTAACACATGCTTTAAGTGGAGAATAATAATTGGTCAACTGATTAACTGACTCTCATCCTTAGATATATATTTTGCATAGACATAAATACATGTTGTCTCACACAATAGAATGTAAGCTCCTTGAGGGCAAGGTCTGTTTTGCTTTTATCTATGTATTTCAGGTGCTTAATAAATGTTTATTGATTGATTTATGGGTTTGTCTGAAAAGGCATTAAGTAATGAGGTACCTTTAGTATTTTTATCTCTTTCAGATACTTTTGAAATTGATTCCAACTCAGATCTTCTCTCCACATTTTTGCTCTCTTTAGTGCCACTTTTCCTTCTTTTATAGGACTCTCTTAAATTGAGAAGTTATAGTCAAAGTATGATGGCTCTACTGTTCTTGATGCTGAAAAGTTCATTATAAAAATCTCTATACATCAAGGGCAACTAGGTAGCACAGTGGATAGAGCTCTTAATCGGGAGTCAGGAGGAACTGGGTTCAAATCTGACCTCAGACACTTCCTAACTATGTGACTCTGGGCAAATCATTTAATCCCACTTGCCTAGTCCTTGTCACTCTTCTATCTTAGAATTGATACTAAGACAGAATGGAAGGGTTTGAAAAGAAAAATCTTTGTAGATTTTTTTTCATCTGTTTATTGTTCTTTAAGTCTCATTCTTAAATGCTCCTGTGATGATTTTACTTAGTTGAGCTTCTTGCCAATCTTTCTTCCCCCCTTTTAATCTTTTTTAACATCACCTTAATTTCTGAATATATGCCATTCTTTTATCTCGTCTCCAAAGCAAACATCCTTTGAATTACCTGTGTGTGACCCAGAAAGCACTCATATCCCAGACTGGATTCAATATTGGGGGGATTATTGCACTGTCTCATCATTCTCCCACTCCTGAATTCTGGGGGGGAATCTCTACAACAAATTTAGGTATGTCTAATTTCCCGTGAAAAGCATTATTCCCTTCCAGAAAAAATACTCACTCCACAAACTGGTAAACACCAGGTATACGATGCTATTTATTTCCTCTGCCACTAAAGAAATGCTTAAAGCACAAAAGACTCATAAGCACACATGTATACATACTTAAAATATAATCTTTAAACCACCATTTCTATAGTACACCATCAAGAGGTTGGTACTTAAACCCTGAAACTTTTTTTAAATTTTATTAATTAATTTAGAACCTTTTTCCACCGTTCCACGTACATAGCAGTGAGTTCTTTCCCTCCCCTTCCCCCCACTCCCCTCCCATAGGTGATGCACAATTCCACTGGAAAACCTGAAAAATTTTGTAGGTTTACAGAACAGGTATTTCCCTTTCACCTAGGATCTATACTGTCTTCTGGTTAGCCAGGAACATATTGTTTCTAGGGAGGAAGGAAGAGAAGAGAGACCCCATCTTCACCATTCTCCCCCCACCTTGCCAAAAGAGGCATTGGCTAAGTGCTAGCAGAGAAGAAAGAAACTGGAAGTCATTTCTCCTCATTCCTTATGACTCATAGAGTATGTAGTTGTTCCTGGCTTAGCCCTTTGGTATAGCTTGACCTACTCCCAACCCCCATCATGGATCCCAAAGTCCCACTCAAGATGCTTTGGTCATGGAAATTTTTTAGCAGAGATCCAGAGCACAAATGTCCCCCTCCATGAAACCCATGCACCTTTCTCCAGCTCCATGGGAGGTCCTCCAATACAACCCCAGTTTCATGGGAAAACTACCAATATCTACCAGTACAGCACTCTGATGCACTTATAACAAAGATATAAAAAGAAAGAAAAAAAGCAGTTCAGCAAAACAAACATAACAATGTTGTCTGTCAGTATAGGCAAATATTCTACACCCATAGTCCCTCACCTCTCTTGTAAAGAGAAGCACAGAACTTTTCTCAACTCTTTCTTTAAGGTCAAATAACAAGCTTTCCTTAAACTGGTTTTACTGTCCACTGTTCTTCTTTTTATGAAGTGAAGCTGCCAGTCATTTTCCATTATTCATCTCCATAAGATTTTACAAGTTAACGTTCTAAACCAACCTTACTTTTGGCTGCCATTATCATTGCTTGGCATGTAAGTCAAGTATTTGCCAGTGGGGAAGTTTGGGGCTCCTTGTTGTGACACTGAATTTATTATGTTGATTAAACAGATATAATGAAGTGCCAAGAGATGCTGAACTTGAAGTCGAAGGACCTGACTTTGAAATCTGACCTGTGGACAGCAAACTTCCCTTTATCTTTAAACTTTTCCTTTCCCATTCCTTCCATCTTCTATTACTGAAACCTGTCTTTCCCTTCCCCCCTAACAATACAGCCTTCCTGGACACCTGGGAAAGTTGGAATACTCCTTACTCCCTATTGCCACTTCCAGGTTCTCTTTCTGCTCGGTTGAAGTTCATGCTATTCATCTCTATCACCAAATTAAAATCTTGGTAGCTGTTGTCTAGAAATCTACAGGTCATTCCCCTTCCTTCCTCAATGAGTTTGATTCATGACTCACAATTTTTCTCTCCTCTCCAGTTGCTACCCAAAATACTAGGTGACTTTAACATACATATGGATTCTCTAGCAAATACCCTAACCAATCAGTTCCTCCATCTACTCACTTCCCATGACCTACTTCTCCATCTTACCTTAGCCACACACAAGGATGCTCATATCCTAGATCTTTTCATAACCCACAGATACACCACCTCCATGTTTAAGAATTCCAAAATTCCCTTAACCAACTATAATCTATTGGTTTTCCACCTCTGCCTCTGCCTTCCTTTATGAAACTCTACTCCTACTCATATCATGATATCCCCTTTCTTGACCTTTAAATTCTCTCCCAAGCCATCCCTCCTACACTAGCCACTCTATCCTCTTCTCCTCTTCATGACCCTTTAGTAAACTAATTCAACTCACCACTGTCCTCCTCTCTTGAATCTCTAGCCTCCTTGTCAGTTATACTTTGCCAAGCCTCAGCATTATATCACTCCCACGATCTGCCACCTTCACTTCTACAAACATGTTACTGAATGAAGGAGAAGAAAATCACATAGCCACTCTGCTTGGGTCCACAACAAATTTATGTTACACTATCTCAACTGGGCCCTTCTTGTTATATGTCCCTATCAATCCCACCCTTCACAGCAGTTCTGGCAAACCTTTTCATCTCTCCTCAAATCTCCCATGGCTCCTCTTCTATTTTCACACTGAGCTAAGAACTGTTGCATATTTCACAGAAAAAATTGAGGCCATTCACTAAGAGCTCCTTCTTATATCATATCACACTGCCTTTTGCCACCATCTCCTCCTTCAACTCTGTCTCAGATGATGAGGTGGCCTTTTGTTCCTTGCCAACACTAATCCCTCTACCTACTCAAGCAATTCCCTTCTTTTTCTCATTTCCTATGACAGATTTCTCCTACTGTATCCCGATTTTGTCACTTATTTTCAATCTTTCCTTATCTATGGGCTTCTTGCCTAGGGCCTACAAGCATGCCCATGTCTCCCCATCCTCAAAAAACCCATCTGACCCTTCCATCCCCAGTAATTATTATCCTAACCATCTCTTCTGCCCTTTGTGGCTAAACCCCTGAAAAAGCTATCTACAAAAGATAACTCCGCTTTCTCTTCTCTCACTTCCTAACCCTTACAATCTGGCTTCCTGCTTTTTCATTCTACCAAACCTACTGTCTTCAAAGTTTCCAGTGTTTTCTCAGTTACCAGATCTAATGACCTTTTCTCAATCTTCATTTTCTAGAGTCGACCCTTCTGCAGCCTTTGACGCTGTTGATCACCCTCTCTTCCTTGATAATCTCCTCTCTCTAATTGTCTGGGACATCACTCTCTCCTAGTTCTCCCTCTTATATGACCTCTCTTTCTCAGTCTTCTTTGCTAGCTCCTCATCCAGAGCATGCCCTCTAACCTTCAGTGTCCCACAGGGATCAATCTTGGGCCCTTTTCTTCTACTACTTCCCTTTGTGAACTCATCAACTCCCACGGATTTAATTATCCTCCTTATGATGACTATTCTCATATCTGCCTATCTTGCTCTAATCTCTCTGCTACTGCCCAGATCCACATCTCCAAGTACCTATTAGATAGCTTAAACTGGATGTCCTGCATATGACATTTTAAACTCAACATGTCCAAAACTGAATTCATCATCTTTCTCCTCAAAACCTCTCCTTTCCAAACTTCTCTATTCCTAGCAAAGGCACCATCATCCCAGTCCCTCAGACTTTCAACCTAGGTGTAATCCTCGACTCTTCACTATTTCTCGCCACCACCATCTACAATGGTTTGCCAAGCCCTGTTGATTTCAATATCTCTTGAATATAGCTCCTTCTCTAACACTTTCAGCACCCTGGTGCAGACATCCTCATCACCTCACACCTGGACTACTGTGTTTGCCTGCTGGTGGGTCTACCTACCTCAAGCTTCTCCTCACTTCGATTCATTCTCCATTCAGCCTCCACTGGGTTTTCCTAAAGAAAAGACCTAACACATTACCCTCTCCCTACTCAACAAACTTCAGTGCTTTTTAGAGCCCCCAGGATCAAATATATTCAATGCCTGCTTGACATTCAATGCCCTTCAAATTTTAGCTTCTAACTACCTTTAGAATCTTCTCATACCTTACTCCCTGACAAAAACTCTTTAACCCAGTGACACAGATCTACCTTACTGTTCCTTGAACAAGACACTTCAACTTTATGATCGAAGTATTTTCTCTAGCTGTTTCTGATGCCTGGAATGTTCTCCCTCTCTGTTTCTACCTACTGACTTCCCTGGATTCTTTCAAGTCCCAATTAAAATTCCATTTTCTAAAGGAAGCCTTTCCCACCCTCCCTTAATTCCGATGCTTTCCCTCTAGCAATTCCTTCCTATTTTTCCTGTCTATAGCTTGTTTTGTATTATTTGTTTGCATGTTGTCTCCCCTCATTAGATGGTGAGCTCTTTGAGGGCAAGGACTGTCTTTTGCCTCTTTTTTTGTATTCCCAGCACTTAGGTCAGTTTCCAGGCATATAGTAGGTACTTCAGCAATATTAACTGACTTACAGTTAACTTTTATATACTCATCTCCTTATCAGATGATTGCCTACCAGAAAACTCCCAACTGCACCTTAGGTCATCTCCCCAGGGGAAGTCCTTTATTCCTTGAATCATATGATTGTGGATTTAGAGCTGAGAGATCATCAAGTCCAACCTTCTCATTTTACAGATGAGGAAACTGAGTCATAAAGAAGCTAAGGGACTTTCCCAGAGTCACACAATTAATAAGTATCTGAGTCAGAATTTTAACCCAGGCCGTCATCTCGTGTCCAGACCTCTCTCCCCTACTCCTTACTACCTCCCTCACACAGGATGCTGTGTTATCTTCTCCATGTTTATTGTCCAACAGGGTCATAGCCTAACTCAACTTCTGGCCTACCATACCAATACTATTTCTACCACTCAAAGCTTCAGGACTCCAAGCAGAAAAAGGGACCATTTGGATTCTAATCCCACCTGAGTTTTTGGACCACTTCCTCTTTTTATTGTAAAACTCTTACTAGCTCTTTATTCACCATCACCCAAAAGCTTAAGAAGCCTTAATAGTTTTTCTCCTGCCACCCCTGTTTTTGGCTTCTCTTGGTTCCAACACTGCCTTCTTTCCTCCATAGTGCATTATCAAACCCAGGCTGACTTTTTGAAAAGGTATTTTACTGTTACTTAAGAGAAATGAGCTAAAAAAAAATATTAAACTACATACTGAGTAAATAATTATTGAGCTACAGATAGGAAAATAGTTTTTACATGAATATTGTAAATGACTTAGGATTTCATTGTCATGGGACGTGCCCCTTCTACCAACACAGACAACAAACCCTCTGTATCTTTTTTTTTTCTTAAACACTTACATTCTGACTCAGAATTGATAACTAAGCATTGGTGCCAAGGCAGAAGAATGGTAAGGGCTAGACAGTTAGAGTTAAGTGATTTGCCCAGGATCACACAGCTAGGAAGTATCTGAGGTCAGATTTGAATCCACGACCTCCCATCTCCAGGCCTGACTCTCAATCCATATGGTTTTATGCTCTGAGTAAAAAGATCTATCACCTAGCAGTCAGTTTTTTAGTGATAAGCTTTTCCAAACTAAGCTAGATTGGCTCTTAGGCCTGGGTAGACCTGGTAATTGCAGCCTTTCCAGGTTGGTAGGACTTGCCAGGGTTTGTACTTCATTGACATACCCTTCAAGAGCCCAAGATCATAGATTTAGAGCTGGAAGGGATCTTCGAAGCCATCTAGTCAAACCTTCCCTTAGAACCTGAGATCCAGAAAAGTTGAATTACTTGCTCAAAGCACAGAGTCAATAAGTGGCAAAGTCAGGACTTACACCCAGGTCTTCTAACTCTACTCTTTCAGCTATGATTGAAGTTGGACTTCAGGGGAGAGGCATCCCTAGTCTGGTCAGTAATGATCAGGATAAATAGACCCTTCTTCTGTCAACTGGAATTTGGCTTAGACACCAACTGACCCACTACCACACTAGTCTTAGGAGAAAATTCAGTTGATGACCCTTCCCTACACACGCCTAGATCCATCTCCGAAAACTCTCTTTTCATGCCAAGCTAATGGGTTCCTGACCCCTCGGAACCCCTACAACCAACTTCCAACTTCCAAAGCCAGGGATTGGGGGCAGGGCATCAATCTGCCACATTTGCAAAGTTCTACCCAGATTGATTTCAGTAGAGCTCATCTTTCTCTCCTCAGAGAAAATATTCACAGGTTTATAGTACCGCCCCCACAGTAATTTAATTCCCACCTCAGTAAAGGAAAGGGTATTTCTTTGCAGGGCTTCAATAATTTTTTTTTCAGATTATGTATTCTTTGATATATTTCTTGTTTGGGTTTTTTGTGTTTGGGTATCTGTATGCATGTCTACATGTGTATGTGTGCTTCTCTTGGCTCCCTCTTCTAATTTTAAGATTCAGAAAGGCAGAAATCTATACCTCCGATTTCTTTGGCGTTTTCCTCCAGAAACTACTCTAGCACTCAATATTGTAGGCACTATATTTAAACGTGTTCCTGTAAGACCATAGGGGTCTGAAGTCATAGGACCTAGGTTCAAATCCCAGCTACTTGTGTGACCTTAGATAAAGCATTTAACTTCTCTTCATCTATAAAACAACTAGGAAAGCATGAGATGTTCTATTATTATTATTATTACATATAGCATAATATATTAAATATAATATATATAATACAAATAATAATATATTATTCTCTCTGTTCCTAGCTCTTGCCTCCTCTCAGCATTAAATCTATGGTCTCTACTGCCTTCATTCTTCATATCCTAGATCATATTAGGTTCCAACTACATATAGCTCATTTCTCTGAAGCACCTGAACGATTTTAACTGGGTGGAAGCCACCCTCTGAAAACCTCAGGTTGGACAGCAGTTGAATGTATCTTCTTGATGCTTTAGGCAGCCAGGTGGCACAGTTGGCAGAGTGATAGTCCTGGAGTTTTAGGAGGACCTTGTGTTCAAATCCAACCTTAGATGCTCTCTAGCTATGTCACCCTGGGCAAGTCCCTTATCCTCTATTTGTATCAGTTTTCTCCCAGGGTTGTTGTGAGAATCAAATGAGATGATAATTGTAAAGCACTTAACACATTTCTTGGGACACATTAGGCACTATATAAATGTTAGCTATTATTATTATTATTATTATAACATAAAGCTTTGAGCCTGGGATATAAAGGGTTAGGGGGTTGAGGTGACAACTCCAGCAAAAAACAAACAAACAAACAAACAAGCAAACAAACAAAAAAACGTACCAAATGAAGCTCCTTTCACTTTCCTTCTCCCTGCTACTACCCTCACCCTAGGTATGTCTAACCCTGACAGCCAAGAGAATGGCTCGGAAGAACTGTCTGGTGAAGAACCTTGAGGCTGTGGAGACCTTGGGATCCACCTCCACCATCTGCTCAGACAAGACAGGCACCCTCACCCAGAACCGGATGACTGTGGCTCACCTCTGGTTTGACAAGGAAATATATGCAGCTGACACCACTGAGGATGCAACTGGTGACTGGGAGCATTTGGGGGGAAAGTGGAAGAAAGGAGCAGTTGAGTGAATTGGAAGGAATGGAATAGCAGAATTGGCGGGGCGGGGTGAGAAATTCAGGGCTTAAGAAGAGGAATGATGACCCTAAGAAGTATTTGAATGAGAAACAGGATATAAAGGTATTTCCCCAATTTAGCTCCTTGTAATCATATTCACAACACATTCCTCTTTTTCTCAGGATCTAAGTTTGACCAGGATTCTAAAACCTGGCATATCTTGGCCCTAATTGCTGCTATCTGTAACCGAGCTGAATTTAAACCAGATCAGGAACACACCCCTATCACTAAGGTATCAGGATGGTGAAAGGAAATATCAAAGTCCTATCCTCCCAGCCTTCAGTTGCTTCCTTTGTTATCCAGCATGCATGTCTTCTCCCCAGGCCATTCATCCCCTTGTTTCCATGGGTGGGCCCAACAGCTCCCAGTGACACTCAGGGATCCTGGTGCCCAAAACCCATGCTCCTGGGGATGACTCTAGTCTCTCTGTGGCAGAGGGAAACAACAGGTGATGCTTCTGAATCAGCCCTACTCAAGTTCATCGAACAAAGTTATTCCTCAGTGATGAAGATGAGGGAAAATAACCCCAAGAAGGCAGAGATCCCCTTCAACTCCACCAACAAGTACCAGGTTTGGAGCTAAGGAAGACTATGCAAAGAGAATAAGATGGGGGAAGGGGAGGCCAGAAAGGTAAAACTTGGGAGAAAAGGATTAGGCTTTATTAACATAATTGATTATTAGGCAATTTTCATAAAAATAGTATCAGGATATGAATGCCCAAGGTTGTTATCTTCATTGGGAGCATTTCCTTCTCTCAAAAACAGAAGAATGAGAAGAATAACAAGGAGAATTAATAACTATTATTATTTGAACAAATGGCCATAAAACATGCCCAAGAATTAAATACCCTGAAAATTAGAAAGAGCCAAACAGAAAGCAATGATTCCATAAGATATCAAGAAACTATTAAAACAAAATCAAAAGATAGGCTTTTGATCAATTGGAAAGGACTATATGGTGATGAAGCATTTACATTTTAACAGGTCATTGAATTGGAAATGTAGGTAAAAAAACTAGAACTTTTTTTAAAAAATCAACAAATAGCAAAGTAGAAATTCTGAAATGGAAGGAGAGATAGCAAAATTGAAATTTTAAAATTAAGTAAATAAACAAAAACCTGATTTAAAATAATAATAATAAAATAGGAAGCCAATTAGCTGGTATGATTTTTTTAAAGATGGAAGAAAACCAAATTGTACCAAAAATGGAAAAGAATTCACAGTAACTGAAAATGAAATAAAGAAAATTGTCAGAAGATAATTTTATCCAATCATATGCCAACGAAACTGATAATTTAGATATACAAAATATTCAAATAAAAATAGAACATTTTAAAAATCCATCATCAGAAAAAGAAATCAAATAAGCCTTAACTAAGCTACAAAAGGAATTTTTAAAAATTTAAATGAATTTACAAGTGAATCATCAGACATGCAAAAAACAATCCCAATATTACATCAACTAGTTACAAAAATAGGAAAAGAAAGGATCCTTCCATAGTCTATGTTACAAGGCAAGTAAGTGAAAAATATAGGAAGATATAGAATTTTGGAATTGGAGTCAGGAAAATCTGAATTCATATCTGGCCTCAGACTCTTACTAGCTCTATGACTGGGCAAGTCACAGGACCTCCTACAGCTTGAGTTACATCTGCGGAATGGGGCTAATAATGGCACCTACTTCACAAAGTGATTATGAAGATCAAATGACTATGAAAACTTCTTAGTAGGGGCAGCTGGGTGGCTCAGTGGATTGAAAGTCAGGCCTAGAGATAGAAGGTCCTGGGTTCAAAATCTGACCTTAGACACTTCCTAGCTGTGTGACCTGAGGAAGTCACTTAACCCCCATTTCCTAGCCCTTACCAGTCTTCTGCCTTGGCACCAATACTCAATATTGATTCTAAGCCAGAAGATAAGGATTAAAAAAAAACTCTTGGTGTATATCAGCTATTACTATTACTATTATTATTATTATCCAAATACAGTCTTGATATTTATTTATTTGTTTGTTTGTTTTTTTAAACCCTTACCTTCGGGCTTGGAGTCAATGCTATGTATTGGCTCCAAGGCAGAAGAGTGGTAAGGGCTAAGCAATAGGGGATAAGTGACTTGCCCAGGGTCACTCAGCTAGGACGTATCTGAGGCTAAATTTGAACCCAGGACCTCCAGTCTTCAGGCCTGGTTCTCAATTCACTGAGCCACCCAGCTGCCACCTAGTCTTGATATTTAAATAGAAAGAAACAGGGCATATAAAGAAAACTATAGACCAATATCCCTAATGAGCACTGATGCAAAAACATCAACTAAAATATTAGTGAAGCTACAACAACATATTAAAAAATTTATCATTATGATTGGATTTATACGAGGTTGGTTCAATAAAAGTAAAACCATATACATGATAAATTGTATTCATAACAAAAATAATAAAAACAACATGATTACATCAATAGAGGTTTAAAAAGCTTTTTATAAATCCAACATCCATTTTTGTAAAAAAAAAACAACAAAACTAAATGACATAGAAACAAATGTGCCTTCCTTAATACAGTAATTAACTACCTAAAATTAAGAGTCATCAATTTATCAAATGAAGAAAGGCTAGACCCTTTTTCAATATGATCAGGGGTTAAACAAGGATGCTTATTATCACCATTGTCATTTACTCTTATTCAAAAAATGCTAACTATACAATTTGATAAGAAAAAGAAATCGAGGGAATAAACCTCAGCAAAAAGGAAATTACCACTTTTTGAAAAGAATAGAATGGTTTATCCCTAGAACCAAAAAAAATTTTTTTCAATTAATTGAAACAATAACTTTTTTTAAATTGCAGGATATAAAATAAATCTACTTTTATAATCAGCATTTAGCATATTGCCAAGAAGTTCAAGAAAAAGAGAAAGGAAAATTATATTCAAAATAACAATGTACTGTATAAGAATATTTTGGAGTCTATCTACCAAGACACATACAAGAATTATTAGCCTGCAACTACAAATTCTCTTTAGAAAAACAAAGGCAGGCTTAAATAAGTGGAGAAATATCTGTCATTCCCAGGTAGGCTATGTCAATATAATAAAAATGACAATTCAGAGGCAGTAAGGTGGCCCAATAGATAGGAAGTCATGCCTAGAGATGGGAGATCCTGGGTTCAAATGTGGCTTCAGACACTTCCTAAACTGTGTGACCCTGGGCAGGTCACTTAACCCCACATTGCCTAGTCCTTGCCTCCTTCTGCCTTGGAATTGATACTTAGGATCAATTCTAAGAAGGAAGGTAATGTTTAAAAAAAAAAAAAAAACAGTGATACCTAAATCAATATATTTAGTGCTATAACAACCAAACTACCAAAGGATTACTTTGAGAGCTAGAAAAAAAAATAACAAAATTGATCTGGAATAACAAAAGGTCAAGAATTCCAAAGGAATTTTTTTAATGGAAAGAAAGAGGACCTATATATCAAAGTAGTAATGATGAAAATAATTTGTTACTGGCAATAAAATAATGAAGTCAATTCCTAGAACAAATTAGGCATCAGATGTTATGCTAACAAGGAAACTAAGTGATGGAATGAAGAGAATGTTGTGCCTAAAGTTGAGAAAATTCATCTTCCTGGGTTCAAATCTAACTTCAGGCACTTAACCTTGTTTACCTCAGTTTCTTCATCTGTAAAATGAGCTGAAGAAGGAAACCATTTTAGTATCTCTACCAAGAAAACCCCAAATGGAACCATGAATAATTAGGCACAACTGAAAAATGACTGAATAAGAACAACTATACCAAAACAAATGAACATAGTGACACAGTGTTTAAGAAAAGCCATGGATTCCAGTTACTGGCATAAGAACTCGCCATGTAACAAAAATTACTAGGAAAACCAGAAAGAAGCCTGGCAAGTGTTAGGTATAAACTGACATATCACACTATATGCCAAAATAAATTACAGATGGATTAGACATAAAATGTGGTAAATGTGATAAACAAATTAAAATAACAAAGAAGAAATCACCTTTCACAACTGCGAAGAGGAAGAGTTTATAATAAAATGGACAATTTTGATTATATAAAATTTTAAAAGTTTTACCTAAACAAAACCAGAGCCCTTAAAATTAGGTAGAAAACAGGGAAATGGAAGGGAAATCTTTTTAGTGCATTTCTCTGTTAAAGGTCTCATCTCTGAAACATTTAAGAAACTGATTCCAATGTATAAGAACCAATGTCCTTTCCTCATAAATAAGCAGTCGAATATATGAACAGGTAGTCTTCAGTGGGAGAGAGTACAAACTACCAACATCCCCGGAGACAAGGACATCCTAGTCACAAGGACTTATGAGTATCTGGAATAAATGAAATAAGAAATGTAATGTTAAAGAAAACTATGAGTAAGGAGGAAAGAAATAGAAAATAATTTAAAACAGGTGATAGTTAACCATACACAGAATTCAACACCCTAAAATTTAGAATGGGCCAAATAGAAAGCAATTATTTCATGAGACAAGAAAATGTTAAAACAAAATCAAATTTGGCATTTGATCAATTGGAAAGAACTATGTAATGATGAAGGGAAATGGCCATTTTTAGCGAGATTGCTACTACTATATACAAAGTAGGAAACAAAAACCAATCGTGTTGATATGGATTGAATTTGAAGTTGGTAAGCACCTACTTTGCAGTATAGTATAAGTGTTCATCTGGAGTCAGGATATGTGTTTGAATGCCAATCTGCTCCTTACTATTTGGGGGACCAGGGCCAAACAGCCATTCTTTTCTAAGCTTCAGTTTCCTCATCTAATAAATAAATGGGTTAAATTCGATGATCTTTTAAAAGGTCCCTTCCAATTTTCAGTCCTATGAGTAATGGCTGAACCTGGAGCAGAATTTGGAATAATGCAGTGGGAATCCCATTTTGAGGGAAAAGAGACAAGGGCCCCTCTTCTCCCAATCCCCATCTCTTCTTTCCCTGACATTGTTTCCCCCCTCCCCTAGTTATCGATCCACGTTTGGGATTCCGATGACAACAGTCATGTGCTGGTGATGAAGGGGGCTCCAGAACGGGTCCTAGAACGATGCTCCACTATCCTAATACAAGGCGAAGAAAAGCCATTGGACGAAGAAGCTAAAAATGACTTCCAGATGGCCTACATGGAACTGGGAGGGCTAGGGGAACGTGTACTGGGTGAGGGAAGTTGGGGGATGTAACCTAGAAAAGGGATAGATTAGAAGAGAAGGAAAGGTTTGGAGGAGTGGAGCCCTGAGGAGAGCAGGGGAGGAAGACCCTAGAAGCTAGGGAAGAAAGCTGGGCATAGAAGACTGGGGAAGGTTATAAGGTGCTAAGAAACAGGAACGTATAGAAGGGAGAAACTGAATTCTCTTGGTTCCTTACTTTTTTCTCCTGAAGGATTCTGCTTTTTGGACCTCCCTAGTAGTGAATTCAATGCCGAATTTCAGTTTGATACAGAGGAAATTAACTTCCCAATAAGTGACCTTTGCTTTGTGGGGCTCATATCGATGATTGACCCACCCCGGGCTGCCGTACCTGATGCATTAAGCAAGTGCCGAAGTGCAGGAATCAAGGTAGGATACCTGGGCTTTGAGCCTCCACACCGTCATCACCACTCTTGGGAATTTTCAGTGATTTGTTCCTCTATAGGCATGCTCTTGTTAGGCAAATAAGCTTTCTTCATTTAAAACCCTATCTTGTTTTGGGGCAAAGATCTGCAGAGACTGAGACAACATCCCAAGCTCAAGAAGCTCCATCTCAGGACTGAACTTGAAATACAGTGATTCCTCACCTATGGCACGAGTTACGTTCCAGAGACCTATAGCAGCGTTATGTTTAGGCTTTATAAACCTTTCCCACTCTCCTATAAACCTTCCCCACACTCTTATTAACCTACAGTCACTGAATCAATGAGCGCCCAGGATACAGAACACAGCGCTGTGGTTGGCCACCTTTCATTCCATCAGCCAATTGTGTGCCGCTATAAGTGTAACTCTGCGATACAGAATTTTATGTGTATACACACACACACACACACACACACACACACACACACACATACATATACATATTTATTTATTTGTTTATTTATATGTTTTTTAAATCCGCTATACAGTGAAGTCCCAATAAATGAACTGGGATGTAGTGAGGGACGATTATACACAGAACTACCAAAGTAGCTAGGATAAGGGTCTTTAATCAAAGTAGATGAAAGTAGGGGGATTGATCTGCAGTCCTGGCGCTGCCAATGTACTGCAGAATGCAAGGTGCTTCTATAATTGGGGAGGGGGGGGGAGTGGGAAGAGAAAGGAGGAATAGTGAGTTTACAAACACTTGGGAACTAAGGGATAGCCAGTCACAGATTCTTGGGTGATTGAGAGATGTTTAAGGGAGTCATTGCATTTTATTAAACTAAATCCTTAGGAAAGAAGTAAAATCCACTCATAGTTAAATTAAATCATCTATATTAAAGAGTGGCTGGGAGTGGATTGATCTCTTCTTTCATATCCAGTCCTCCAGTTTATGGGAACTAGTTGATTTAGTCTTCTGAGTTCTATGTTTCAACTTCAAGAAGAGTCAGAAATGGGAATAACTAAAATGATGCCATTACTTCCCACTGTGGTCAAAGCATTTCAAGGAGGAGCTCTAGAGTCAGTTGTGCTGGCCAGGGTCCAGTTTTGCCAAAACAAGCAAGGAACAAAGGCAGGGTGTCCAGCAGTGCCTAAGAGTAGCTCTCTGTTCACCAAAGGGGGAGAGGAGACAAGGGGCCAACACAGAGGCAGTTTATGAGCCTCTGGAGATGTTCCACATAGCAAATGTGCATTGGCAATTTGCTAGAAGCCAGGCACCCCCCTTTGACAAAATCTTACAACAGAAAAAGAGTACCACATTTCTCACAGTTCATCATGTCTTGATAAGGTCTAAGGTAGCCTTCAGTGATTTGAGACCTCATGGAGATCCCCTCTGGAAATCCTCTTCAATAGATAGGATCTCAAAACAGTTTCATTGCTGAAAAACATGAGAAATCTATATGAGATTCTCAAAAAAGAACAGATTGACTTGTTGGGTTTTTGCTTCTGTACATATATATGGCTAAATTGTGCTTTTTGCCACAGCAGACATTTGGTATTTTGGAACCTAGGAAATGACTGGGCTATGAGATGGTTAGGGCTCCAGAGGTTTTGACTTGAGTCCTCTGCAACAGGAGAAAAAAGATCATTCAGAAATTTAGCAAGTTTAACCTTAATAATTTTTAATACATTCTACCAAATTTGAGGATTGGAGGTGATAGGTACAGGATATCACTAAGAAATTCCAAGAGAGGGGACAGCTGGGTAGCTCAGTGGATTGAAAGCCAGGCCTAGAGACTGGAGGTCTTAAGTTCAACTCAGACACTTTCTAGTTGAGTGACCGTGGGCAAGTCACTTAACTTCCATTGCCTAGCCCTTACCACTCTTCTGTCTTAGAACCATTACGTTGTATTGATTCTAAGGTAGAAGGTAATGGTTTTTAAAAAAATTCCCAGGGGAAAAATCCTTTCCAGCCATAGTCTGTATAATGACTCCACCCCCCCCCCCAAAAAAAAACTACACAAGGTGGAAGCTGAACAAAATCAGTCATCCAGAATTAAAGAAGAGATAGGTCCATCCCAACACAAAAAGGCAGTCATCAGAGTTTAATAACCTTTTTTTTTTTTTTTTACAATGTTCTCCTGATTCTGCTTATTTCACTGAACAAATTGTGATATATGATGGTGATGGAATACTATTGTGCTATAAGGAATGATGAACTGCTTGATTTCTATAAGACCTGGAAAGACCTACATTAAATGATGCAGAGTGAAATAAGCAGAACCAGGAGAACATTGTACACAGTAACTGAAACATTGTGGAATGATCAAATGTAATCAACTTTGCTACTTGTAGCAAATCTAGGACAATCCCAAGGGACATTGAAAAAGAATGCTATCTACATTGAGAGAAAGAACTGTGGGAGTAGAAACACAGAAGAAAAATATGTGATTTATCACTTGTTTATATGGGCATAGGACTTGGGGTTTTGGTTTTAAAAGATTATTCTGTTACAAAAATGAATAATATGGAAATAGATATCAAGTGATAATACATCTATAACCCAGTGGAATTGCTTGTCAGCTCCAGGAAGGGGGAAGGAGAGAACATGAATCATGTAACCATGGAAAATGTTTTAAAAATAAAATTTTTAAAAAAGGATCTTTTCTTCTGAATACATCCTGAGTAGTTCAAGACTTAAAGAATTGGAAGCTGTCTCATTGGTCAACTAATCCAACTACTTTATCCAAAGGAAAAATCCTATACTTCTCTGGCCTCTGCCTAAGTAATAAGAAACTAGCAACCTTTGAGTCCATCAATTCCATTTTTAAAGAATCCTAATTTAAGGAAACTTATTTATGTTGAGCCGAAATCCATTTCTCTATAACTTCTCCTTGTTGCTCCTAGTTCTTCTCTCTGAGGTATAACAAATCTGATTCTTTTTCTACACATGGAAGAAAAATTCTGCCTCTGCATTTGGGGTATAAATCTACCAGAAACAAATTAGTAATTAAATTCTTCTAAGAATTTTTGCATAAAGAGAGCGAAAACCCAAAGGGACAAATGTGTCTGCTACATTTGAAAATCTCTCTACCTAAGCCACTTTTGAATTATAATTTATAGGGTTCAAGAACAAGTTTTATACTCAAGATGAAAAAGAAAGACAAAGTCTAGGCAATAATCCTGATTCATCAGGACGTAACTTTGGTGTGTACCTAGGAGAACCATTTCTCCAGAATCATTCAGTCCCTCTCTACTTCATCAGGGAGCAGAGGTTCCTAACATTTTTGGTGTCATGTATCCTTTTATTTTTTTTAAGTATTTTTCCATGGTTACATGATTCATGTACTTTTCCTCCCCCTTTTCCACTCCCCCCTCCCAGAGCCAACAAGCAATTCCACTGGGATATACATGTATTATCACTCAATACCTATTTCCATATTAATCATTCTTGTAATAATCTTTTAAAAACCAAAACTCCATATCCAATACCCGTATAATCCACTCTGCTTTCTGCCCATTCACATTCAGAGTTATGATTACTAATTGTGTATTTCCCTCCATCTTATTTTCCCCTTTAGATCCTGCTTTATTCCCTTCTCTGTTCCTCCTCAACAGTACTTTGCTTTTTATCAACCCCCCCCAATTTCCCCTCCCTCACCCTTCCCTTGTCTTATTCCCCTTCTACCTCTCTATAGGGTAAGATATAATTCAATACCCCAATTAGTATATTTGTTTTTCCCTCTCTGAGTCAGTTACAATGAGAGTAAAGTTTAAACATTGCCCATCACCATCCTTATCCTCCCTTCTCTATAATGATTTTTCATGCCTCTTTATGTTATATTATTTACCCATTCTATCTCTCCCTTCCCTTTTCCCTCAGTGCAACCCTTTCTTTCAGCCCTTGATTTTTTTACATATCAAATGTTTACATATCATACATATTGTTCATCCTATTTACATAATATCATATATCATCATATACATCATATCATCATAATCAACTTACTTCCCCAACCTCTTTTAAGTATATTTCTTCTATCTTCTCTACTACTAAGAGTGATTTTTGAGAATTACAGATATCCTCTTTCCATGTAGAAATATAAACATTTTGACTTTAATGAATCTCTTAAATTTTCTCGTTCTCATTTACCTTTTAAGGATTCTCTTGGATCTCATGTTTGGACTTCAAATTTTTTGCTTAAGTCTGGCTTATTCCTCAGGAATGTTTGGAAATCTATTTTATTGAATGTCCATTTTTTTCCTCTGAAAGAATATACTCAGTTTGGCTGGATAGGTGACTCTGGGTTGTAAAACCAGATCTTTCTCCTTCCTGAACATCATATTCTATGCCTTTCAATCCTTTAATGTAGAAGCTGCTAGATCCTGTGTTATCCTGATTGTAGCTCTGCGGTATTTGAATGGTTTCTTTCTGGCTGTTTGAAGTATTTTTTCTTTGGCTGGGGGCTCTTGAATTTTTAGCTATTACATTCCTGGAAGTTGTCATTCAAGTATTCCTTTCTGAAGGTTATTTGTGAATTCTTTCAATTTCAATTTTATTTTCTAGTTTGAGGATCTCTGGGCAGTTTTCTTTGATAATTTCTTGTATTGTGGGGTTCAAGCTATTCTTTTTATCATGGCTTGCAGGTAGTCCAATAATTCTCAAATTATCTCTCCTGAATCTATTTTCCAGGTTAATTGTTCTTTTAATAAGCTATTTCATGTTTTCATCTGTTTTTTCATTCCTTTGATTCTGCTTTATTGTTTCTTGATTTTTCATAAAATCATTAGTTTCTAGTTGGTTGATTCTGATTTTTAAGGCCTGATATTCCTCTGTCAGTTTTTGGTTCTCCTTTTTCAATTGGCCCATTTCTTCTTATATCACTTTCATTTCTCTTCCCCACTTTTCCTTTGCCTCTCTTAATTGGTTTTTGAAGTCTTTTTTGAGCTCTTCCAGAATCTGTGTCCAATCCATATTTTTCCTTTGGACTTCATGTGTTTGCTTTGCTTTTATTGTCACCTTTTGTGTCTGTACCTTGTTCTTTGTCTCCATAAAATGTCTTTAGAGTTAGGTGCTTTTTTGTTGTTTGCTCATCTTTCCTACCTTTTTGTAGGTAGGCTCTGTTTTCTGGGAGGTTGGGATACCCTCTTAAACTTCAGTCCTTCCTCAATGCTACCCTTAGCTTATTTTTGGGGTTTCTGCCAGTTTTAGTTCTTCCAAGGTGATATGATAGCCTGAGGGCTGGGAGCTCTGAGGGCCTCCTCCCACTGCTGATTCAGTTATCCCTTGAGATGCTGATAGCTTAAAGACTTGCCTCAGGCTTGGACATAAGCTTTTGATCTCACTCTGAACCTGATCAGGTCAGGGCTTATCAAATTCTAGCCCAGGTCTTAGGCACAAGTTTTTGGTCTCACTGTGTACTTGATCTGATAAGGTACATAGCTGATTGCCTTGTCCTGGAGTTCCACCTTGAGACCCTGGCAAAAAGATCCAGACTCACCTTGGGTCAACCAACTACTCTAAGCTGGGGTCTATGTTCTCACCACAAGCTCAGACTGGAACTCCTAGCTTCCTCTGAGCCCACACAGATCTACCCACTTCACCACAGACTGCCCTGGGCTGGAATTTAGGACTTCACCACAGGTTTGAAACTCAAGGGATTTGGATTGGCTTGGACCTCTATTTGCCCAGGCAAAGTTTTAGAGTCTGACTGTTGGCTTAGATTTAGATTCTGAACTTGGGACAGCAGATTGGGGGGTGTGGCTTGCTCTTAACTTGCTCTTCACTCCTTGCTATAATTTTGCTGACTATGCTCCCTGCTCACCCCAGTGCCCCAGAAGTTCTCTGCCTACCTTTTGGGTTTTTCTTTTCTTGAAAGCTGTTTCTGTCTGTCTCCTTGTTGGTTCCTTCACTCCTATATTCATTTTGTGGTGTTCTTTTAGTATTGATTGGAGTGAATTCTAATGGTGACCTTGAGCTGCTCTGCCTTATTCTGCCATTTTGGCTCCACCTCTAGAAGGAAGCTTATGTATCCTTTTAGAAGACTTGAGGAACCTAAAGACTCCACAGAATAACTTGTTTTTTGTTGTTTTGTTGTTTTGTTGTTTTTTTATTAAACCCTTACCAACTGTATATTGATTCTAAGGCAGAAGAGTGGTAAGGGTTAGGCAATAGGGGCTAAGTGACTTGCCCAGGGTCAAATAGCTAGGAAGTGTCTGAGGCTAGATTTGAACCCAGGAACCTCCCATCTTTGGACCTGTCTCTCAATCCACTGAGCCACCTAGCTGCCCCCAGAATAAATTGTTTTTAAAGCACAAAATATATAGGATTACAAAGACAACAAACTGAACTACAATTTCAAAACAAAAAAGGTGTTTTTTTTTAAAATTCATGGACTCCAAGTTAATAACCCATGCTCTAAGAATTCTTTTTCTTCTGGTCAAATATGAACTCAAGAAATGTTTCTCTTAATTGAATTAATCAAAAATATCCTTCCTAATGATCAGGCTTTTCCATCTAGAAACTAATTAAGCCTCTGATAAGAATGAAGCAAAAAAGACTTATGACCACAATATTCTTCACTTCTCTTCAAGGGAAAATTGATTAGATCTTTTACTCAAGTTCAACCAAGGATTTTAAACCAAAACATTGGAAAAATGATTTCCTACTATCCTTGAAACAATGAACAGAAGGGGAATGTGATTTATTGCTTCCACAAATATAATAACCTTCAATTATTTAAAGACAGCCATATTTTACTGCCTAAGCTACCTCCATTCTAAAAATTTCCAGTTCCTTCTATTAGCACACTCTCTGAAAGCATTCTTCCAATCCCCATTTGTGCTAGTCCTTTGACTTCTCAGAATTTTAGCTACTACTTCTCTCTTTTTAGAGTCCTAAAAAGTTAGGGTACCTTTCTAGTACTAATCTGAGCACTAATTTAACCTCTCTTTTCATATTATGACTGACAGGCCCCTTACCATCCTGGTCAGGACAAAAGAAAATGTTTCTCTCCCTCTGGACACTACCTTTTTATTTATGCAGCCAAAAATTACATTCACTTTTAGAGTTGCCATATTCTATTTCTGACTCATATTGAGATTGTAGTCTAATAAAATGCCACATTATTTTGGTGTGAGCAACTTTATAGCCATATCTTATCTATTCTAATCTTGTGCAATTATTTAAAAAAAAGTAGAGGAATTTACTTTTATACCAACTAAATTTCGTAATAGCCCATCATCCCAGCCTAAGATGTTAAAGACTGATTTTTATCATTTACTATATTAACTCCACAAAGAAAGGCCCATTTCTTCCAATGTCAAATTGTTTTTTTGTTTTTTAACAAAAATGGAAATTGCATTTTGCAAAAACCTTTTAAATGCCTATTTATGTAATCATGTAGTTTTATTACTTTTATTATAAATGTGTGATATATTTTTTTTCTCAAAATTTTCAGTTAAATATAGAAACAATTTTTGACCATTTTTTTTGATATTTTAGAATTCAAGTTTTCTCCCTTCCTACTCTCCTTCACTTCCCTGAGGTGGTGAATAGTCTGATAAAGATTACATCTGGATTTTCATGTAATACATATTTCAATATTACTCCTGTCACAATAGAAGTCACATATTACATATACAATACAAATCTCATAAAGGAAACATAGGGGAAGGGGGCAGGCTTTGATCTGTAATCAGACTTCAATAGTTCCTTCTTTGACTGTACATTTTCATTGTGAATCCCTTGTGGTTATCCTGGAGACCTGCTTTGCTGATCATGGTTTAGTCCAGTGGTGGGCCAGATCCAGGTTGTAGTTTGCCCATCACTGCCTTAAGCAGTTCTTTAATCACTACGCCCCCACATCCAGATGTAGTGATTAGGGAATTACAAAATTGATCTTCATATAACATTTCTGTTACTGTATACATTGCTCTCCTGGTTCTGCTCACTTCACTTTGCATCAGTTCATATAAATCTTTCCAGGTTTTTCTGAACTCCTCCTGTTCATCGTTCCTCATTGTACAATAGTATTCCATTACAAACACATACCACAACTTATTCTTCTAATCCTCAAGTGATGGACCACCCCTCAGTTTCCAATTCTTCACCACTACAAAGGGAGCTGCTAGAAATATTTTGGTCCAGAGAGATCCTTTCCCCTTATCTCTGATCTCCTTGGGATCTACATCCAATAGGTATTGTTGGGTCAAAGGATATGCATGGTTTTGTGGCCTTTTGAGCTTGTTTCCATATTGCTCTCCAGAATTGTGGTATTAGTTCACAGTTCAACCAATGGTATAGTAGTGTCCCAATTTTCCCACATCCCCTGCAACATTTATTATTTCCCTTTTTGGTCATGTTAGTGAATCTGGTAGGTTTGAGGTGGTGTCTCAAAGTTGTTTTAATTTACATTTCTCTAATAGGGATTTGGAGCATTTTCCCCACAAGACTACAGATATTAAGAAATTAAAACTTCTGAGAACTGCCTATTCATATCCTGTAACCAATCTTCATTTGGGGAATACTTTGTATTCTTTTAAATTTGACTCAGGGGCAGCTGGGTAGCTCAGTGGATTGAGAGTCAGGCCTAGAGACAGGAGGTCCTAGGTTCAAATCTGGCCTCAGACACTTCCCAGCTGTGTGACCCTGGGCAAGTCACTTGACCCCCCATTGCCCACCCTTACCACTCTTCCACCTAGGAGTCAATACACAGAAGTTAAGAGTTAAAAAAATTTGACTCAGTTCTCTATATATTTGAGAAATTAGTCTTTTGTCAGAGATACGTGCTATAATATTTTTTTCCAAATTTGTTGTTTCCTGTCTAATCTTGGTTACATTGGTTTTATTGGTACAAACCCTTTTAATTTTAATGTAATCAAGATTATCTATTTCATTTTTCATGTTCTCTGCCTTATTTGGTCATATTCTGCCCTTAGAATATGATTTACTATGTATTTGGATTTCCTTTTATTGAGTCAACTCTTCATTCCTGGAATAAATCCAACCATAATTGATAAACTTTTTAATATTTTGTCATAGCTTTTTTGCTAATATTTTAGCTAAATTTTTTGTATCAGTGCTCATTATCAATTTTGAGCTATAGTTTTCGTTGTCTGCCTTATTTCTCTCTGTTTTAAATATTAAGTCCATATTTGTAAAAATAATAATAATAATAGTAATAACTAGCATTGATTATATACTAAGAGGTTTTCTTTCTTTTTTTTTTAACCCTTACCTTCTTAGAATCAGTGCTGCGTATTGGTTCTGAGGCAGAAGAGTGGTAAGGGCTAGGCAATGGGGGTTAAGTGACTTGCTCAGGATCACCCAGCTAGGAAGTCTCTAAGGTCATATTTGAACCCAGAACCTCCTGTCTTTAGGCCTGGCTCTCAATCACTGAGCCTCTTAGTTGCCCCAACTAAGAGGTTTTCAATGTTTTCTCATTTGATATTCACAATCATTTTGTGAAATGCCATCATTATCCCCATTTTACAGATGTTGAGGCTATAAGAGGTTCAGTGACTGGCTCAGGATCACAGAGCTAGCAAGCATCTGAAACTGGATTTAAACCCAAGTCTTCCTGACTCTAAGCCTGGCACTCTATCCACTACACCACCCAGCTTCCCTAAGATGAATCTGAAGGGAGCGGAGAAGGCCATTGCAGTGTTCCAAACAGGTAGATGTGATAGCTAAGAAGAGAAGCGGGGGAAGTATTGTGATGGGAGAAACCATTAAATTTAGCAAGGGATTGGATATGTGGGGTGAGTGTGTGAGATTTAAACTCAGGATGATGAGTTTTCCTATCTCTGGGCCTGGTCTTCTATCCATATAAGTATAAAAATATATAGTCAAGAAGCTAGGTGGGATAGGCTTTTTACTCCTTAAATATGTGTGTATATACATATATAAATTTATTCATATATATTTTACTGCTTAAATATATACATATAAATTTACTCCATATATATTTTACTCCTTAAATATATATATAAATTTACTCATATTTTACTCTTTAAATATATATATGTATAAATTTATTCCATATATATTTTGCTCCTTTTATATGTATGTACACATATATAAATTTACTAATATATATTTTTACTCCTTAAATATATATATAAATTTATTCCATATATATAATATAGGAGTACAAATCTATAAGCCAGGATGATGAAGGTACTAGAAATCATGACATAAAAGAATCAGGAGAAATACAACAAGGGTCCTCCTGGCCAATCATGACCCAGTCATTAATGAACAAGCACCATGTTTGCTGGAGGCATCCTTCCTTTCCCTATTTCAGAGCATTCACAAATATCCTCCAATTGATGCCTTTCTCTTATTGTATTATGATGAAAAGTCAATTAGATGGTTTTTGAATGGAAACTGAATGTTCATAGGGTAAAACTTGTGCTTAAGGAAAATAATAGCAATAGCTAGAATTTATATGGGCGGCTAGATAGCACAGCAGATAGAGTAAGCACTGGACCTGAAGTAACCAAGATTCATCTTTCTGAATTCAAATCTGATCTCACTAGCTGGGTGACCCTGGGCAAGTCACTGAACTCTGCTTGCCTTGGTTTCCTCATCTGTAAAATGAGGAGAGGAGAGTGTCAAATGACTCCACTCTCTGCCAAGAAAACCCCAAATGGAGCCACAAAGACTTGGACACAACTGAACAACAAACCATTTGTGTAGCACTTTAAGGTTTGCAAAGTATTTGAGAAGCAGTCCATTCTCACATCAACCTTATGAGGTATGTGTTGCTCTTGTGCCCATTTTATGGATGAGGTTAAAGTAATTTGCCTGGGGCTGGGGGTCAAGGTGGGCAGTGTCCCACAATTAGCAAGTGTCTGAGGCCAGATATGAACTGGTTTTTTTTTTCTGACTCGGTGTTCATTGCCCTCTCTCTCTCAACACCCAGTTGCCTCTTCTCAGTTCTTGTCCTCCTTGACCTCTGCAGCTTTCTTGATCATCCTCACCACCTGAACACTGCCTTCCTCTCTTTTCTGGGGCACTGCTTTCTCGTCTTGCTGACCATTTCTTCTCCTCTATTGAATCATCAGCCTTCTTCCACCGGCTGAGCGGGATCCTCTATAACAGTGATCGTGAACCTTTTAGGGACAGAGTGCTGGCCCCTACCATCTCATCCGCCCCGCTTTGTGCCATGCCTACCCTTCCCCCCAAACACATGCCCCGTCCACCCACCCACCCACACAGGAGAGGGAGGAAGTGCTCCCATAGGACTGCAGGGCGGAGCTGGATGAATTAAGAAATGTCCTCAGTCTGTGTAAAGAGAAGGAGGGGAGTGGCTGGAGCACTCTGCTCCCCTCCAGCTCTGTCCCCTGTGAACCGCCCACCTCACCCCCTGTGCTCACCCATTGGGCTGCTGGGCAGAGGGGCAGGCAGAGGGGCGGGGGAATGGGGAAAAATGTTGTCAGGCACGCTGGAGAGGGAGAGAGGAGCAGCTCCACCCAGTCTGTCTGCTTTTCTAGTAACCAAATCTGGAGGGGAAGGAAGGGTGGCTGTGTGTCCACAGAGCGCGCTCAGCGTGTCATAGGTTTCCCATCACTGCTCTATAGCATCACACGTCTGTCTCCTCTCAGCTCACACAACCTCCACCCCAAACCAGGCTCTCATTACCTCTGCTCTGGAAGTCTATCGCAGTAGCCTCCTGATGCATTTTATGTCCCTGTATCCAGTCTCTCCTCTCTTCAATCCATTCTCTACCCACAGCCAGATTATTACTCACATACACGTCTGACCCCGTCTGTCTGCCCCTTTGTTCAAAAACCATCAATGATTCCCTGTTGCCTTGAGGAAGAAGTACAAAATCCTCATTTGGATCTCCCTAATCTGACTTCCATTGTTATTTCACATTACTCTCCTTCACACACTCATCTTTCCAATCAGTCCATGAGGTGCCGACAGGGACATTAAATCTCCTAATTTTATAAGGAGTTACCATCCATGTCTTGAATGAACTATCTCACCATCGCCCTGTAGAATCCTTCCTTCTAAAGGCAGCTCAAATCAAGAGTCACTTCCTACCTTTCTGGGAGATGCCTTTCCAAATTCCCTATCACCTGCCAATCACAAGCATTCTTTTCCTCTCAAAATTAATTTGTATTACTTTTAATATGTAATTTGCCTTGATGTCCTTGAATACATACTATCACAGGAAGATGAGATCTGTCAGTGAAGAACAACTTATTAAGCACTATTATGACTGTAGACAAGTCCCTTAACCCTGTTTGCCTCCATTTCCTCATCTGAAGGGATTCAAAGAAAGGCAAAAGAAGTCCCTGTCCTTTGTCTCCATTGAAGTTAAGGTAAACTGAGGCACAACATTCACTTTATTGGTAGGACTAGCAGTTACCAATAAAAGGGGTCTTTAGCATCTCGGCAAGTCAATAAATAAATGAATGAATAAATGAATAAATAAGGGCAGGCATCATTTTTATGGTCAAAAGAAGGACCATCCAAAAACCAGCAGGCAACATAATAGATGGGGAAAACATTATGATTGGTTGCAAAATATAAAGCATCACAACAGGCATACGGAACAATATAATTACCTGGAAATCAGGAATGTGGGCTAGCTACAACCCCTCCTCCCGCCTAGGAAATTCTGATTGATCTAGTCCATCTGCAAGTATAATTAATGACTTAATAGTTATTAATAGATTTCTTGTAATTATACAAGGGCAGCTAGTGGAAAAGAGATGTTGGGTTTTCATTTTCTTTAACCTTTACTTTATAATACTAAGCATCAGTTCCAAGGCAGAAGAGAGCAGTAAGGCAGTTGAGATTGAGTGACTTGCCCAAGGTCACAAAGCTAGGAAATATCTGAGGCCAAATTTGAATCCAAGACCTCTCATCTCTTATGCCCAGCTCTCTATCCACTGAGCCACCTAGCTGCCCCTGAGTTTTCTTTTAAATCAAGTGGCTTACGAGGAGACAACTTCTAAACTTAACTCAGAGGAAAACTGAACTTCTGAAAACTCAGACAAAAAAAAAATTTAGCTTCATAGACATACAAAATGTTAGCAGTGATTTAAATAGACTAAATTACAAAATATAATCAATTTCATGTTCTCACCTTCAAGGAACACACGTCCTAATAGAGAAAATATTTTTTTTAAATCTACATACAAGATTTATACACAGTAGATAAAGGTGACCTTAAAAGATGAAAGCAAAAGTAGCTGGTGGGGCCAGGAGAAACTGGGAATTGAGGAGACAGAGCATTCCAGGTCTTGTAAAAAGGGAAAACAGATTATGGTTGGGCTGGATATTAATATTTAAAGTTGGGTCACCAAGGAATTGAATTACTCAATTCCAAACTAAAAGGCCCAAGTCAGGATGACTTTTATGGAGATTTATTTACAATTTGGGGAGAATAAAGGTAGGGAAAGAGAGAGAGAGAGAGAGAGAGAGAGAGAGAGAGAGAGAAACTCTGGCCTGGTCCAGAGGTCAGAACTAGGCAGGGCTTCAGGGGCCCCCAACGAAGGGGGCACAGAGGTTAATTAAACAGGGCTTCTAGTCACAAGGCCTCCTCTAAGACGAGAGGCCTCTTTGAGGCTAGAAGCCTCCAGAAATGCCAAGGGAAAAGAAAAGAGAATCAGCCTAACTTACCCACATGACAATTCAAAGGGAAGCAGTCTGAGGTCTCACTCCAACTCCTCCAATGCCAAGTTCAAAAGGCAAAAAGCCACCCTCACAGAAAGTTACCATCATATTTAAAAGATAGTTCATTTTGTCACTTCTTGTGTCCACCCTCCAGTTCTATGTGGACAAATGATAGTCTCAACCTTGTTTCGAACTGCCCAGGGGGCAGTCACTTGTTTCTGATTTGTCACTTACTAGTACATGTGGGTCATAGACCTCCCCCTTCCCCACTTAATTCTAAGTTGGGTTGGGGTGGCATATTCCTGGTAGCTAAAGTCTGAAGAATGATTAAGGATGAGCTAATTCCATTTACACAGCATGAAAGATAGCCAGTTCAGAAGCACAAAAAGCAAAAGGAATAGTCATTTTTAAGGAATGATGAGTAGGTCAATAGACCTTGATTACTGAGTGTGTAAAGGGGAGGAAGGTCTACAAAGCTTGGAAAGGTTAAGAGGCCAGGTGATAAAGATCATTAAATGCCAGAGAAGATTTTATCATTTTTTTCTTTGGTAAAGAGATTTTATTTTACCAATTATGTGATAATTTTCCACATTAGTTATCTGAAATTATAAGTTCCAAACTGCCTCCTTCCTTTCCCTCCCCTCCCCCCAAGATGGTAAGCAGTCTGATCTAGGTTATATATGTATTATCACCCAAAACATATTTCCATATTCATTTTTATAAGATATATAAAACCATAGAAAACCAAAACCCCAAAACAAAAATCCCCAAATACTAAAGTGAAAAATCACATGTTTTGATCTGACCTCTGACTCTAATAGTTCTTTCTTTGGAGGTGGATAGCATTCTTCGTCATGAGTCCTTCAGAATTGTCCTGGATCATTATATTACTGAAAGTTGCCAAGTCTTTCACAGTTGATCATTCCACAATATTGCTGTTACTGTGTACAATGTTCTCCTGGTTCTGCTTATTTCACTCTGCATCAGGTCATCTAGATTTTTCCAGCTCTTTCTGAAATCTTGTTCATCATTTCTTATAGCACAAAAGTATTTATTCTATCACCATCATATATCACAAGTTCAGCCATTCCCCAGTTGATACGCACCCCCTTAATTTCCAAATATTTGCCACCACAAAAAAAGGCTGCCATAAATATTTTTTTACAAGTAGATCCTTTCTTCTTTTTTTAAAAACTTTTTGGGATATATATCTAGTAGTGATATTACAGCCCTTTGGCATAGTTTCAAATTGCCCTCCAGAATGGTTGGATCAGTTCACAACACCAACAAGCATTAGTGTCCCAATTTTGCCACATCCCCTCCAACATTTATCACTTTCCTTTACTGTCATTTTGGCCAATCTGATATGTGTGAGGTGGTACCTCAAGGTTGTTTTGATTTGCATGAGAAGTTTTTATTTTTGATCCTGGAGATAACAGGGAGCCATTGAAGCTCAATGAATAGAGTAGTGATGTAATTAGACCTATACTTTAGGAAGATCATTTTGACAGCTGAGTGCAAGATGACTTTGTTGTTGTTCAGTCATCTCAGTCATGTCCAACTCTTGGTGATCCCATTTGGGGTTTTCTTGGCAAAGATATTGCATTGGTTTGCCACTTCCTTCTCCAGCTCATTTTACACATGGGGAAACTGAGGCAAACAGGATTAAGTGATCTACCCAGGACCACATAGCCAGTTAGTGTCTGGGACTGGATTTGAACTCAGGTCTTACTGACTTCAGGTCTGGCACTCTGTCCACTGTGCCACCTAGCTTCCTTCAGATGAATTAGAGGAGAGGTAGAAGGCTATTGCAGTAGTCCAGAAAGAGGTTGATGAAGACCTGAGCTATAACTGTGGCTATATAAGTAGAGAGAAGGAGAGATGCTATGATGGAAGAAACCACAAGATTTAGTAATGGATTGAATTAGTGGAATGAGCATGAGGAACCCAGTGTGATACTGAGGTTATAAGCCAGGGTGGTTGGAAGGGTAAAAGTACTCTCAATAGTTAAAAGGAAGTTTGGAAGAGTAGAGAGATGGGAGGAAAGATCAATTCTGTTTTGGACATGTTGAGTTTGAGATACCTCTGGGACATCCTGTTCAAGATGTCTATAAGATAAATAGTGAGTCATAACTGTAGCTCCAAAGAGAGACTCAGGGTGGAAACATATATATCTGAACATCATCTGCATAAAGATGATAGGGGAACTCATTGGAGCTGATAAAACAGTATATGGAGAAAAAAGAAAGTGGCTGAATAAAGAGCCTTAAGGGATGCTATAGATCAGTGGTTCACAAACTTTTTTGACCTACCGCTCCCTTTCCAGAAAAAATATTACTTAGCGCCCCCTGGAAATTAATTTTTTAAAATTTTAATAGCAATTAATAGGAAAGATAAATAAATGCACCTGTGGCCATCACCGCCTCCCTAGATCGCTGCAGCACCCACCAGGGGGCGGTGGCTCCTACTTTGGGAATCACCACTATAGATGAAAGAAACCTCAGAGGCTATCTAGTCCAGCTGCCTCAACTTACAAAAATTAAGGACCAGAAATTTAATGCATACTTTCTATCTCTCAGCAGAACATAAACTCCTCAAGGGCAGGGGCCATTTTTTTTAAAATTTTGTATCTTCAGCACTTAATATAGAACCCTACCCAGAGTAAGCACTTAACAAATGTTTGCTGTATGGTTATATTTTTCAATATCAGGGTATTGGTCTTTCCGTAGGTCTGTAACCCATCCCTGGTTTGTCCATATTTTCCCAAGACCATTGAAAGTAGTAGCTCAATAATCCAATCTACTAATTCTTTTAGCATCTTAGTTTGTAGTTCTGAACTGAATGACTTGAATTTACTGAAGGTCACCAAATTATATGAAATAGTATCACCTTGCCTATCACCTTTTCACATTATTCAAAGTTTGAGTTCTCTGTTTTGGTATTATTCTAGCCTCCCAGTCTGAAAATCAGTCTTGGTAGGCAAAAAAGAAACAAGCAAGAACTGAGGCATTTTTATCTTTCTCTATCATCTTATTTTTCCCTTAAAAAAAAAACCTTTACCTCCTTTCTTAGAATCAATACTAGGTACCAGTTCTAAGGAAGAAGAGTGACAAGAACTCTAGGCAACTGAGGTTGGATTTGAACCCAGGACCTCCCATCTTCAGGCCTGACTCTCAAGTCACTGATCCATCTAGCTGCCCCTTCTCTATCACCTTCTAATCTCTCTTAACCAGTGTTCCTTTTCTTACTTAATGAAACTTTTCCACCCAACACAACTTTAAGCATTTTTTATTAATATATTTGTTCACATAGCCTTCATTTCCAAGTAGATCCCTCTCTCCTTCCCTGGAGAGCAAACCTTCCCTTATAACAATAATGAAAAAGAGTGAAAGAAGAAAACAGTTCAGAAAAAAAAAACAACCAAAATATCGACTAAATCTGACAGTCCCTCACCTATTTTCTCTCCCTCTGGAAGGAGGGAGAAAGATGCATTTTCTGATCTCTTCTTTTGTTCAGCCTCGGTGTCATTATAATCACATGGCATTCAGGGTTTTGTTGTTGTCCTCGTTGTTCCATTTACATCATTGCAGTCATTATGAAACACATCATTTTCTTTACTCTGTATAAGTTCATTTGAGTCTCCCAAACTTCTCAGTTGTATCATTCATATTAATGATTTTTGGAGGTATGTTTATATTTCATTCCCTTTATGTAACATAGCTTATTCAGTAATTACCTTAATCCGTGGGTCTCTACTTGTTTTCCATTTTTCTTTTTTTTTTTTTAAACCCTTAACTTCTGTGTATTAACTCCTTGGTGGAAGAGTGGTAAGGGTAGACAATGGGGGTCAAGTGACTTGCTCAGGGTCACCCAGCTGGGAAGAGTCTGAGGCCGGATTTGAACCTAGGACCTCTCATCTCTAGGCCTGACTTTCAATCCACTGAGCTATCCAGCTGCCCCCTAACTTTTTAAATACACGGGGATTCTCTCTGGCTTTAATTTCCTTGAAATAGATGTCTAGTAATGGGATCTCAGTCAAATGGTATAGATATTGACACCACTTTTAGAGCATAATTCCAAATTGCTTTCCAGAATGTTTGAATCAATTCATGACCTGTCCAAGGGTCTTAGTGAGCCTACCTTCCTGCTGCCCCTCCAGCATTATTTCTATCTTTTGTCATCTTTGCCAGTTAGCTGAGTAAAACCTCAGGGTTGCTTCGATTTGCATTACTCAGGTTGGTTAGTGGTTTGGAACAACCTCTGATGTGGTTCTTAATAGTTTTGCAGTTCTTTTGACAAGAATTTGTTCATGTCCTTTGACTACTTTCCTACTAGGAAAAGGCTCTGGGTTTCATACATTTGCCCACCAACTTTTTTGTATTTAGTGCTTACTATTATCAATATTTAGCAAATTCCTTATGTAGAATTTGTGGAAGGATATGGACTAGAATTTCCTAGGATGAGGAGGCATGGGCTAGTTTGCAATCTATGCTCATAATTAAGAAACCCTGGATACATTGAATTCCCAAAGTAAATGCGCACTGAACTTGCATTCCATCTCCCAGACTTATTAGTTTGTGACAATAAGCAAAGCACATAACTTCTCTTAAGTCTCAGCTTTATCTGTAAGTGGAGGAAATAGAATGGTTAATAATATGAGGAAAGTATTTTGTAAACTTTATCATGCAATATAAAAAGAATTGTTCCTGTTGTTACTGAGTTCTAACTGTCTTGGCACCATTTTCACAGGACTTTAGAGAGTAAGTTCAGTTTGAGTTACTCCAGCGTAAGACCAGGAAACCCCCAGATTGTACCTGAGGCATGAGCTCCCTGGAAAGTTTCCTAGGCCCTTAAAAGGTCTGAGACTGACCTAATAACCCCAGAAGCCTTGGCAATAGGAATGGTTAGACATCAGGACTAGTTTTGATTCATGGACTCAAACCAGAACCAGATTTAACTATGTAATGGAATCAATTAGATTTCTGTTTACTAGTAGTCACAATCTTGTCCGTATGGACCTGATTCTAAGCTATATTCATGTTCTAGAAAAATCATGCCCCCAGGCTCTCTGGTTCTTATCTTTTTATAATTGTCCATTCTCATAGGTGGTAGCCAAAGTAAAGGTCATCTCATCCAACTCCATTATTTTATAACTTGAGCAGGACTGAGCCATCTAATCCCCTGCTCAAAAAAAATTTGGTCCTCTATATCTTGGAGAGAAATAGGGCCAGGGGAAGCACTGATAATGGTTCTCCACCTCCCAGGTAATCATGGTAACTGGGGATCACCCTATCACAGCCAAGGCCATCGCCAAAGGTGTTGGAATAATCTCTGAGGATAGTGAGACTGTGGAGGATATTGCTGCCCGGCTAGACATTCCTGTCAGCGAGGTAGATCCCAGGTGAGACTGCCAGACCCCCCAGTTCATGTCCTTCATCCTTTACTCTCTATCCCAGCAGTTCCAACTGTCCTGATCTCCTGGCACATAACAGATAAGATTTATCAAGTTTATACATATTCAGAAACATCATATAGTAGAGAAATGACTCTATATTAGGAAATAATAGAAAACAAAACAGGACAGAAAAATAAGAAATTGGATTAGGAAAGGTAATTAGTGTGCTAGGAAACCATGAGGAGCCTGGATGGGGAAAGTGAGGAATGGGAGTGTTAAGATAGACTATAAAATAATGCGGTTGACTTCAAAAGTCTTCCACTTCTCAATTCTACAAATTCCATGATTATGCATGTTTAGGGGAATTCTGGAGATTGACAGGACAAAAAATTAGAGTCTCCTAGGAACCTCCAACCCCTCTAGAACTTACCTTAGAGAATCCCTTTCTCCCTAGGAATGCAAAAGCCATTGTAGTACATGGCTCACAACTAAAGAATTTGACATCAGAGCAGCTAGACCAAATTCTCCAAGAACACTCAGAGATCGTCTTTGCCCGAACTTCACCTCAGCAAAAGCTCATCATTGTGGAAGGATGTCAGAGACAGGTGCTGGGAGAAAGATCACCTTTCAGAGACAGATGGAAGTAGATTAAAATATATTATCTCTGGTTATAGATTCTAGTTCTAAGTCCTAATACTAGTTTTGCCACAAACTAGTGGGGTGATGGTGGGCAAATCATTATACCTCTCTGGGTTTTACCTACAAACTAGGGGATGAGGCCATGGGGTAGTCTCTCAGGTCCTTTCCAGTTCTGACATTCTGTCATTCTAGATTTGAAATAGGTAGATGGAGGAGTTAATGCAGAAACTTTGAACCTAGCTCCCGGGTCTACTAGAGCTAGTATGATTCTAACTCAGTTCAAGGTCAAGAATGAGAGTCTGAGCTAGACTAGAGGACCCTGAAATGGCTCAGTTGGAGAGAAAGGCTAGATTGCAGTAGGCTCCAATTTGGCAAGGGAGATAAGGACCAAATTTTACCTACCTTTTTTATGAAGGCAAAAAGGAGCCATGTAATCACAGTGATCTCCGAGCTAATCCAGGTCTTGGGCATTGCATTAGCTCACAGCCTCTGTTTGTACGTCCAACTCCCACCTAGGGTGCCATTGTGGCAGTGACTGGTGATGGGGTGAATGATTCTCCTGCACTGAAAAAGGCCGACATTGGCATTGCCATGGGTATCTCTGGCTCTGATGTTTCCAAGCATGCAGCTGACATGATCCTTCTGGATGACAATTTTGCCTCCATTGTCACTGGTGTGGAGGAAGGTAAGAGATAGAAGCAAGATCATTGGACCTGGGAATTGACCTTTTTCACTTCAATAGGACTGAGATGCCCAAGATTACCTCTTCTTCATTCCCTTCTTGCACTCTCCACAGTCAAGCACCAGCTCCAGCCTAGCTGATTTATGGGGTTACTAATATAGCAACTTAGATCCATCTGAGGCCACCTGGAACTAATGTTGTGGCCCTTTCATAACTGAATTCAAGTTGGTGTAGTCCATAGACTTATGGCTCTCTATAGAAAACCAGGATCCCTCCAAACTAGCCCATCATTTAAGTAATGGGTTCCTGAAGAATTATGGCATGCTAAGACCTAGTGAATATTGGGCTCTAAGGTTTATCTGCATGAACCAAAGTGAATGCCCCAATTTCCTAGAAAACTTTGGTGGGTATTGGCAAGAACTCAAGAATACTACCTACAAATTCCCATTACTTTTCCTCCCCAAACCTCTTAATCTTCCTGCCCAGCAGCCTCTCGTCTAATCTCCCCAATACCCCAACTACATCTCCACAGGCCGACTCATCTTTGACAATCTGAAGAAATCCATTGCCTATACCCTGACCAGCAATATTCCTGAGATAAGCCCTTTCTTACTCTTCATCCTCCTCAACGTACCCCTACCTCTGGGCACTATCACCATTCTCTGCATTGACCTGGGTACTGATATGGTGAGGATCCAGCTGGGACCAAGGGAAGAGCTTCTGCAGTGGGAAGGGATGGGGTGTAGGGAACATCTATAGAGAAGAAAAGGGTCAAAGCTTAGGTAATTTGAGTTTCCTTCCAAGCCTTCTGTCACTCCTTCCCCTAGATCCCTGCAATCTCCTTGGCCTATGAATCAGCGGAGAGTGACATAATGAAGCGCATGCCTAGGAACCCCAAGACAGACAAGCTGGTGAATCAGCGACTCATCAGCATAGCCTATGGGCAAATCGGTGTGGCTCTGGGAGACAAAATGAGGGCAGGTGGTGAATGGGAAAGAGTCAAAGGGAAGGTGGGGAAGGAAAGGGAATAAGCATTTATATTGTGCCTACTCTACTATGTGCCAAATATTGTGCTAAGCACTGGTTACAAATATTATCTCATTTGATTCTTACAACAATTCTGGGAGGTATGTGCCATTACTACTATCCCTTTTCTTAAAGATGAGGAAACTGAGACAAACAGAAGTTAAGTGAGTTGCCTAGGATCACATAACTAGTAAGTGTTTGTAGCTGGATTATAATTCATATCTTCCTAACTTCAGGCCCAGTGCTCTATCCAAAGGCTATATGAGCTGTCCAAGTATGGATATCGGGGGTGGGGGATCATTTTCTTCTTCAATAAATATAATTAGGTGGGGAGATGACCACTGGAGATACAGGGAATTCCGAGTCATGTCCCCTTCTCATGAAAGATTTATAATCTATTGGAGACATGAGCCATGTGAACCAACCAGATAAACAACAATATGAGGCAGTGGGTAGTAAAGACTTGATGAGTGGTACAAGCAATAAATGTCCTGAAAGTACAGGAAAGAGACCAACCACCCAGGACAGCTGGGAGGGAAGAGAGGAGGAAGAATTTTAACTTGAAAGTGGAGGATGACTTGGATAAAAGGAGAAGAGAGAAAGGGATGATCCAAGGAGTAGAAATGGATTCAGACAACAACCTTACTCAGCCCTTACAGTTTGCCAAGCTCAGAGTACTGAGGCCACAAAGCACATTGATCCAAGGGTTCATGAAAGGGGAACCAATAGGAGAAAAGTTTGGATCAAGATGAGAGTCAGATTATAGAAGGTTTGAAATGTCTGGCTAAGGAGTTTTCACTTCATCCAATAAGAAGTGGGAAATAATTCTGGTTTACAATTAGACTAGCATTAGAGTAGCATTTTAGGGGAAATAGTCTGGGAATAACATACCTGTTAAATTGTAGGAGGGGCAGAGAGGCAAGAGAGGGGTACTAAAGGAAGCTATCTTAATTGTTCAGGTTTGAGGTAATGAATGGGCTTTGGAAATGAAAAGGGACCCGAGGACTGGTTAGATGTTGGAAGATAGGGAGAAATCAAGGCTAAAATCCAGACAGGAATTAGGGATCAAATGTAAGTTGAAGTAATTTAAATTGAGGGAATAATGGATCCTACAAGAATTGAAGAAATTTCTGAGTGTTCCACATTTCTGTGGAGTATACACCAAAGCAAATGGCACCTGGGGTCCCTGGTCTCTATACCTTTTTCCATTCTCCTTAGTTTGAACTCTGTCTTCCTTCCTTCTCTGACCCAGATTCTCCTTCTTTTCCTCCAATTTCCCACAGGAATGATCCAGGCCCTGGCTGGCTTCTTCTCTTACTTTGTGATCCTGGCAGAGAATGGTTTCTTGCCTGATTTTCTGATAGGCATCAGGGTTCATTGGGATGATCCATCTGTAAGTGACCTGGATGATAGTTATGGACAGGAGTGGGTAAGTAAACTGAAAATGATGACAGAAGTTAAGAAATCATAATGATGGGAAGGAGTGGAAGAATAAGGGCATTGGGATGCATAGGAACAGCTTCTTTCCTCCATTCCTCTCCTTGCCTTCCATCCTACTGACCTCAGCCCCCAAAATGCTTCCTTAATATTCTATTGTTTCCACTGAAGTTTTCTATGCCAAATCCAACTGCTGTACTCATTCCAAGTTCTGCTGGATCTCTTCCCTTATGCTCAGGGATCCTATCTCTCTTTTCTATGTTATAGAGGTTCTCTTTGCTAGCTCTTCTCCCTTTAGCTTCCAGTTAAGACTCCAGGGACCAGCACAGGAACCCTTTCTTCTCCTTGTGGTTCCTTCCATCTGCTTCTTCTCCTGGCATCGGATACCACAAAATAAAAAATTCTACAACAATATGTTTAGCTTTTCAGGATCACAATCTTCACATCTCCATCTCTGAATTTCTTAGAACCAAAAGGATATCTCTCCATAGAGACCATCCATCAGCTGGAACTCAATAAAGTTAGAGCAGAGTTACAATCCCATTCTGTGTATATAGGAAGAACACACACACACACACACACACTTTAACATGTATAGGGAGCCAAGATGGCAAAGAAAAAGTAAGTGACCCATCCAATCTCTCCCAAATTCCCATCCAAACAACTTTAAAATAATGTCCCCTAATAAATTTTGGAGCAGCAAAACCCACAAAAAGATAAGCTGAAATAATTTCCAACCTAAGATAATGTAGAAGATCATTAAGAAAGGTAAGAATGGAGTACAGACCAGCATACCAGGGCAGGCCTTAAGGGTGGTTGAATCAGCAGCCATGACTTCTGGAACTCTCAGCCCACTGATGGTAAGGGGGTCAGGAGATTACAAGGGTCCCTTTTGCTGACATTGGGTGCAGGACTCTGTTGTGTTGCCCATTTGTAGATCCAGGTCACAGTCCTGGGTTATAGTCCTCCCAGAGCAAGAGAAGTACAAACACAATGTACACTAGTGGCCAAAGAGGAGCTGGGGACCCTGGTAACAGTTTTAGGGCAAAAAAGAATGCTTGTGATCCCTCAAAAAACTACAGCATAGGCTAGGAGAGTGATAAGCACACTTTACCTTAGATCAGACCACCCTGGAAGAATTGAAAATGTATAGATCCCCAGAATTAGCTCTGAAGGCAGCTGTACAAAAAAACTAAAGTTTGGGACCCCACAGGAACAAAGCCCGACTTTAACAGTTTTAAAAGTTAAAAGTCAATTTTTAAAAAGGCAGGTGAAATGAGCAAATAACCAAAAAAAAAAAAAGAAACTCATCATAGAAAGTTTTATTATGACAGGGAAGATCAAAACACAAACTTGGGAAAAAAAACAAAGTCAAAACTGCTGCATTCAAAGCCTTGGGGAAAAAAAATAAATTGGTCTCAAACCCAAAAAAGATCTCTGAAAGAACTCAAAACTCAAAAGGGATTTTAAAAATCAAATAAGAGAGGCAAAGGGAAAACTGAGAAAAGAAATTAAAATTATACAAGAAAATAATAATGAAAAAAGAGTTAACAGTTTGGTAAAGATGTCACCAAAAAAAAATACCAAAGAACAAACACCTTAAAAAACAGAACATGTGTACATATTTGTATGTCTAGGTGCTTTGCCTTGACTCTCCATGTCAGTGATTCCCAATTAATCATTAGGTTGAAGTCTAAACATACTCCTTTTCCTCCTCAAAGAGCTACAAGACAAATTTATAATACAAAATAAAGGGAAATAAATTTTATTTAAAGAATTTTAGTAACCCCTCCTTCAGATATCTGCAGATGCCCTACGGACCCCTAAAAGTATAGTTAGGAATCTTGGCCCTAAGGATCAGGTCCATGTCTGTATCATATTTCTGTGATCCTTGTATATAGTTAGGTATAAAGTAACTCACCTTTGGAGTATCCTAAGGTTAGGTGAGACTAGCTCACTTTTTCCTGCCTCCTCTCTAATCCAATCCTTCCTTCTGATTCTTCCCCCTTCTCAAATTCTATCCTTTCCTCTACCTATACTCTCTCCTATGTAGACTCTCCTCTTCCTCTTCTTCCTGAGAGTCTTGATCATCTTCCCCACTTTCCTCTCCATTCCTGTATCACACCTATGCACATTTCCTTCCCAGGAACAAAGCCTTGGTCTTTAGGTTATTCAAGGAGACGTTTCTGGTAGCCTTTCTGTTCGTCTTTTCTTTCTTTTTTTCTTTCTTTCTCCTCTTCCTCCTCCTCCCCCTCCTCTCCTTTTCCTTTTCCTTTTCCTTCTCCTTCTCCTTCTCCTTCTCCATCTCCTTCTCCTTCTCCTTCTCCTTCTTCTTCTTCTTCAAAACTCTTACCATCTATGTTAGAATCAATACTGTGTATTGGTTCCAAATCAGAAGAGCAGTAAGGGCTAGTCAATAGGGGATAAATGAGTTGCCCAGGGTCACGCAGCTAAGAAGTGTCTTGAGTACAGATTTGAACCCAGAAACTCCCATCTCCAAGCCTGGCTCTCAAATCCACTAAGCCAATTAGTTGCCCCTCATTTTACCTTCTGATCTTAATCTTCAATGTGCCCTCTTCCCAGACCTATGAGCAGCGGAAGGTGATAGAGTTCACATGCCAAACTGCCTTCTTCATCAGCATTGTAGAGGTGCAATGGGCTGACCTCATCATCTGCAAGACCCGTAGAAACTCTGTCTTCCATCAGGGCATGAGGTGAGCTTCCCACTGCACAAGTATTCTAAGCCTCCATAGCTTCCTAAGATCAAAAGAGATGACCACTTGACCACATGTAGAAGGAATGTCTCTCAGGATGTACTCGGCCTACTCTACCTTGCCAATCTAACTATGTATTTTCCCTCTTATCCTTCTCCTTCTGAGAGTCTTAACTATCTTCCCCATTTTCCTCTCCATTCCTGTATCACATCTATGCACATTTCCTTCCCAGGAACAAAGTTTTGATCTTTGGGATATTCGAGGAGACATTTCTGGCAGCCTTTCTGTCCTATTGCCCAGGCATGGACAAAGCCCTTCGCATGTACCCTCTCAAGTGAGTATCAAGGAAGGAATAGAAGGGAAATTTTGGGGCAATCTACTGTCAGAAATTTATTCTGTGCCAGAAAGACCTAAGTTCAAGTCTCTGTCCTCTGACACATACTAGCTGTGTGACTCTGAGCAAATCACTTAAGCCCTCAGTACTCTGGGCAACTCTCTAAGACTCTTAAGTTGCAAGGAAGATTCCAACTTGCCTTAGTAGAAAGACATCCCTTCCCTGCAAATTCCCTAGACCAGTGAAATCAGAGATCCAGTCCCTTTCCCTATCCATAGTACATGTTAGGTACTAATCTAGGCAAAGGGGATAAAAAAAAACAACAACAACAAGCAGCGTAAAACAGTCCCCATCCTCATGTAGACCATCAGATTCTACCTAGGAAACACCATGTACACATATTGATAGGTACAAAGTCAACATACAGCAATTTTGGCTACATGTGAGCACACATTTTGGGGATCCATGTTCTCCTGTGCCAAAATTGCCTTATATTGACTTTGTATATACTGGATTTGAAGTCAATTTAGGGTCAGATCCAAACTCTGCTCAATACTAGAGAGCTCTTTCAGACTTGCAAGGTATATTACCTGGATTATCTCATTTGATTCTCAAAATAAGTTCTATAAAGTAGATACTACAAATATTATTCATATTTTATAGATGAAGCAAATCAGACTCATAAAGTTTAGGTGAATGGCCTATAGTCACATAGTTGGAGTCAGAGCTAGGATTTGAACTTTGAACTCTCCAAGTCTAGCATTTCTTTTCACTATTGCATGGTTTTTTTTCTGAATGTGGGAAGTTACCATTTATTTTTATTTTTTTAAACATTTATTAATATTCATTTTTAACATGATTACATGATTTATGCTCCTACTTTCCCCTTCACCCCGCCCCCCGCACTCCCCCTACCCATGGCCGATGCACATTTCCACTGGTTTTATCATGTGTCATCAATTAAGACCTATTTCCAAATTGTTGGTAGTTGCATTGGTGTGGTAGTTTCGAGTCTACATCCCCAATCATGTCCACCTCATCCCATGCGTTCAAGCAGTTGTTTTTCTTTTATGTTTCCTCTCCTGCAGTCCTTCCTCTGAATGTGGGTAGTGTTCTTTACCATAAATTCCTCAGAGCTGTCCTGTGACATTGCATTGTTGCTGGTACAGAAGTCCATAACATTCTATTTTACCATAGTATATCAGTCTCTGTATACAGTGTTCTTCTGGCTCTGCTCCTTTCACTCTGCATCAGTTCCTGGAGGTCTTTCCAGTTCACATGGAATTACTCTAGTTTATTATTCCTTTGAGCACAATAGTATTCCTTTACCAGCATATACCACAATTTGTTCAGCCATTCCCCAATTGAAGGGCATACCCTCATTTTCCAGTTCTTTGCCACCACAAAAAGCGCAGCTATAAATATTTTCGTACAAGTCTGTTTATTTATGATCTCTTTGGGATACAAACCCAACAATGGTATTGCTGGATCAAAGGGCAGGCATTCTTTTATAGCCCTTTGAGCATAGCTCCAAATTGCCAGCCAGAATGGTTGGATCAGTTCACAACTCCACCAGCAATGCATCAATGTCCCAATTTTGCCACATCCCCTCCAGCATTCATTACTCTCCTCTTCTTTCATTTTAGCCAATCTGCTAGGTGTGAGGATACCTCAGAGTTGTTTTGATTTGCATTTCTCTAATTATTAGAGATTCAGAACATTCTCTCATGTGCTTATTGATACTTTTGATTTCTTTACCTGAAAATTGCCTATTCATGTCTCTTGCCCATTTATCAATTGGGGAATGGCTTGATTTTTTATACAATTGATTTAACTTCTTGTATATTTGAGTAATTAGACCTCTGTCAGAGGTTTTTGTTATATTTTTTCCCAATTTGTTGTTTCCCTTCTGATTTTGACTACATTGTTTTTGTTTGTACAAAAACTTTTTAGCTTAATATAATCAAAACCATTTAATTTACATTTTGTAATTTTCTCTAACTCTTGCTTGGTTTTAAAATCTTTCCTTTCCCAGAGATCTGACAAGTATACTATTCTGTGTTCACTTAACTTATTTATAGTTTCCCTCTTTATATTCAAGTCAATCACCCATTCTGAATTTATCTTGGTGTAGGGTGTGAGATGTTGATCTAAACCTAATCTCTCCCATATTGTTTTCCAAATTTCCCAGCAGTTTTTGTCAAATAGTGGATTCATGTCCCAAAAGTTGGTCTCTTTGGGTTTATCATACACTGTCTTGCTGATGTCATTTACCCCAAGTCTATTCCACTGATCCTCCTCTCTGTCTCTTAGCCAGTACCATATTGTTTTGATGACTGCTGCTTTATAGTATAGTTTAATATCTGGTACTGCTAGGCCCCCTTCCTTCACATTTTTTTTCATTATTTCCCTTGATATTCTTGATCTTTTGTTATTCCAAATGAAATTTGTTATAGTTTTTTCTAATTCAGTAAAGAAGTTTTTTGGTAGTTTGATAGGTATGGTGCTAAATAGGTAAATTAATTTGGGTAGAATGGTCATTTTTATGATGTTAGCTCGTCCTACCCATGAGCAATCAATGGCTTTCCAATTGTTTAGATTCAGTTTTATTTGTTTGGAAAGCGTTTTGTAGTTGTTTTCATATAATTGCTGTGTTTGTTTTGGTAGATAGATTCCCAAGTATTTTATATTGTCTAGGGTGATTTTAAATGGTGTTTCTCTTTCTACCTCTTGCTGCTCTAATGTGTTGGAAATGTATAGAAATGCTGATGATTTATGTGCATTTATTTTGTATCCTGCAACTTTGCTAAAGTTGTTGATTATTTCTACCAGCTTCTTAATTGATTCTCTAGGATTTTTTAAGTATACCATCATATCATCTGCAAAGAGTGATATCTTAGTCTCCTCCTTGCCTATTTTGATACCTTCAATTTCTTTTTCTTCTCTAATTGCTACTGCTAGTGTTTCTAGTACAATGTTAAATAATAGAGGAGATAATAATGGGCATCCTTGTTTCACTCCTGATCTTATTGGGAAGGCTTCTAATTTATCCCCATTGCATATAATGCTTGTTGATGGTTTTATTATTTTTAGGAAAGGTCCTTCTATTCCTATACTTTTCAGTGTTTTCAATAGGAATGGATGCTGTATTTTGTCAAAGGCTTTTTCAGCATCTATTGAGATAATCATGTGATTTTTGTTTGTTAGACTGTTGATATGGTCGATTATGTGGATGGTTTTCCTAATGTTGAACCATCCTTGCATTCCTGGTATAAATCCCACCTGATCATGGTGGATGATCTTCTTAATTACATGCTGAAGTCTCTTTGCTAGTATTCTATTTAAGATTTTTGTATCTATGTTCATTAGGGAGATTGGTCTATAGTTTTCTTTCTCTGTTTTTGGTCTACCTGGCTTTGGAATCATTACCATATTTGTGTCATAAAAGGAATTTGGTAGGACTCCTTCTTTGTTTATCATATCAAATAATTTGTATAGTATTGGGATTAGTTGCTCTTTGAATGTCTGATAGAATTCACTTGTGAATCCATCAGGTCCTGGTGATTTTTTCTTAGGGAGTTCTCTGATGGCTTGTTCAATTTCTTTTTCTGATATGGGATTATTTAGGTATTCTATTTCTTCTGCTGTTAATCTAGGCAGTTTATATTTTTGTAAATATTCGTCCATATCTCCTAAATTATTATATTTATTGCCATATAATTGAACAAAATAGTTTTTAATGATTGCCTTAATTTCCCCTTCATTAGAGGTGAGGTCTCCCTTTTCATCTTTGATACTGTCAATTTGGTTTTCTTCTTTCCTTTTTTTATTAGATTGACCAGTACTTTGTCTATTTTATCTGTTTTTTCAAAATACCAGCTTCTAGTCTTATTTATTAATTCAATAGTTCTTTTACTTTCAATTTTATCAATTTCTCCCTTGATTTTTAGTATTTCTAATTTAGTTTTCATCTGGGGATTTTTAATTTGCTCCCTTTCTAGTTTTTTGAGTTGCATGCCCAATTCATTAATCTCTGCCCTCCTTAATTTGTTAATATATGCACTCATGGATATAAATTTCCCTCTGAGTACTGCCTTGGTTGCATCCCACAGAGTTTGGTAGGATGTCTCATCATTGTCATTCTCTTCACTGAAATTGTTGATTGTTTCTATGATTTCTTCTTTGACTAATTGGTTTTGGAGAATCATATTGTTTAATTTCCAATTGGTTTTTGATTTGCCTGTCCAGGTGCCTTTACCAATTATTATTTTTATTGCATTATGATCTGAGAAGGTTGCATTTATTATTTCTGCTCTTTTGAATTGTTTGCAATGTTTCTATGCTCTATTACATGGTCAATCTTTGTGAATGTACCATGTGCAGCTGAAAAGAAGGTGTATTCCTTTTTGTCCCTATTTATTTTTCTCCACATTCTTTTTTTTAAAACCCTTACCTTTTGTCTTGGAGTCAATACTGTTTATTGGCTCCAAGGCAGAAGAGTGGTAAGGGTAGGCAATGAGGGTCAAGTGACTTGCCCAGGTTCACACAGCTGGGAAGTGCCATGTTTTTTCTCATAGCATAAGTTTAGCTTGGTAAACACAGAAACAAACAGGGAAGGAATCCCACCTTCTAGGGGAAGCTTTCCCTAACTCCCTTAATTCCAGTGCCTTCTCTCTTTTAATTACTTACTGTTTATCTTGTATAGAGTATGGAGAGAGGACTCGCACCTCGGGTGTGAGGGCTTACCAAGCCCTTTTCAGGGCTGCCCATCCACCTTTGGTGTCTGCCTGTGACCCAACTCTCACCTGTGGCTCTAAGAAGCTATAGGATGTGAAGTAGTCCCCCAGTAAACTCATCTCAGCAGACAGACTAAATCAGATTGAGAGTAACTGACCAATCTCAGGCCCCTTGGTGATTTAAGGAGATGTCCACACCAAGCATGTGAAGGTTTCCCCCAACAGAATTGGTGGATGAAAACAGTTTGTTCCAATAGCCATAAAGGCAGCTGAAGCAGGCACTATGGAGTGCCTAGAGCTTGGCCAGACATCCAAGATACCAAGATCATCCACTCTTGCTCAGGCCATCTCCAGTTGTCTGTTGTGGTTGGACTGAATAAATAAGAGTATGGTCACCAGGAATTAATATATCTCAATTCCAAATGATTTTTTACCAATTTATTTATAAAGTAGAGGGAAAGTGAAAGTAGAGATATGAGAGAGAGAACAGAGTAAGAGATCTAGGTTAATAAGATAGACTATGTGCTCCAGCCAGAGGACCTAAGGGTCAATTAACAAAGGTTTTATGGAAAGACCTCCAGGAATTGATGCAGAGTGAAAGGAGCAGAACCAGGATAACATTGTACACAGAGGCTGATACACTGTGGTAAAATCGAATGTAATGGACTTCTGCACTAGCAGCAATGCAATGACCTAGGACAATTCTGAGGGATTTATGGAAAAGAATGCTATATACATTCACAGAAAGAACTGCAGGAGTGGAAACACAGAAGAAAAACAATAGCTTGAACACATGGATGGATGGGGACATGGTTGGGGATGTGACACTAAATGACCACACAAATGCAACTATCAATAATATGTAAATAAGTCTTGATTGATCACACATGCTAAAAACCAGTGGAAATTTGAGTTGGATATGGGGGGAGGGGGTAAAGGGGGGTGAAGGGGAAAGTAAAAACATGAACCATGTAACCATAGAAAATCTTTCTAAAAAAATAAAATATTAAAAAAAAATTGGGGCCACAAGGCCTCCTCCCAGATGAGGGGCCTCTCTGGAGGCTAGTATCTCCAGGAAAGCTAAGAAAGGGAGTCAGCCTTTTTTCACTCACCCATGTGGTAGTTCTAAGTGAAAGCAGTCCTCAATCCTCAGCCAGAGCTCCTGCAGGGTCAAGTTGAAGGCAAAAGCCCTTCAAAGGAAGTTCTGACCACTTTTAAAGACCAATTCCTTGTGCCTCCCTCTCATTTTATGTGTACCAATTATAGCTAAAACTTTGCTTAGGACTTCCCAGGGGACAGTCAGTTGATTCTGATGTGTCACCCACTATTGCACATGCGGGACACAGACCTCTCCCCTTTAGGATAAGTGGGGTGTTTACACTTCTGGTGATTAAATCTAAAAATGAGCAGGGGAGAGTTAATCCCACCTTGCAAATTATGCACTGAGACCCATTTAAAATGGCCTGAAATTCTTCCTCTGGCCCTATTTTATCTTAGAAGCAGGTTCAGAGGAGATCTACACATCTCACCATATGAGATGCTTCTTGGTCATCCCCCTATACAGGCTTAGCCTTTTTCTCCTGCATATACATCACCATTAGGGGGAGATACTTCTATTGCTTCCTATATACAGGAATTACAGCACAAACTGTGTGAACTCCATGGATCTGGAGCTGCAATACAAGCAGGACTAATAGACTTTTCACTTCGTGACCTGAACTGAGGAGACAAGATATGCATAAAGAATTTCGAGTGTACTGGAGCAACTCGGCCTTCCTGGGAAGGGCCATTTAAAATATTGTGAACAACTCCAACAGCTATAAAAATTGGAGAAAAGGACTCTTGGATTCATTACTCACATGAAAAGAAAGTACCTTCTATTGAAACTGATTGACTGTATCTTGTCACATGCATTGGAGATAAAAGTCTATAGACAAGTGGACACTATTTTAGGGAACACATTGAATTCCTAAATTTTTATTATTGCTTTTCAATGAAATATTTTCTTTTTTTCTCCTTATTTCTTTTACTTAAATTACATATAAATAATATTAATCTTTTTTGATTCTGCAGTAATATAAGATGTATATGTGTGTATAGATATATGTACATATATATATTTATTTGCTATAATATGAATGCATACCCAAAAACTAGATTATGGAAACCTGCCATTTATTGATAAATGTTATGGGACTGTGATTATTGTTTGTGTGATTCCAGGAGTAGGGAGCAAAAGAGCCTTTATACAGTTCAAAGAAGCAAAAAGTCAAGGAGACCAACCAATCCCGATGGGGTTGATGACAAACTACACAGTGCCTAGAAGCACAAGGTCAAAGAAGACCAAACCAATCCCGGTGGGATTGATGAACTTCTACACCAAAACAAAAGGACTTGAACCTAGTGTGAGACTCTAGGTAGTGGTGCTTGACATATGTTAATATGCAGGACACCTTGTACTACACTCCTTGTGAAATACTTTCTATCAAGTACCTAATAATTGGCTGTTCTGGTTCCCCTGTCCCTGAGAGTGAAGGTAAAATCAGACCTGGGAATGAAACTTCCCTTTTACACAAAAATCTAGTCCTTTTTTCTTTCTTATAGTATGGCAACTTCCTGTAGTCCTAGCTGCAAAAATGGGTAAGTGCAATATTACTACATTTTGTCCTACAAATTTGTGGTACAGAAATTACTTCAATTGGACCCTAATACAAGGGACTGTTATGAATTTATTCCTATTTGCTCAGAAATTTTTATATACATAGATTTTTGATATTTTGATTCTGATTTTTATTTTTTTCTTTCTCCCAAAGTTTAATTCCTCTTCTATTTGTTTTTCTTTTTATGTTATTGGTTTTTCTTTTGATAATTGACTCATATGCCCCATAACTCAACCATGTAATCTGAGTTGATCTGGATATTGGTCAACACCATCTTCAGAGGGGATTTGTAGTTTCATAAAAATCCAAGATTTAAAAATTTGTTTGAGAAAAAATTTTAGGGAAAGAAGCTTGCCTAACTCCTTGAATCCAGAAAATGAACTGTTCAGAAAAAGATGCCTGTAGAAACTTATACTACATCAAGAAGATCCTGAATGAACTTTGGGGTGCAGTTGGTTGAACTCAATTATTTTGAATGTAAACTTTTTTGCCAAAGGAGGGTACTGCCCTGTAATTGGCTTTTTGTCAATGCACCTAGCAAAACATTGGTTTTGCTCTTTCTCTCTCTTCTATTTCCCTCTTATCTCTAACTATTGTAGTTTACATGATGATTAGGTCAAACAATCAACTGGGGAGACAAGTCTCCCAAATGATCACAGGGGAATTATGAAGATGGGATTAACTCTCCCCTGACCATTTTAGATTTAATCACCAGAAGTGTAAACATCCCACTTTTCCTAAAGGGTGGAGGTCTGTGTCCCGCATGTGCAATAGTGGGTGACACATCAGAATCAACTGACTGTCCCCTGGGCAGTCCTAAGCAAAGTTTTAGCTATAATTGGTACACATTAAGTGAGAGGGAGGCACAGGAAGTGACAAAAGGAATTGGTCTTTAAAAGTGGCCAGAACTTCCTTTGAAGGGCTTTTGCCTTCAACTTGACCCTGCAGGAGCTCTGGCTGAGGATTGAGGACTGCTTTCACTTAGAACTACCACATGGGTGAGTGAAAAAAGGCTGACTCCCTTTCTTAGCTTTCCTGGAGATACTAGCCTCCAGAGAGGCCCCTCATCTGGGAGGAGGCCTCGTGGCTAAAACCTTTATTATTTGACCCTTAGGTCCTCCAGTTGGGGATCCAGAAGCCCTAGCCAGAGTAAATCCAGGGCTTGAGCACATAGTCTAGCTCATTAAGTTATATCTCTTACTCTGCTCTCTCTCACTTTCCCTCTATTTTATAAATAAATTGCTAAAAAATCATTTGGAATTGAGATATATAAATTCCTGGTGACCATACTCTTATATATTCAGTCCAACCATAATTTTTACCTTTTATACATCTTGACTTTTGACTAGCCACTGGACTTTGATGACTCTGCAAGTGAAAGTGAGGCTGATGACTGTGTAACTCTGCCTTGCTTAAAACTCATGCACAAGTCAAGATATCACCTTTGCAATGTCACTGATCCTCTTTGAAATGAAAGACAAAGGAGGATTTATCCCCTATATAGCTTGCTTTGTGAATGTTTGCTTGCATGTTGAGAGCAGGGACTCTTTTGCCTCTTTTTGTATCTCTAGCACTTAGCACAGTGTCTGCCACATAGCAGATACTTAATAAATGCTAATTGATTGATTAATTAAGTTAGTCTTAAAGAATAGTTGTGTTCCACAAACCCAGAGTACAGAGAACCTAGGTTCAAATCTGGCCTCAGATACTTCCTATCTATGTGACCCTAGGGCAAATCACTTGTCTCCAATTGCCTAGCCCTTCCTGCTCTTCTGCCTGGGAACCTATACTCAGTATAGATTTTAAGACAGAAGGTAAGGGGTTTTAGTTTGTGGTTGTTGTTGTTTTTAAGGAACGTTGGACACTCTTTCCCTGACCCTTGGGTAAATAGAATTAGCTCTAGCCCATTCATAGTCAAAACTCTACTATCAGAAATGATGTCATCCCCACCTCCTTAGTGGGGAGGGGAGATGAGTTACCCACACGTGACAATAAGTAACAAATCAAGAACAAGGGACTGCCCTTTGGGCAGTCCAAAATTAGTGTAGAGACTGCCATTTGTCCATTTGAATTAGAGGTGGACCCACAGGAAGTTATGAAAGACACTATCTCTTTAAGTATGTTGGTTACTTCCTGTGAAGGCAGTTCCCGCACTGAACTTGGTGCTGATGGATCTCGGAGGAGACCTCAGACTGCTTCTACTCTGAATGGTCACGTGGGTAAGCTAGGCTGACTTCCTTGGCCTACCTTGGCGTTTTCCAGACTCTCTACCTTAAATAGGCACTAGCCTATCTGGTTGCTAGGCCTTGAGGCTTGCAGCTTCATTTATTTAGCCTTTTAACCTTCTCTCTCATCCAGGCCTCCTCAGGCCTGGACTAGCCTCTCCTTTTTTCTTTATTCCTATACCTTTACCTTCCTGATTGTAAATAAAGTGCCTTAACCGGATGCTGACTTAGGTCTGATTTAATTACGTAATCAACCTGAATTGTTGATTCCTGGCGGCCACACTTTAAATACATATCTATAAAATACCTAAATTTCCCTCTTACACCCTGAGATCTGACCTTGACCTTACCCCAAATCAGGAGTTTAATCTCTAGATATTTGTCCTGATTTGACATTTGTCCCTTTCCTGCCTTCCTTTTCCTTTTAAGCTTTCACATAAATCTCAAGAGTTCTATCAGTTCACAGGCAGAATAGAGGAAAGTACCCAGAGTACAAAATGGATCAGTTATGGAAATGGAATTCTTATTCTAATGCAAAAGAGGAAATACTAACCTAGAAAATGTCACAGAATGACTGATCAAGACAATGGCCAAGGATGATGCTAGAGGACTGGCTATGAAGAATGCTGCCTTCCTCTTGACAGAGGGGATAGATTAGGATTCAGAATGTGATGCACATTTTTGGACACAATCAATGTGGGGGTTTGCTTTGTTTGATAATAAATATTTCGTCACAAGGATTTTCCTTTTTCTTTTTGTTTACTGTGGGGCATAGGAAGGCAAAGAAGGTAGGAATAAGGTGGCAAAAAAAGAAAAGAAAGTTGTTAAAGTAAGGCAGCTTTTTTTAAATGCAAAGAAGAGATCTGAAGGAAGAACAGAGAAGCGGAACAGCTTTCAAAGCTACAAGTTGAACTTAATAGCTAAAAAAGAAAAGCAAGTTATACATAAAAGAGATTTCTAGCTTCTCACATAATGTTCTTTTTCTGTTCTACTGGGTAGATGGAAATCTCCATTTTATTTGGTGTTAAGTTCTGAATTTTGAAAAAAATCATAGAATGATTATAATCAACTGAAAGGCTAGTGTTCAAGCCTCTTTGGGACAACTGGAATAGATTTACTCATTAGCTATTTTAAAATTTATCTCCAATGACTATAATCCAATTAACACCAAGTAGGCTCTTTCTCTGTGTTCTCTCTCTTTGGGTGACTTTTTCCAAATGATCTACCTTTGCTGCTATTTACACTAAAAATTCTCAGATAGTTGATTCCACTCCCACCTCTTCTTCAGCTGCTCAGAAAAGGGAAGACACCATTTGCCTCCTTAGGTCTCACAAGGCCCTGAATCCAAGATTTATTGATATATGAAGTCTGGTTCTTTTTTTGGACATAATTCTCAGATAGTCCAATAACTCTTAAATTTTTTTCTCTAGATCTATTTTGCGGATTAGTTCTTTTTGCTATGAAATATTATACATTTTCTTCTATTTTTTCTTCAGTCTTTTGACATCCTTTTAATATTTCTTGTCTCGTGCAGTTGTTGGCTACTATTTGGTCAATTCTAATTTTTATGGAGTCTGTTGTTTGGGCAAGGCAACTTCTCATAACAAATTATTTATTCCCTTTCCAATTCCTTCTTCCATACTTCTCATTTCCAGTTTTTTCTTCTGGCACTCTCATTTCATTCAATAAAAAATGTTTTAATTCTTTTTTTAAACTCTCAATTCATGTCTCTCAGGAATTCTAATTGAATTTGTACCCAAGTTGTGTGTTTCTCTAAGGCCTTGCTTGTCGATGTTTTGGAGTCATTCTCTGCTTCTGGGTATTTTGTCTTAAGCATCCCTTTCACCATAACAAATTTTTGTGGCAGGATTCTTTATTTGCTCCTCCTTCCAGGCTGTTTCATGACTTTGGATTTGAGGCTAGGGCTCACCTCTTTACATTGCCAGAGAAAAGGACTGGGCTAACCCTGTTGCTGATTTTTTATGGGTTTGAGTGTTTCATTATTCCAGGATTAGTTCAGGTTGAAGATCTGTAAGCTTGCAGTGTTCCCAAAGTTGTCTAATTCAAGACAAAGTCTGATTGTTGCTCCCAGTCTGGTCTGAATTCTACAAGTCCCTATATCTGAGTCAGGACCTGAGCAACACTAGACTACTGTTGGGTTCAACCCCTACCTAGGAAGCTCTGCTAGTTCTGAAGGCATAGAACAAAGGCTCACTGTTAAGTCTGGAATTTATGCCCTGCTAGTCCTTCTGAAGAAAGGATTCAACAAATTACAACCCATGAGCCAAATTCAATCCAAATTCTACCTGTGTTCATACAGCCCACAAGCTAAGAATGATTTGCTGGCCCTCTGGGCTACAAGTTGGAACTGAAACCTTGTTCTGCTCCTGAGGTCAGAATCACAGCACTGCTATTTGCTTTCAAACTCGTTCCTCTCAGCACAGAACATCCCCCCCTGGGTAGAGATCTCCTTCTTCAGTCAGCCCTGGTCTAGGACCCAAAAATGGCTGCTAAGCAGAGCTGCCAGTTGGCATCTGTTTTCACACCCTGCTCTGTCTTGGAATGGGTCTGGGACCTCTTTATGCCCTACCGTACAGCCTCTCCCTAATCTGGAATGTTCCATGTGGCCACTCCTGGACAGACATTTCCCCAGTTAGCAGATTTCTCTGTTTCCTTACGCAGCCGGGCTGGAAAAGTGACTCACTGTGGCTTTTTCTTTGATTTTCCCATTGGGCTTTAGTCTAATACTTTCTCTAGATCTCTTTGGAAGAGTTTTTGAGAGAGAACTCACTGCTCTGCTTCCTGCTACACTGTCATCTTGACTCTTCCCTCTTATGCCTACTCCTAAAATATCATTTGTACAAGTTTTATTGTTCCTTCTGGTACCTTCAGCAAGAATAGAAGGATACCCTCAATATGCAAGTAGAGTATTCTCACAAAGATTTTGTAGAGATCAGAAATTTAGCATATGAGGCTATAGTTACTGACATTTTCTCAAGTGCCTTTTTTCAGCAGTATAATATCTGCATGGGACCAGCTGGGTAGCTCAGTGGATTGAGAATCAGACCTAGAGATGGGAGGTCCTGGGTTCAAATCTGGCCTCAGATACTTCCTAGCTGTGTGACCCTGGGCAAGTGACTTCATCCTCACCTTTACTGCTCTTCTGCCTTGGAACCAATACAAAGTATTGATTCTAAGATGGAAGGTAAGCATTTAAAAAAAATCTGTCATTTTCTCCCAATCATTTGGAACCTTTCCTTCTCCCAGACTGCTTAAGAATTGAGGCCACAATTCCCTCAAAACATCATGGACCCCCTCTGGATAATCTAGGACATCACTTAATCTGATAAGCATTTGGTATCCAACTTTGCTTTGCTAATCACTGATGCTACCCATTGGCAACTAGGGTGTTGGACTCCAAATGCAGGGTCTTTGTCATCAATAGTAAAATTTTTTTCCCAAAACCTTGACAGATCTTTTCTGGTTTTCATCCATTGTCTTTATTTGAGTTTGGTCCTACAATGTTCTCAAGATTTGGATCTCTTCCAAGTTTTCTATAAAGTTGTCTTTCCTTCTAATCATGCTCAACATTCTGTGAAGCAATATTGATCATGATCTTCTAATGTCTTCCATAAATTGCATGAATGAGTTTTTAATTTTTTTTTTATCTTTACCTTCTGCTCTAGAATTGACCCTAAGTATCCTCCCAAGGCAGAAGAGCAGTAAGGGCTAGGCAATGGGGGTTAAGTGACCTGCCCAGGGTTACCCAGCTAGGAAGTATCTGAGACCATATTTGAACCCAGGACCTCTCATCTCCAGCCCTGGCTCTTTATACACTGAGCTAGCTGGCTGTCCCAGTGAGTTTATATTCTGAACCAATTCTTGATCATCCCATTTCTCTACTTAGCAAAGAGATAAATGTTTACTGACTAAAGTGGTTTCTGTTTTTTTTTTCTTTTTCTAAAGTGGTTTCTAGGATCTTTTCATCTCTTCATTGTGGCAATAGATTTATTTGACTTTTTAGACTTGATACAGTGATAGTCTTTTGATGTCCTTTTACCTGTTTCTCATTTCTCAATGTCAATAACACCTTCCATTTTTCTCTGTCACTTTGATCATCAAAGCAAAAAAAGGGGGCCCACGTCCATTTTGTATTTTTCTTTGTTTCATGGGCTACCATGCTCAATTGAATTCAGCACCTATTTGCCAACCTACTAGTAATAAGGTTCTCCATATGTTTAACTAGGTTGATTCTTGGAAAACAGACACTGTCACTGAAACCACAAGGGAAGGAAGGCAAAGAATGAAGAAGAGAAAATTTTATTTGTAAAGTAAATAGTGAAAGTATTTTCTGAGAATAAAATTTGGACTTTGGAGCACAACTTAAAATTTAAAAATAACAGGTTCCTGGTCAAAGAAGGACTATGCCTAGCAAAAGCATCAAAGAATTTTTGTTTGATGTCTTACAAGTCTAATCAAAAGAAATATAACTTAAAAAGAAAGAAGTGAGAGATGACTGATTTTATATAACTATGAAACTAGATTCTAGGGGGCAGGTGGGTGGCTCAGATTGAGAGCCAGATCTAGAGACAGGAGGTCCTAGGTTCAAATCTGGACTTAGACAATTCCTAGCTGGGTGACCCTGGGCAAGCCACTTAACTCCCATTGCCTAGCTCTTACTGCTCTTCTGCCTTGGAACCAATATATAATATTGATTTTAAGACAGAATTGTAAGGGTTTTTTAAAAATTAGATTCTTTAGATTGTTACTCCAATGGGGGGGGGGGTGGCGGGTGGAGGATAGTTAACATATCCAAAACACCATAGGTAATGAAATCTAAGGATCGTATTTTAAAACCATGGCTTCGGACAGCCAAAGCAAGAAGAAGTAGAGGTCTTATTGCAAGAATCCAAATAAAGATAACAGGTGAAAAACAGAATCTGTCAAGATTTGGGGGGGAGGATTTTACTACTGATGACAAAGAAGTCTCTGCATTTGGTATCACTGAGATTTGTTAGAATGAAAAATCATAGCCAGATTCTGACTCTGGGTGGGCATAATTTATTCTAAAGAAGCAGAATAGGTTTAGAAAAAAGTTGTATATATTCAAAAGTTATATTCATATGATGAATTTCCAGGGGAAGCATAATGCAGAAAATTTGAGTGAAAATCAGTTGGAGGAAGAAATAGAAATGATTTTGTCATTGGCATATACTTCAGAAAAGAGTAGTTTCAGAAACAGATTACCAAACTGGCCGAGAGGTATAATATTGATGATAGACTTCAAATTAACTAGACATCTGCTAGAACACCCTCTAACAAAACAGCTAACAACTTCTCGACTTGGCTTAATGATAATTTCATCCCTCAAAAAGTGAAGAAATCAACAAGGGGAAATTTTATTCTGGAGATGATTCTCATTAATAGGGAAGAATGAACTGATTTCTGGAGAAGAAATGATAGGAACGGTAGTGTAACCGCTAGATCTCAGGAAAGCAGATTTCAAGGGTCTGAAGAAAAAGTAGGTACGATCCCATGGATTAAAAGTCTACTGGTAAAGTCAGCCTAGGAGGAATGGGAAATGCTGAGGAATTAAATTCTAAAGACACAAAGGGGGAAGCATTCCTAATTAGGAGTAAAAACAGCAGTTGTCTGAAGATATAAATGCACAGGGAACTTGCAAAACAACTTAGATTTTTTTAAAGTATCTTCCAAAATATGGATGCAAGGACAATAGACAGTATGATGATGGGTATGACAAAGTCCTATAGAAATAGTATCAGAAGGGTTAAGGCTATGAATGAGCTGCTGAGGTTAGAGATGGAGATGGACAACAGGGCTTGAATTTGGCGGAGGAGGAAAAGAAAAACAGAAGGGATAGGACCATTGCTTTGGATGGATGAGATGATAATAAATAAAGGGAAGGAAGTGCTGCTCCTTCCTCATTTTTCTGTTTTTTTTTTCTCTAGACTGATCTCTTCCCTAGAAACAACAAAATCAAAATAACCAATGTTAATTGCCTGATAAGTAAGGGATTGGTAAGAGAGCACCTGGTTGGCCTTGATGAATTCAACTCACTTAGCCCAGATGAACTATGTCCTTAGATACAGAAGGAACCGGCAGATGTAATTGCTAAGCTACTGTCAGTAATGTTAGAAAGATCATGAGAAATGGGAAAAGTGCCACATGATTAGTAAAGGGCAAATGTCTCATTTCTCCAAGAAGGCAGAAAACAGAGTCTTCAAACTATAGGCTAGAGCTGACTTCATTTCCTGGAAAAATTCTAGAACAGAGCCAGTTGGTGAAATCTAAGCAGAGAAATATTACAAAAGGCTATCATTTGTGTCCTTGGGCAAGTCATTTAATCCCAGTTGCCTAACCCTTACTGCTCTTTTGCCTCAGAACTGATACTTAGTATCAATTTTAAGACAGAAGATAAGGGTTTTTAAAAAACCATCATGGCTTCATAAAAAATAAATTACACAAGACTAACCATATTTCCATTCGTTTTAACAGGGATGCTAAATTGGTAAATAAGGAGAATACTGTAGATACAGTTTACCTAGATTTTAATGAAGCTTTTGAAAAAGTATGCCATGTTATTCTTTTTTTTATCTTTTTTTTTTAATTTTAAACCCTTAACTTCTGTGTATTGACTTATAGGTGGAAGATTGGTAAGGGTAGGCAATGGGGGTCAAGTGACTTGCCCAGGGTCACACAGCTGGGAAGTGTCTGAGGCCGTATTTGAACCTAGGACTTCCTGTCTCTAGGCCTGGCTCTCAATGCACTGAGCTACCCAGCTGCCCCCCATGTTATTCTTTAAAAAAAAACACAAAACTTTACTTTCTGTCTTAGAATCAGTACTGTATATCGGTTCCAAGTCAAAAAAGGGGTAAGGGCTAGGCAATTGGGGGGTTAAGTGACTTGCCCAGGGTCACACAACTAGGAAGCATCTAAGGCCAGATTTGAACCCAGAATTTCCTGACTCTAAATCCACTAAATTAAGATTTTAGCTAACTATAAGCTCAATCGGAGTCAGCAGTGTGATGTGGCAGCCAAAAAGTCAATGTGATCTTGGATTGTTCTCAAAAGTATACTTTCTTGAAATAAAGGCTTCTATGAACTAATGCAAAGGGAAGTGAGCAGAAGCAGAACACTGTACATAGTAACAGTAATATTGTACAATGATCAACTGTGAATTACTTAACTATTATCAGCAAAGAAAAGATCCAAGACAACTAACTCCAAGGGATTCAGGATTAAAAATGCTATCCACTTCCATAGAAGAAAGCAATGGAGTCCCAGTATAGAATGAAGCATAACATTTTTAACTTCATTTCCTTCATGATTTTTTTCTGGCATGTTTGATATTTCTCTTCTTTTACAACATGACAAATATGGAAATATGTATTGCATGATAATAGCACATGTATAATCTATAACAGATTACTTGTCTCGGGGAAGGGAGGAAGAAAAGGAGAAACTTTGGATCACAAAATGTCAGAAAACAATTTTTAATTGTTTCTACAGGCAATTGGGGGGGATAAAATAAAATATATTGCCATTTTGAAAAAAAACATTTAGTTGAAATCTTCTTCAACCAAGATTAAAATATAATCATAAAACTAATACAGGAGTGAAAGAACCAACAAGGAGACAGAGTGAAACAATTTTCAAGAAAAACCAAAAGATAAGACAAAGAACAACTGGGGCACAGGGGTGAGAAGAGGACAGAGTCAGCAAAAAACTGTAGCAAGGAGGAAAAAGCAAGCCACACACCCCCACCCCACATTTGCTGTCCAAGGTTCAGGAACCTATGCCCAAGCCAACATCCATATCTTGAGATCCTGCCTGGGCAAATAGTGGTACAAGTCAACCCAGAGCCTTGAAATTTCAAACCTGTGGAGAAGTCCAGAGCCCCAGCCCAGGAAATTCTAGTCTGGGCTTGAGATAAGGACTTAGTTCACACTTTGGGGTGGTTAATAGTATTGAGTACTAAGTACTGATCTTTTTTGCCTAAAGCTCAGGGTGGAGCTCTAAGACAAGATAATCAAGGATGTGCCTGATTAAATCAAGTAGGCCCCCCCCCAGGGGCTATAATTTGATCATCCCCTGACCTGATCAAGATCAGAGTGAGATCAAAAGCTTACACCCAAGCCTGAGGCAAGTCTTTAAGCATCTCAAGGGTCAATTGACTGAGCAGGGGGAAGGACTCTCAGAGCTCTCAGCCCTGAGACTATCACATCATCCCCACCCCCAAAGCCTGCCTATAATTAGGGGAAATGAGCAAGTAATTAAAAGAGCACCTAATTCTAAAGACTTTTTATGGAGACAAAGAACAAGGTACAGACATAGAAGAGGACAGTGAAAGCAAAGGAAACACAAAGTCCAAAAGAAAATTCTGGATTGAACACAGATGAAGAAGAAAAGAAGAAGGAGGAGAAGGAGGAGGAGGAGGAGGAGGAGGAGGAGGAG